>NC_133416.1:136605000-136975000 GCF_049350105.2 Macaca mulatta
TCCCAGGCAGCGGGATAGATTGCTCAGGTATGAAACCTTAAAATTTTCTCCATGGGCTGGGTGGCTAGCCCTTCATCTCCTGGTTGACTGCTCTGATTTCTGTTGTAATGAGCTTAGGCAGGTCCAGCCTAAGTTAGCATGGAGGTCTGACATCCCTTTATTCCTCAATGTGTCCTCCTAACTGTGGTTGACTTTTTTTTTAAAAAAAAATAACCCTTTCAATTCATTTCCCAACAAAGGTCAGTAACCTAATCAGTGGAATAATGACTAATCACCCTGTCCTTGTCTTTTGCTTGTTTGGCCAACCTCTGTTACTCCAGCCACCCTACCCCCAACTCCTACCCCTGGCCTCCCAAATAAATAGCAAACACTGCAATAATGATGGGCTGTGGGTTTTTTATTTCTTCCACATTAAACATAAGAGCTATTAGATGGCCATAGAAATACAACATCTAATTAGCAATAATGCTGTGTTGCTATAAATAACCTGTGTGCTTCTTTTGACAAGTGCAGAGTATCAGTCAAATTGTCACCTGCACTGCAAACAGATTTATATACCACTCTGTTTCTTAAAGTACATCAGCTCTTGGGTTTAGTGGCTGTGGCATGGTATGGAGAGTGATTGCATTTTGGTACTCACACTAAAATAAAATAAAGTAATTCTTCCACCTTTGGGGAGGCGACAAGATTTCATACTGCAGACCCCACATGAGGCTGGCCATGTGCTCATGCCTTCTCCCAGTGAGGCTGGCTTCTCAAAGCCACTGAAACACACCAAATGCATGGTGCTCTTCCCTTCCTTTTTAATGTAAATTTCAAAATCTTATCAAGGTTATACAAGCTCATTGTTAAAATGTTACCCTTCCGAAAGGGTTTACAATGAAATTCCATAGCAGGTATCCACCCTTCCCTAAGTTCATTTTTGTTTCCTTCAGGCAACTGTTTTCAACTCTTCTATGTTATAAAGGTTTTTTTTTTTTTTTTTCCTACATATCTAAATAATATGCTATATTCCCCTTCTTTGATATAGTGGTTTTAGACTTTAGCTACTGATTTCCTGGTGTGATCAATGAAATTTGATCTCCCACTGCCTTCTACTTTGTCTCCTTTCTCAGGCAATATGATCACGTTCCCCTTTTGATTTCTCTATTGACTGTATTTATAATTTTAAGGAAATGCACCTCTAATCAAAGACAAATACTGCATCATCTTACTTAAAGAAGTTGAACTCACAGAAATGGTGAGTAGAAGGATGATTTCCAGGACCTGGGTGAAGTGTTGGGGGAAACAGTGGGGATTTTGGTCAAAGGGTACAAATTTTCAGTTATAAAATGAGTAAGTTTTCTAGACCTGATACATGTTTAATACAGCATGTTTAGTATAGTTAATAATAATACATCATTTACTTGAAATTTGCTGAAAGCGTAGATCTTAAATGTTCTCACTACAAAAAAAAAAGGTAACTCTGGGAAGTGATGAATTTATTAGCTTGATAGTGGCAATCATTTCATAATGTATGTAGGTATCAAAACATCCTATAGTACACTTTAAACATATACAATTTTTATTTGTCAGTTATACCTCAATAAAGCTGGGATGAGAAAGAGATAATGCCTTGATCCCTGAATAGTTGAAGAACACGTCTGCAGATTTTTTGACATTCCTGCCACATGGAAGTGGGGTCTCGTTTCCCTCCCTTCAATCCAGGGTGGCCTTAGGACTCACCTCTAGCTGTATTGAAAGGACACAAAGATAGATGTGTACCCGCCCCCCACCCGCTACACCCTTGTTCTGCTCTCTAATCTTTGCACATACCAGAGATTTCGTAAGTTCTGTGAGTACCTGGTTTTCTGCACGTACCAGAGATTTTGTTTTGCACATACCAGAGATTTTGTAAGTTCTGAGGCAAGGTCACAAGACGTGTTTAAGTAAGATAAACTCTTGCTGCCATAAACCTACTCTCCCGCCTCAAAGTTTGAACCAAAATATCAGAAATGGCGGGAACTAATCATGGTTAGCCAAATCGCCTTGTTCAAACACTAGCCAATCATATATCTGATTTGTATAATAACTCTATGCCCACTTTTCTTAGACTATATAACACTGCTCGGAGCTCAGTGGGGGAGCTCTCCTGCCCGTCTCGTTTCACGAGCGAGGGAGAGTTCCAGGTTCGAACCTGTAATAAAGATCCTTGCTGCTTAGCTTTGACTCTGGACTCTGGTGGTCTTCTTCGGGGAATAAACGGTCTGGGCATAACAGTATCACCTTTTGGAACCTAGCCTCGGAAGTGGCAAGCATCACTTCCTCCAGAATGCAGTGGAAGTGATGTGGAAGTGATGCTTGCTACTTCTCTTTTTTTTTTTGAGATGGAGTCTCGCTCTGTCACCCAGGCTGGAGTGCAGTGGCCGGATCTCAGCTCACTGCAAGCTCCGCCTCCTGGGTTCCCGCCATTCTCCTGCCTCAGCCTCCCGAGTAGCTGGGACTACAGGCACCCACCACCTCGCCCGGCTAGTTTTTTGTATTTTTTAGTAGAGACGGGGTTTCACTGTGTTAGCCAGGATGGTCTTGATCTCCTGACCTTGTGATCTGCCCGTCTCGGCCTCCCAAAGTGCTGGGATTGCAGGCTTGAGCCACCGCGCCTGGCCAATGCTTGCTACTTCTGAGGCTAGGTCCCGAAAGGCAAGACAGCTTCAACCTTGTTTTCTTTCTGGGGGCTCTTGCTCTTGGAACTCAGTCACCATGCTGTGCAGAGGCCTTGGCCGTGTGGAGAGGCCACATGCAGGTGATCTGGTCAACATCCAGGACTATAATCAGCATCCCCCACAGCAGATGTGTAGATGCAGGCTTTTGATTGAAGGCTTTTCAGAGGCCCCACAGCCTCCACCTGCCGCACTCAACAGGAGACCCTAAGCAGAAGTGGCCTGGCAGCGTCCTGTAGATCCCGCGGGCGCCACAGGGCAGAACATAATATAAATGGCTGTTGCTGTAATAAGGCTACTACGGTTTGCTGGTTTCTTGTGCAGCAATAGATAACTGATAACCCCCACCTCCCGCTTTGCAAGATGAGAATATTAGCCCCGCTAAAGCTCCTCTTTGGTTCATCTCTGGTGTTAACTTCCTAACTTTTCTCATTTCTAACTTTTACTTTTGTACTCTCAAGGATGATAACGTCTACATTGTGTTCTGAAACATAATGAAATCATCTGTGCTTTGTACAAAGGTTGGATCTCAGGGTTGAAATCCACTAATATATCTATTATACTCTTACAAATATTGTTCACTGTGAAGCAGTCTTTCTCAGACTTGCCACTATTGATATTTTGGGCTGCATAATTCTTTGTTATCAGGACGTTCTGTGCCTTGTGAGCTGTACATTGCAGCATCTCTGGCCTCTACCCACTAGATGCCAGTAGCATCCTTCATCCCCCGAGTATGATAGCCCAAAATGTCTCTAGTCATCACCCATGTCCCCTGAGGGAGAAAAATTACCCTCAGTTAAGAACCACTGCAGTGGGGTGAAGAATTGTCCTTGGATTCTATTTCCTTTCATTATAATACTTTGTGTCTCCTGGAGTTACTCATTGCCTTTCTTTTTTTCCTCTTTTGTTAATACAGTTTACCTTGTTCATAATCTTAGGTTTTGCCAAGCTCTTCACTGACCTTGCCATTTTCCCGGGGATTCACCCATCAGAATCTTTTGTCTTCTGTTCCAATGAATATGTTCTCTAGACCTGCTGCATAGATCAGGACTTCTTTTTACTTGATACAAGATTTGTTTTAAATACACACATTTAAAATGGGAGAAGTTTTCAAAATGTAGAAAATAATGTAAAAATTCTTGATTTTCTTCATGTCACCAGCAAGTATGGACTCCACTGTATACAGTGAGCTTTGTGCAACCAGAGCTGGCTTTAGGTAACAGACATACCTTCCAAGAACAGAATATAGTCTATTTAGAAATAATATTTTATTGTACTAGTGGAGCTTGCTATGAAAAATTACACTAAGCAGGCAGGGTGTTGTGGGACATGCCTGTAATCCCAGCACTTCGGACGTCGAGGCAGCAGATCACTTGAGGTCAGGAGTTTGAGACCAGACTGGCCAACATGGCAAAACCCTGTCTCTATTAAAAATACAAAATTAGCCAGGCATGGTGGCCACGCCTATAATCCCACCTACTGGGGAGGCTGAGGCATGAGAATCCCTTGAACCTTGAAGGTAGAAACTGTTTTTTTGGTGTTGTTAATTATCCTAAGCAAACTCAAGGCCCAACTCAAATGCTACATCTTCCTTAATCTCTCTGAGTGGAAATCATCAGTGTGCACGTTGTTTATATTTTATTAGAGATATTATATAAAATAAATAGGGAAGCAGGAGAACTTAGGGTGAGGAGTGCGAGCTTTGGAGCCAGACAGCCTGGCTTTGAATCTCAGTTCCTGTGCCGACTAGCTCTGTGACTTTCAGCTGAATCTCAGTTCCTGTGCAGACTAGCTCTGTGACTTTCAGCTGAATCTCAGTTCCTGTGCCGACTAGCTCTGTGACTTTCAGCAAAATAGTGACTGCACAGTGTCTGTTTTCTCGTCTGCAAAATGGGGACTGGAAAAGTTTCCACGCTATTGGGTTGATGTGAAGGATTTCATACGTGAAAGGTGGTTACGGACACAACTGGCACACGCTAAGCAAAGCTACATGTTCACCATTGTTGGCGTCATCCACGCTGCCTGACTCTAAGACCTCCTCAACCCGCCTGGGAGTGGAGACAGGGACCTGGTCTGAGGGATCTGAGTCCTAGCTTTACACAGCATCAGATGTGGGACTTTGGCCAAGGTATGTCAGTTCTGGGAGGCCAAGTTTCCCCATCTTCACCGTGGAGTTAAATGAGATGCAGGAGAACCTTTTCTGTGTGCCACCCGGATAGCCTTTGGACTCAGGTGGCCTGTGTTCAAATCCCAGCTTTGTCCCTTCCATGTTTCGTGACTTTGCAAGTGACTGAAACTCTCTGCATCTCATTTTTCTTATCTGAAAAACAAGGTTCCAAGTAGTATCTACCACAGAGAGTCCTTATATGAATCCAATGAGTTAATGCAGGCAAAGTGTTAAAGCTGTGCTAGGCATTATTAATTTGTAAATAAGGCTGCTTATTAGTAGTATCCTAACATATGCAATGACTTACACGGATTCAATACGCTCCTGGCAAAAGGAAAAAGCAAGAGAGAGAGGAAGGGCAGGAGAGGAAGAGGAGAGAAGGAGACATAACCTGCTGTGCTTTTCAATGCATTCAAGTTTGTCCTGCAGTATAGGAGGCAGGAACCTGCTGCTTCCCCAGTGGCCCTCAGCCCCTACAGCCACTCACAGTGTGAGCATCTCGCTGCACTGTCAGTAGCTTTAGTATTAAAGATACATATTTGTCACACCCAGGATCCCTGAGCGTGAGCCAATAACTCCACTTGGTGTTCAGCCAAGGAACAATAACGTGTCAATGCTAAAAGAAAGATGGGAAGTTTTGAGTCTTATAAGCTCTATTTTATGAGTGGTTTGAGGGACTTTCAAGGGTGATGTTGATTGTGTGTTATTTTTGCCTCATGTGTTTGCTCTGGAAACTAAACTTCTTTCTGGGATGGGACTTCTTTGCCAAGAACAGTGAACTCTCAGTGAAGCACTGGAGGCTTATGATAAGAAAGGGTGAATGAACTATAGGAATGTGAGTTCTTGGCCACCTTCATTTCTACGCAAATTGACATTTGGTTTCTCTCTGGAGGAAATGCCTGGCCAGGATCACAGGGCAATGCCCCTGGGCATGGGCCTTGAGCATCTCTTCTCATGCACACCTACCTACTCACGTGGGTTTGCAGAGCCCACAGGTTAGGACTTACGAAGCATCTCAAGGGACAGGAAGATTCTCATACCATTTGCCCCTGTCTGCCGTGGCACCAGACCTTGGCCCAGACAATTGTCCCAGGATGTGGTGTCAAACTCTGGTTCCAACCCAGGGCCTTGGAGGTGGTAATAGTCACCTGGTGACCCAGGACCTCACACCTAAGTCAGAGGGGGAAGTGACAGCTCCAGGTAATTGCTGCCTTGTAGGAATGTGAACCAGACTGACCCGTGTCCTGATTTTCCCAGAGGAGCCAAGAATCAATATTTGTAGGTGAGATCTCCTAACTTTTACATTTGGCTTACTTTTTGTGAAATGCACTGTGAAGTTTGAACAAATACATTTGCAGGGTGCACTGACCTAAGGGTTCCCCTTTGTGACTTCATTAGGAACTCTTGCCCTGTTGTCTGGACGCAACAACGAGGTGAACATTTTCCCAGGACCCCCGATTCATTTCTCTGGGTCACCCCACAACCCCTGCTGTCTGGGACTAAGGTGTCCTTCATTCTGAGCCGCCTAAAGAAATCTCCTGTATCACAAACACACTGCTTAGTTTTGCATAACTAATTTCAAATCTTATTTAGCATCGTTTCAGAATTAAGAAGCTAAGTGACAGCTGTTTAATTAACTCCTTAAGCTGATTAGGCAGCGGTACTGAAATCCCCTCAAGGAGGAGTTTCTAACTCTGGGGAGAACCTAGGCCATGTTACTGCCTCTGTTTAAATTTAGTAAGCTGCTAAACCAATCGACCACACGTTCCTGACATCCTCAAGCATGTGGCCAAATATGGATTTTTATTTATTATGTTAACTGCTACAGAAGATGCCAAGTGATAATAATAACAAGAACTTCTTTTGATCCACTAAGAAAATCTGTCATCTGTCCTGCATTAGGAAATATATACATATATACACACACACATATATACACATATATACGTATATATACGGCACAAGTGGGAGTTTTTCCGAAGACACTTGATTATGTTATAAATCCCAGGCGTTTCAATGCATTGTGTTAGGAGAGGGGTTTGGATTAAGCTTGGACCCCCACATAATGGGGTTGTACATCCTTCTCTTCATTAATAAGACAAAGCCACATGAATAAGTTTAAGACTTTAAGTCAATTTTATTCTTAAGATTAATGATTTTAAAGTGGAATTTCCAAGGAAGAGGAAACCACAATATTTACCTGATTTTAAATGTGAGGCAGAGGCTGCCTGGGCATCCCAGGACATTGACCCTGTGTACAAGATGATGAATTTTTTTCCCCCTTTATAATCCTTAGCTGGGCAACACTGGGTGGATGGTAACAAAACCTGGTGTGGACAGCGTCAAAAAGTGTGAGATGTGTGTTTTGGAGAACCTGCGTGGACCTAAGGTTGTTAGAAACTGTAGTTTAACTTCTGAACTGAGTTTAGCGTGATGGGTCTAGTAATCCGGTGGGGAGTGGTGCGGAACCCACAGATTTCGTGGGCTGGTTTTGTGTGCTGCAAATGTCAGTTCCTTGCTCAAGACCTAGAGGTTTCCCATTTTTGTGTCGTTTTGGGTTTTTGTTTTGGACAGCTTTATTGAGATAAAATTCATACACCATAAAATTCATCTGTTTAAAGTGTGCCATTCATTAGTTTTTAATATATTCACAGATATGTGCAGTATTACCACAGTATGTGCAGTATTACCTCAGTGAAAATTTTGGAACATTTTTATTGCCTTGAAAAAAAGTCCTATGTCCTTAGCTACCTCCCGACCCCTCACTACCACCGCGCTTCAGCCCTGGCAATCACAAATCTACTTTCTGTCTGCCTGAATTTTCCAGTTCCAGATATTCAACCCGAATCAAATCATGTGATATGTGGTCTTTTCAGACTGGCTGCTTTCACGTAATGTGATGCCATGATGGTGCACCCATGCTGTAGCACAGGTCAGTGTTTCGTTCCTTTCACGGCTGAATAATACTCCTCAAGGCACACAGGTTTAATGCTTTCCATGTAACAAAAATCAATTCTGATGCTGTTACAATTGGTTAATCAACTAGGGTTCTGAGGACAGCATCTGGCCCATGGAAATGATTTGTTTGGACTGTACAGATTTAATTCTTTTTCAGTGGATCACAACATTTGAAAATGAGAAAATATGCATAAGATCCAGACTTCTGGTTTGTCTTGGAAAATCAGAAGTTCAGCAATTCCGGGGCATCATTCAGTGAATGTGTCCTCTCTCTGCGCTTCTCCAGAGCTGACTCCTCCATTGAATTGGGAGGTTCAGATTCTCCGGGAGGGTCTGAATCCAGGCTCCCTTGCTGAGATGCCTCTAGACCAGCAATACACGTGTGATCCAGCTGTGCCAAACGCTGTCCAGTTCCAACAGTGGAGGCTAAAACTTATAAGAGATGTGACGGGCACAGGGCGAACACTCAGCTTCAGGTGTAACTTTTTAAAATAACAAGCTACTCTTTGTATCAGAAATACTAAACCCAGTGATGTATCAGTCTCCCTGATAAGAAAAGTCTGACAATATGACACAAATGCTGGTGAGTACACTCTGCATATATCAAAGATTGACAACTACAGATGTTGATAATGAAGGTTCTTTTAAGAAACGTACACTTTGTTTATAGCTTCCAAATAGCAATTCCATGAAACCCAGCATGAATATTTAATTTGTGTCTGTTGATAGAGTCCTCTTGATAGCATAAAGCGTCTGCTCTTTGAAACGGGGGGAGGTTTTGCCTGCAGCCTCTAAGTAAATGGGTTCTCAGCCCTCTACTATATCACTACAGAAAAATGCATATCAAATTGTCAAAGGCTACAGAATTTTCCATAGGCTGGGAGAAGCCTATCGGTCTCATGGTACATGAAACTAAGGAATTAATTCAATTGGTATGGAAAGGACATAGAAAATTGATAAACATCAAAGAGCTGCTCTCAGACTTCATTTAACTAAATCAGTAAACCTAAAAGTGGGTCTTGTTTAGAATTTTAACCCTCCAGAGGCACCTAAAGTGCTTAGAAGTCCTTTTTTAACCTGCAAGCCACAGGGATTTCAGCAAGATGTATTGGTGGGGCTGGGAGCCAAGTCTTGTTTATCTATGCTGATGAGGGTGCAGTGGTATGGCTAATCCCAAATAGTGTAAAGCCCAAAAGTCATTTGCAGTTTGGCCCTGGCATACATTAAGTGCATTTTCTTGCCTTCACTTCTTAATTATGTTTCTCTTAGGCTAATGTAAAAATGAATTTGCATGTCTTCTGCCCACACTAATTGGGAAGAGGGTGGATGCAATTAAGATTATTCTGGGAGGCAGGATAAAATCAATCTGGGGTTTTACATTGGTCACGGTCACGCATGCATTGACTTAGACTTCCTAACCTGCTGACCAAGGAAATGCACCCCGGGAAGGGGGAATCCTTGGAAAGGAAGAACATCAGCAGTCTTTGCTACTCCCCTAGCCTGGCCATCCCCTTCCTCAGCTCCTTCTGTGTGTGGGGGCTCCCCAGCCTGGCCATGCCCTTTCTCAGCTCTTTCTGTGTGTGGGGGGCTGCGATTCTATGATTCATGTCCTGTCCTTCCACCCCACTGATGACAGATGAAAGCCACGGGGGCTTGGAGAAAATGAAGATGATTATTAGACCCTTCTTCAAAATGAAGCTCCGTGATCAAGTTTATGGACACTGGTCTCATTCTCAACTGTCTGAAACTACAGAGAAATTTATGCTACAGCAAAGCAGCTCCATTTTCGGGGTCTCTGCAGGATGGGGTGAGGCCACACTACTGTGGAGACCATACCCTAGAAGGTGATCTCATCCAGTCCGGGGGTGTTGATGTTCTGATCAGTTCCAGATTCAGATCTCTCCTCTGAGGGCTCCCATGAACTCAGGAGTATTCTTCTGCCTAGCTGATGCCTCCACTGGGTGTCTCAGACCCACTGGGTGTCTCAGACCCACTGGGTGTCTCACTGGGTTCAAGAGGCAACTCTTGACATCCTCTCTCAAATCTGCTCTGCTATCAGTATTCAAATCTCAGCAAATGGGGCAACAGTGCCCTAGTTGCTCAATGTGAAACCTTCAGAGTGATGGCTTATACCATATCCATGAGATCATTGGGTTAGCACTATGCTCGATGGACTGCAAACCTGCCAGCCACTTCCCTCCATTCCAGTAATCACCTTCAATGAAGCCATCATGACATGCAGCCAGGGTTAGGAAAAACCTTTGAAACCACTTATCTTGTTTATTTACTCCATAGCATTCGTCACTCTCAGAAATCCTCCCTTTTCTTTTGTTATGAATTTGCTGTCTGTTCAACCACATCAAAATATAACCTTTAGAAGGGCAGGTCTTTCATGCTGTTCAACACGAAGCCTAGGGCTAAGTTCAGGCAGCCTCATGCAAGTGCTTCCTGGCATGCCAGATTCAAGCGTGTCCTTGGACATAATACAGGGCTCTTGGGGCACTCCTTGAATCAGCATTGAAGTCTTTTTCAGTTAATTTCCATTTGTAACAGAGAATGTGCATTATGACCATGTTCTCTTTGATATTTTAATCCATGTTGGAAGCAAAATATATCGTTGGTGGGTCCCTGTGCATATCTCCAGGGCTTTACATTTTCTGGCTGGAACTGGGAAATCTTGTCCCATTCCTGAAGCTAGAAGTATAAAATGTGTTACATGTTTACAGCAGTCAAACGTCATCAGATTTCCTCCAGTTCAGAGCAAGAAAATAACCAATTGTTCTTTTATTGGTTGGGAGGTCCACACTATAACCACTTTGTGTTACAACATGATTATTATTATTATTTTTATTTCATTAAGCAGGGCTTTGGCAGAAGCATCCCAACTGACGTTCAGCCAAGAAAGCAGCTGTGGCAGATGAGCTCAGCTGGTGGGAACACCGTGTTAATGAGGCTGAGGTCGTGAGTTCAATCCCCACTTGGCTATGGGTTTGCTGAAAATCAGCCGGCTGAGATGGTGACCCTAACAATGGCCAACAGCTTAATAATTACATGAGAAAATATGAACACATCAGAGCCAAACTATCTTTTCTTCCTAAGGTCCTGGGGCACGTGAGGTTGGTCCAGAGAAGTGGTTCTTAACCAAATCTACAGAATATAACCCTCCATGGAGCTCTGACAAAATTTCAATGCCTTGGGCCTACTTCTTCCAATTATATCAGAACCTCTGGGGAGTGGGACTCGGGCACCAGTAAGTATTTATTTTTCATTTCTTTGCAGGTAACTCTCACTCAGTGGTTCTCAAACTTAGCTGGACGTTGGAATCACTTGGGGAGATTCAACAATACTGGCAGTGGGTCTCACACTCTGATTCTGAATTCATTGTCATGGGTTGCAGCCCGGATCTTGGGAGGCTGAAAATCTTCCCAAGAGATTCTAATAGGCAGCAAAGTGTGAGCATCAGTGAGAATGAGTTTTATCCACGAAAAATGGTCACCTTCCTTAGTGCTTCCAGAGTGCCTTCCACTCTGCTGGACCTGTGAACACACATACACTCAGACATGGTTCAAGACAGATGACTGGACAGAGAGGGCAAATTGGCAAACTAGTGTTAGGCAAAATGTTTTCTGCTCAATGCTTCAGAAATGGTAAAAGACAATGATCGTGCCATAAAGTAAACACAGAAGTAAGGGGAAAACACTCTGCCCAGAGCCGAGGTCAGAAAGCACCATGCTAGCTCTGCCTTGTAGGTCAGACTGCCTTCTGGTCTAGAGAGATTCTAAGTGCCATCCACATGAGACAGGATGCCAGTGCAGGGCATGACCTCATAGCTCCAATATCTTCACCTCCCAGGGCTTCTGTGACCACCGAACTATTACTATTTGCCCCAGATCCCCAGCTCACAATCACATTCTGTATTAGTTTGTTCTCCCACTGCTATAAAGATACTACCCGAGACTAGGTAATTTACGAACAAAAGAGGTTTTACTTAAGCCATCAGATCACATGAGAACTCCCTCACTATCATGAGAACGGCACGGGAGAAATCGCGACCCTGATCCAATCACCTCCCGCCAGGTCCCTCCTCTGACACGTGGGGATTACAATTCGAGATGAGGTTTGGGTGGGGACGCACAGCCAAACCATGTCACCTCCCCATTCAATCCCCACCACGATGCCTCCTTTTTCATTTTTGCAGCCCCTAGTTAGAAATTATCTTATGCTTATGTTAATATAAGTACATGCATATTTATTTTGTTTATTTATGTTTAAATTACTTTTAAAATTGTCCATCTCCTGTTTTAGACTACAAGATACATGAGGGCGGGGGCCCCAGCAGCTGCTGAATTCATCACAGTATATGCTATCATCGTCTGCACACAACAGTTCTTGAGTGAATGAATGAATGAATGAATGGTACCACAGTTTCAGAAAATGGTTCTTTTCTTTCCCTGAGTAATTCTTCCTTCCTATCCTCAAGCCCCCCAAATGATCATTTACCCTTTTAAAATGATGTTCTGCTGTAGCAGCTTTGGAAACTCTTATATCCTGCCTCATGATAAGATGTATTTTTGGTGAGGGCAGGATTGATTCTATAAAACATGCTTCCTGCTTTGTTGGAGGAAGTCTGAAAAGAACAAGGTAATTATGTCAATGTAACACGGAAGCATAGGTTGAAATCACAAACTGATATTATTTTTTATTTTTTAACTTTTAAATTTTATTTATTTATGAGACAGAGTTTCACTCTTATTGCCCAGGCTGGAGTGCAGTGGTGTGATCTTGGCTCACTGCAACTTCTGCCTTCCAGTTTCAAGGGATTCTCCTGCCTCAGCCTCCTGAGTAGCTGGGACTACAGGCGCATGCTACCACACCCGGCTAACCCTGGCCTATAGATGATATTATTATTATTTTTTTTTACACAATTGGTTCTCTGTTTTTAAGGGTCAATGGATGCAGTAAAAAAAGTAAAGTATGTATTTTTTGAAAAAATCACAACCTACCCAGTTTTTGGAAAGGATGTTCCTAGCAAAAGAGAAAGAAAACCACATCAAATGTAAAAGCATATCCTGACTTTCAAACCACATCTTTAATGAGGGTTATAAAGATTATTTCATTTTCTCACTCATTGAGTCAGATATGAGCATAAACATAGGTTTTGAAATGTAAATTCTCCCTGGCAAAATATGACTTTAGAAGTTGACATTTAGAAAACTTCATAAAAGTGACTGCAGGAGAAAATAAGAAATGTATTCCACAGCTGCTTTAATGCAATGCAGGAAGGATGCTAAGAAATTAAGGAATGGAAATTAAAAGGAGAGAACAGGCATGGAAAATGCACTGCTGGTCATTTGCAAACCGAGGGGGGTTTGAAAATGTGGAACCCGAGAAGCTATTATGAAAAGACATGATCTGTCTTGTAATAAAGTTCTTAGAATTGACGCGCAAGTAAAGGATTCCCAATCCTGTCTCATTGTAGGCTCCGTAGCAACTGTTAAATCACTAATCTTTTTACATCCGTTCCAGGAGAATTTATGTTAATGCCCACTCTGTGTGTTCAAGAAAATAAATCTAGGCTTGACTTTGGCTTTCAAAGTGTGTGCCTTGAAAAAGCTACATTTCTCCACATCTGATTTATAATGACCTACAGGCTTGTTCTCACCTGCCCCAAACACAAAACCAGTATATTTTTTCTGCTTTTACAGAAATGAAGCATATTGCCTGAAATTCCCTGTTTTGTCTAAATCTCTTTAAAATATGGTAAGCTCACAGAATCACAAATCCACACAGGATGTCAATACTAATGATTAATATATGTTAATCTGATAGGTTTTAATAACAGATAGAAATGTAAGTACTATTATTGTGGGAGAATATAATGATTTTTATTCACAAAGGCAATCTATGTGGGTGAAATCCATTATCTTAAAAGTATTTTGATAAGGATAGATCTATGTAGAAAGAGTTAGGCATCTTATATGCAATTGTTAAACTCCATTAAACATGCTCAATATTTAGTTGGCCAAAGAACCTCATTAGATGTACATTAAATGTGTTTAAGCCATATTTGAGACACTTCATTAAGAGTGACACAGTGAGCTTTCCTGCATAACTTTAATAAAAATTCTAGTCAAATTAAAACTAGAATTTATGCTACTCTCATTCTACCGTTGAGGGCAGACTACCACATTGAGTTTTTTTCCCACAGCACACAAGTCTCTGCTGTGCTATGCATTTCATAACTGCTTTATTCAGGTATAGTTTACCTATAATAAACTCATCCTTCATAAATTGCAGTTCAGTGAGTTTTATTAAATTTATGCATTTTTTCCTTCTTCTAAGAGATCACTTTTAATAAAATAAGAATAAATAAAAATAAATGCATGCAATTGTACAACAATCACCATAACCCAGTTTTAGAATATTGCATCACCTCAAGTAAGTTCACTCATTCTCTTTTGTGGGCAATTCTTTCTCTCAACTCCTAATGGGTTTTTATTTTATTATAGCTTTGCATTTTTCTGGAAATTACATACATGTGTAATTAAACATTATATAGCCTTTTGTGACTATTTCTTTCACTTAGCATGATGATGTTGAGGTTAATCCTTGCTGTTAGGTATCAGTGGTTGATTTTTGTTGCCGAATAATATTTTATTATGGGGTTATATCACAACTCGGTTCCACATTTATCAGTTGATGGACATTTAGTCGGTCTCATTTAGGCTATTATAAATAATGCTGATTTGAATACTGAACCTATGCATTTCTGCATAGCCATATGTCTTCATTTCTTTTTGAAGGTAGAATCGCTGGGTCATATGGAAGTTTATGTAACTTTTAAAATCTGCCAAATGTTAGGTAGTGTGACACCTCTGACCTTCTTCATTTTGCTCAGTACAATATTGTTTGGCTCTTTGGGGTGTTTTGTGATCTTATATAAATCTTAGAATTAAAAAAAAATTTCTGTGAGAAATGCCATTGGAATTTCAAGGGGGATTGCATCGAATCTGTAGATTGCTTTGGTCATGTGGACATTTTAACAATATTAATTATTTCAATCCATGAACATGGAATATCTTTCTATTTATTTGTAGCATCTTCAGTTTCTCTCACATATGTGTTGTAGCTTTCAGTGTACAGATTTTTCAACTCCTTAAGTTTATTCCAAAGTATTTTATTATGATGCTATTTTGTGTGTGTGTGTGTGTGTGTGTGTGTGTGTGAGAGAGAGAGAGAGAGAGAGAGAGAGAGAGAGAGAGAGAGAGAGAACTAATGGAATATTTTCTTTCTTTCTTTTTCAAATAGTTCAGTATTGGTGTATGGGCCGGGTACGGTGGCTCACGCTTGTAATCCCAGCGCTTTGGGAGGCTGAGGCAGTTGGATCACAAGGTCAGGAGTTCAAGACCAGCCTGGCCAATATGGTGAAACCCTATCTCTACTGAAAATACAAAAATTAGCCAGGTGTGGTGGCGTGCACCTGTAATCCCAGCTACTTGGGAGGCTGAGGCAGGAGAATCACTTGAACCGGGAGGCGGAGGTTAAGGTGAGCCATGATCACACCACTGCACTCCAGCCTGGGCAATGGAGTGAGACTCCATCTCAAAACAAACAAACAAACAAATAAAAAGAAATGAAACTGGTTTTTGTACGTTAATTTCGTATTTTGCCACATTACTAAATTTTTAAATTAGTTCTAGCAGTTTTTTTGTGGTGTCTTTAAGGTTGTGTATATATAAGGTCATGTCATTTGCAGAGACAAGTTTACTGTTTTCTTTTCAATTTGAATGCCTTTTGTTTTTTAAAAAAATCACTTCATTGCTCTAGCTAGGACTTCCAGTACTATGTTGACTAGTGTGATGAGAGTGGGCATCCTTGTCTTGTTCCTGATTTTAGAGGAAATGTGTTTAGCTTTTCACCCTTGAGTATGATGTTAGTTGTGAGTTTTTCATATACAGCCTGTATTATGTTGAGGTAAATTCCTTCTATACTTACTGTGATAAGAGTTTTTGTCACAAAAATGTGTTGAATTTTCCAATTTTTTTTTTTTTTTTTTTTTTTTTTTTTTTTTTTTTTTTTTTTTGCTGCATCATCTGAGATGATCATGTGATTTTTATTCTTCATTCTGTTAATGTGGTGTATCACATTAATTGGTTTGCATATGTTGAAACATCTTGCATCCAGGGGTAAACTCCACTTGGTTATGTTGAACTATCCTTTTAATATGCTATTGACTACAGTTTGCTGGTATTTTCTTGAGGACTTTTGCATCTAGGTTCGTCAGGAATATTAACTTGTGGTTTTCTTTTCTTGTTGTAGTTACCTCTTCTTCAATTTTTTGAAACTCAAAAGTTAAAGAATTCTTATTTTTGTCTTTTTGTCATGCCCTATCTTCCCTGATGCAATACATATACAATACTCTGTTTTCTAAGTGTGAAGAATCACAGGGCAGAGTTTAATGCATGAAAAAAAATTGATATTGAGTTAATTTTTATAATGCTATAAATTTCTTTCTGAGCTCTGCTTTATTCCATAAATTTAGATATATTGTGTTGAAATTTTATTTAGTTTATGATATTTTCTAATTTCCTTTGGGATTTCCTCTCTAATTCATTGGATATTTAGAAATTTACTGTTTAATTTCCATATGTAAATTTCTCAGATTTCTTTCTGTTACTGATCTTAAATTTAATTTTGATGTCATTGATATTATACTTTGTAGGACGGCAATTTTAAAAACTGTATTGGTATCTGTTTTATGGCCTAGGATATTCTTTGATTGATGTTTTATGCACACTTAAAAATGTGCGTCCTGGCTGGGTGCAGTGGTTCACGCCTGTAATCCCGGCACTTTGGGAGGCTGAGGCGAGAGGATCACTGGGTTAAGGAGTTTGAGACCAGCCTGGTCAACATGGTGAAACCCCGTCTCTACTAAAAAATTCAAAAATTAGCTGGGCATGGTGGCAGGAACCTGTAATTCCATCTACTTGGGAGGCTGAGGTAGGATAATTGCTTGAACTCTCCCCCAAAATGTGCATCCTGATGTGGTTCAACGGAGTGTTCTAAATATGTGAGTTAGGTCAAGGTGATTGCTAGGCTCTCACTTTTAGCAGGGAAAGATGATGGGTTTTGCCTCTCCATCTCAGACGAGCTTCACTTCTGGCTGATAAAGGGCCTGATCTTCACCACCATCCCCAGATCAAGTCTGTCTCTTCCCCTGTCCTAGTCACTGTGAAATCTGTGGGTTTTGCCCTCCTGATGGTGGTGATAATGGGCACTACAGGTGGATGGGTGCACACAGGCAAGACGGCCATAGACTTGTGGCCATTTTTATTCAATGCAATAGAAAGTTTTTAAGACTAAAATCTTCTGTATTTGATATCTGAGTTTAGTCAACTTCCAACTAAACTTTAAATTATTATTTAAAACAATTTTTAAATTATGATAAAATACACATAAAAGTTAACAGTTTAACCATTTCTAAGTGTATAGTTCAATAATGATAAGTATATTCACATTGTTGTACAACCTATCTTTAGAACTTCATCTTGCAAAACTGAAACTCTACACACATTAAACACCAACTTCCCTTTACCTTTTCTCTCAAGCCCCTGGCAACCACCATTCCACTTTTTGTTTCTATAAAATTGCCTACTCTAGGTACCTCATATAAGTAGAATCATGCAGTATTTATCTTTCTGTGACTAGTTTATTTCACTTAGAAAAATGTCCTCAAGTTTCACTTATTTTTAAGGCTGAATAATATTCCACTGTATTTGTAGATCACATATTGCTCATCTGTTCATCCACTGATGGACATTTGGGCTGATTCTACCTCTTGGCTATAGTGAATAAAGCTGCTATGAACATGGGTGTACAAATATCCCTTTGTGACCTTGCTGTCAATTCTTTGGGACATATATATATACAGATGGGGGAACTTCTGGATCATAGGGTTATTCTATGTTTAATTGTTTGAGGAATTGTCATACTGTTTTCCACAAAAGCAGTACCATGTTACATTTCCACCAATAGTGCACAAGACTCTCAATCTCTCCTCATCCTCATCAACATTTGTTCTTTTCTTTTTTTTTTGACAGTGACTATCCCAGTGGGTTTGAAGTAATATCTCACTGTGGTTTTCATTTACTTTTCCCCAATGATTAAGGATGTTGACCATCTCTTCACATGCTTGTTATTACCCATGTGAACATCTTTTTTGGAGAAATGTCTGTTGATTTTCTTTGCTCATTTTAAATTTTTTTGTGTGGTTGAGTTGTAGTTGGAGGAATTATTTATATATTACAGACATTAACACTATAATGGTTAATTTTATGTGTTTAAGAAATCCTTGCCAAATCCAATGTCACAAAGCTTTTTCCTTATGTTTCTTTCTAAGTATTTTATAGTTTGAGAGGTTTTATGTTTAGGTCTTTAATCTATGTTGCATTAAATTTGTAGATGGTATAGGGTAATGGCCCAACTTCATTCTTTTGTGTGTAGACATACAATTTTTCCAACACCATTTGTTGATGAAATAAGACTGAACAGTGTCCTCGCAAAAGATATGTGCAAATTCTAACCCTCAGTACCTATGAGTGGGACCTTATTTGGAAACAGGGTCTTTGCAGATGTAATCCAGTTAAGACCCTAATCTAATGACTGCTGTCCATATAAGAAGAGAGAGATTTGGGAATAGACATGGAAGCAGAGAGAATGCCATCTGATCACAGAGGCAGAGAAGGGAGTCATGGATCTAGGCACCAAAGAATGCCAAGGATTGCTGGCAACCACTGGAGGTTAGGCAGAGGCAAAAAGGATCTTCCCCTAGAGTCTTAGGAGACAGAGTATGGTCCTGTTAACACATTGATTTCATACTTCTACCTTGAGAAATGACAGAGGATACTTTACAATGCTTCAAGCGATTCAAGTTTGTGAAATTTGTAATGGCAGCCCTAGAACGCCAATATACTCCGTGTAGAACAATTTTGATTTTAGTTCTCTGGTTCTGGGCCCAGATGTTCACTCTCAATGTCTGAGCAAAAGTGTTCTTCTCTTTGCAAGGAAAAGGGAGAAGTGGCTGTTAGTTTTGCAATCAATGATGTCTGCCTTCCAGTCCAAATAGGTGGACTTCCATTTTCTAACATTAGGGATAAAAGTTGGCTCAGATTTATTGTAGAACACTTGGAAAATACATACAAACATAAAGAATAAAACAGCAATGAGCAGTAATCCCACTACTCAGATAGAGCCACTGTTAAAGTTTCATTGTGTATCCTACAGGGCCCTTTTAATGTATGTGTATATTTATTTGCTTTATGTATAAAATGACTCTCTGCCTCACTTTTATGCCACTGGATACTTTCCATTTTCCAATTTATTGCTCATATAAGTTTGTTCAATGATAGTCTTCAGTTTGACACAACTAGTTTGAATATCCCCCCACAGTGGCAATTATTATGATACTTAAGTAGACGCTATATTAAATTCAGGCTGACGTAGCTGGAATATAGTAAAATCTTAGAAAATTTTTGCTGAATGAATAAGAAGGTTAGAATTGTCACAAATGAGGAGGTATCAATCTACACCATATATTGTTTTCAAACTATAACATCATATAAAGGAAGAATGAAGAAGGTTGTTAAGACCAGCATGCAGAATAATTTCTTTGTGATTTAAAAATCATAAAAAGCTTTATGATTTTGAATGTTAAATTCACCTGTGTTATCCTTGTCCTTGTAAAGATATTGTCTTCCAAGACAGAACTCTTCAAGGTTGAGGCACTGGAACATGTTCATATTCGCACTTAATGTCTAATTCCTAAGGCACTGAGAGCTCAATATACTCATGCCTCAGCTGATGCTCTTCCACCACAAACTTGGTCCACTTCAGGTTTTCTGTCTCAGAGGAAGACAACACCTTCTAGCCAGGTGTTGAAGCCATAGCCTGAGGCTTCTAGACATCCCTCTATCTCCCTGTCAATCCATCACCAAATCCTCTTTATCCTGCCTTCTGAATCCTTGTTTAGTCCACACCTTTCCCTCCATATCCATCATGTCCATCCCAACCCACAAACTCCCTCGTTCATGCTGCCATTTTCTCCTGCCTGTGTTTGGGTGATATAAGTAGCTCGTTAATTGGCATTTCCAACTCTAAATCTTATTCAATAATCTGTTCTTTATACTCCAGCCAAGAAAAGCCCTTACCATGCTTTAGCCCTTTCCCTCCAAAAAAAAAAAAAAAAAAAAAGAAAAGAAAAAGAAAAAAACTCCAAAACAGCGAATTTAAATAATTTTCCAATCAACAAGTAAAGAGACAATCCATAGAATGGGAGAAAAATATTTGCAAAGTATACATTTGACAAGGGATTTATTACAAAAATTTATAAGGAGTTCAAACAACTCAATGGCAAAAAACGAACAATCTGATTGCCTTGGAATGGCAAAGTTATTCCATGAGACCCTGAACGACACATATGTTTCGCTCTTATCCATACACACCTGCACAATACTCTTCTTGCTCTCTTCTTTGGCCCCAACGACCTGCTTTCTGATCTGTGTCTGCACACCCTCTCCTACTGCAGATTCTTTGCGTATCCTGTTTCCTCAGCCTAGAACACCCTCTCTCCCCTGTTACCCTGGTTCCCTCCCATTCACCCTTTACATCTCTGATTAAGCACCACTTCCTTGGAGAAGTGTCCTCTGACTTCTCTTAATAAACCAACTCCAACAATGGTAGTTCTGGCTTTGTATCTCTCCTTCACAGCACTTGTCATAGATAAAATTTTGTATTTATTTCTGTAATTATTTGATTAAGATCTATCTTTCCTACCAGATACTGTGCTTCACAAGGGCATAGACTATGCATGTTTTGTTTACATTTTGATAACAAAACAGTAGTCTTCAGTTTCTAACAGAATGCTTGGAGAGGAGTAGATGATCAAAAATATTTGCTGAATGGATGGCACATATTAGGTGTCCATAATTATAAGATGAGTGTATGAAAGGGAGACAAAATTTATTTAAGCAACAGAAAAAAATGGATTGGACCCTATCATTGTACTATTCTGAGGGCTCTTGTGTGTGTGAGAGAAAAATCCCTTGAGTATTAAGCAACTGGCCCAGGGATTCGGCCAAGGGGCACTTAGTGGCATCCATTCTAAGTATTCTCAAGGTTCTCCATTGAGACACTAGAGTCCCTAAACCATAATGCCATTCCAAAAATGGCCCTTGGCCCTGTTTTCTTAGGTTTCTTGGGTTTTAGAAGAATGGGGTTTTACAACTTCTCTCTTTGACAAGTTCTACAGTTTAACCCTCCATTATTCAATGGGCTTCCTTATGTCTAACAAAGTTGTTTTCAACCAAGAAGAGGAGCAAAGTTGTAGAAGCATATTATTTTTGATTAAATACTTACGTACACAGTGAGTGCACAGGATGCAAGTATATGGATAGATAGCCAGTGATCATTTTTTTGTCTACATAGACTTTTTGCTTTAAAGTCTGATTTTCTTGATAATTATATATTTACACCAACTTTCTTTTGGTTAGAATTTGATTAGCATAGTATATAACTTTCCAAGCTTTTATTTTTAATATTTTTATGTCCTTATTTTTCAGTTATTTTTCCCTGACAACACTGGTCTTTTAAATGTATACTTCTTTTTCATGGGTTATCACCACTTGTACATTTGAATTCATTTTTTGTGCTTTTCAATTTATTATTTATTTTTGATTTCTAATTACCTGGGCTTTTAAAGCTTAATTTATTTCTTCTCTGTTTTGTTTTCCTTTGGATGAAATTTTTCTCTCTTCCTTCAATTTTTCTTCTTCTAAGAAGTTACACAATATTTTTTCTTATTTTCAGTAATTATCCCTGAGATTTTATTTCTAATGAAGTCCACTGATAAGTTCTTTAATCATTTAAACTGTTATTGAGCTCTTCCAAAATGCTAGAAAATAAGAATATACAAGTGAATAAAACAACAGGCTTGAGGACGGTTCAGTCCAGTAAGAGAGGCAGTATTTCTAAGCCGGAGGTGGGAAGTACAGGCTGAGGGCTGCCTGTTCCCATATCTTGTCTGTTTATATCATTGCTAATGGATCCCATTTTTGTTGCAAAGTCTAGACATAGCTTCATAATGCTGTTAAAAACCAATGGTTGGAGTTAGCTCTCCAACACAAGGCAAAGCAAAGCAAACGCGTGTGTATACACACACGTGTGCACACACATACACTTTAGCCTTCTCAGGTCAAAAACAAATGAGCTTTAGTACCAATCATTAAGTACTTTATCAGATGTAATGTAAGCAAACGGACCCTTCGATTTGTAGTGATTGAAAACACTTTCACTTCATCAGTTATTCATTGTAGTATTTCTGATTCTATTTTACACGAGGATTTTTAAGTCTGTATTCATGAGAATCAGACCTTGGATTTATGAACAAGTCTATTATTATTATTATTATTATTTTTACTATACTGCAATTGCAGGCTAAGCATACTTTGCATACATTTGCATATGTGGCATAATTACTTGATATTTGTGGATCTGTTTGTATAGGTCAGAAGTTCTGGGGGTGCAGAGTCCAGCTTAACCTTGTCCTATTCTTTACATATGCATGTAGCTACTGAACAAATATAGCTTTTGCAAACCAGATTAGAACAACTAGAAAGAGTTTGGCCTTTAGCTTATTTCTTTCCTAACACAGGGCTTCATCTCCACAATGATTTTGCTGCTTTCATTATTATCATCTGAAAAGATTTGATTTCAATTCTTGTAAAGGTGAATTTAATGCAAAGTAAATTAGATTCTTTAATGGGATTTTCTTTAGCATGAATGAGAAATATAAAATGTCAATATCAAATAGCAAATTATTCTTGATTAATTTTTTATTGGTTTAGTTAACAACTGATTGAACACACCTTAGATAATTACTTCTATTAATGCTACATCTTGGCATTTTAATTAACTGTTTAAATGTTCTCATTTTTATTGATTTTATTTTCTTTGGTAAATGAAGTGGGTACCTGGCTTAGGTATATACCTGGAATCTCAGGGGGAGGAAGTGCTTTTGAGGGGTTCTATGTTGGATGGGGGTCCTATGTTGATAGTCATTCTTCCTATGATAGTCATGCTGTTCCAAGGACTGGAACAGCAGTGAGGGAAATGAAGAGCCACGAACAATTAAAAGAATTATTCCAGAATACTCGTGTACTAAGGAAGCCAAGGAAGTGGCTTGCCACGGACCACAGAAGATAAACATTTTACATGTCTTCAGGAGTTTTGAGTTAGACGTAGAGAAATTAGAAAGGGACAAGCAAATGAATTAGAAAGGAGAAAAAGTGAAGAGGGCAAACTTGAGGTGGATTCATTCATTATGCCAGAAAATAAAAATCTAAGGAGCAACTTAGTAGCTGTCTCTTAAGAACAAGGTCACTTAGGCTGGGCGCAGTGGCTCATGCCTCTAATCCTAGCACTCTGGGAGGCTGAGGTGGGCAGATCACAATGTCAGGAGATGGAGACCATCTTGGCTAACATGGTGAAACCCCATCTCTACTAAAAATACCAAAAAAAAACAAAAACAAAAACAAAACCAACCAACCAAACAAAAAACCCCAAATTAGCCAGGTGTGGTGGCGGGTGCCTGTAGTCCCAGCTACTCGGGAGGCTAAGGCAGGAGAATGGCGTGAACCTGGGAGGCGGAGCTTGCAGTGAGCCAGGATCGCGCCACTGCACTCCAGCCTGGGTGACAGAGTGAGACTCTGTCTCAAAAAAAAAAAAAAAAAAAAAAAAGGAACAAGGTCACTTATTCATTTGTTCATTCAGCAAACTTCTCGCTCCTACGGTGCATAGATGACGCTTACGCTATGGCTAGAAAGTTAAAAGTTAGAAATTGTAAACACCCATGCAAAGGCCTTGTGAGAGTATTTGTGTTTAGCACTCACAAAACCCATCCAACTAGGTGGTGGTGGTTTTTGTTGTTATTGTTTTGTTTTATTTTGTTTTGTTTTTGAGACAGAGTCTTGCTCTATCGTCCAGGCTGGAGTGCAGTGGCACAATCTCAGTTTGCTGCAACCTCCACTACCTGGGTTCAAGTGATTCTTGTGCCTCAGCCTTCCGAGTAGCTGTAATTACAGGCGTGGGCCACCACACCTGGCTAATTTTTGTATTTTTAGTAGCGATTTCAGCATATTGGCCAGGCTGCTCTCAAACTGCTGACCTCAGGTGATGCACCAGCTTCTGCCTCCCAAAGTGCTGGGATTACAGGTGTGAGCCACCAAGCCTGGCCTGGTGTTCTTTTATGAGGACAATAAAGCTCACAGAATTTAATAGGAGCTTAGTTTGCTTCAAATTCTAAGCCAATATTCTTTTATTTTAATTAATACTTATTTCTGAAAAACATCAATCCTGATATATTACTAATAACTAGAGTCCATAGTTTATATTAAGGTTCACTCTTTGTAGTGTATAGTTCTATATACACAAAGCATAGTATCATGTATCCATCATTATAGGATCTCACAGAACATTCTCACTGCTGTAAAAATTTGTGTTCCGCCCATCCAACCCTCCCTCCCACTAACTCCAAAGGACTACCGATGTTTTTATCATCTCCACAGTTTTATCTTTTCCAGAACGTCATATTCTTGGATCGATATAGTGTGTAGCCATAGCTTTAGACTGACTTTTTCCACTTAGGAATATGACTCTCAGTGTCTTCTATGTATTTTCATGGCTTGATAGCTCATTTATTTTTAGTGCTGAATATTATTCCATTGTATGTATGTACCACAGTTTGTTTCTTCATCCATTAAGGGATATCTTGCTTGCTTCCGAGTTTTGGCAATTATGAATAAAGCTGCTATAAACATCTGTGTGCAGCCAATATTCTTTTCATTATATTAGAACTTTTTTTTTTTCTGAATAAAGATTGCTCTCTCCCTCGGCAGATTTCTGATACCAGCGGAGACATTACCAACTTCCATTTTTCCTATATTTATGGGGTTGTGATGTGTTTGTAAAAGGCAGTGAGAGTGGCCAACAGGGCAGGCCCCAGCACCGTGGAGGCTAAAAATGAGTGGGAAATCAGATGGTAGAGAAAGACGAAAACACACAGCATGCAAAGCAGAACATGAAAACGGACATCCTGGAAACCAGATCTGCCTGCAGATGTGTTTTGTTTGGTTACCCTAGTGTTTTAAAAGAAACAGAGTTAGTCGCCAGCCTATAAATAAAGATGTTTCACATAAAAATACACAATTCTGGCTTTTATGGAAAAACTAGAAAATCTGCCACTCTTGGGTACAGTTCTGGCATGATGTTGTCTGTCTGCACTGAGAGGCAGCCGCCTCACCTGCCCCACGAACTAGAAGACGTAGTTGCTGGTTTGTCATGTTGGACCCTCTTCCCACCCCGGCCCACTTCACAGCATCCACAGGCTCCTGTAAGCACTCGAAGTTTTCCTATCACAAAGTCAGTCGCCAGGTCCATCAAAAGTTATCCTCATGTGCAGACTGTAAACTGAATATTGCTGTTGTCTTGAGTCACAAGAACAGAACCTGTTCCTTCTACACATACCCAACATCAACTGTGAGTATATAGAAGATAAAAATTAAAAATGAGGAAGCAGAGGCAGTACTCAAAATCTGGGGAGGAGCGCCCATGAGAAGAGAAAGGCAGAATGACGCATGCTGGCCTAACAGCACCAAGGATGAGCACCATGGCCACCTGTGCTTTTACACATAAGAGGCCAAAGCTGGTGGAAAAAGAAGCTGAACTTGATGGGAAGGAATGGGATAATAACTCAACAAGGTCACAGATGAAAGTATGCACCTGGGGGTTGGACACAGTGACTCACACCCGTAATCCCAACACTTTGGGAGGCCGAGGCAGGCGGATCACTTGAGGTCAGGAGTTCGAGACCAACCTGGCCAACATGGTGAAAACCCGTCTCTTCTAAAAACACAAAAATTAGCTGGATGTAGTGGCACATGCTATATCCCAGCTATAATCCCAGCTACTTGGGAGACTGAGGCAGGAGAGTCGCTTGAACCTGGGAGGCAGAGATTGCAGTGAGCTGAGATCACACCACTGACTGCCCTCTAGCCTGAGTGATAGAGCAAGACTATTTAAAAAAAAGAAAGAAAGAAAGAAAGAAAGTAGGCACATGGTATCAAGAGGATTGATACGTAAGACAGACATATCTTCTGTAGCAACAGGAAAAAGTTACATATCCAATGCATTATTCTTTAGCAATATGCTAGTTGCGTTCATTTACTGGAAATGAAGGACCTTTTTAAGGTCCACAATAAATTATATACTCAGACTCATCCAACCATTTTTTTTTTCTGTTCATTACACTGGTATCAAAGGTATGAAAACTGTACCAGCTATAATATGGATTTTCTTGTTATGTTTCTTCCTCCTTAATCAAAAAGATGTTTCAAAAGCCTTCTAAGTAGCCGATTTTATTTTCTGCAAAGTATATATCAGGATATTGCTAAGGCTAAAATTCTGAGAGTCAATGTACAGGTTTTCTTTGGGGAGTACACAAACTGCTATCAATTTATATCTTTCTAACTCTTCAATTTGGGGTTAGTCATTGGGGTTGGGATTCATAGAGTTTTTCTACATTTCGGGCCTTGGAGCATGAGTGGGCAGTTCTCACATTTGCCATGGTGAGTGTCACGATCTGGTTCCAAAATGGTGCCATTTACAAGGGACAAGTAGACCAAACGCCTAACTTGTCCCTCTCTGGCTTTTGGGATTCTCAGTACACGACAGTCTATCTAATGTGGGAAATGGTATTGAAATAGGTCATGCTCTGGATTTGGCAACTACATGACTTTTCCAGCATTTGGATGACCATAAAAGCCAAATCCTCAGCAGCTTTCTCACTTGTAATAGTGTTCTGTGGCTTTTCATTCTGTCTTTACAAAGACAGGAGACAAGATGTTGCTACAAATCATGCTGGCAAGAGTCACACGATCGTGGAACAAAGGAGAAACACAGTGTTCTCCGGAGTGGAGAGAACAGTCAGGTTCTCAGCCCAGTGAGGGCTCTGCTGTCCTTTCCCTTTGTAATGGTAATAGTGGGGTGCCCCCCTCACCATCTGAAGTCCAGGTGAGGAGGTGGCTGGTGAGGAAACAGAAAACGATGTGCCCCATAGCTTTTAATTCTGCCTGGATAGAAAAGCATTGCTGAAGGTGGAGGCTGCCAGCTTCAATGAGCATTTTTTTTTTTTTTTAAATAATGAAACTTGAAAAAATGGAAACTTGGGTACTTGGAAGGCAACAAAGCTCCCAAATGGCAATTATACCTTAATAGATAAGTAAGGTTGCACTGATTGAATATTTGCATGTCTTTAACATAAAATTCAAGCCAAATCTACCATTGTTCTCCACCTCGATATCATTAACTAAGTCTGCTACAAAGAGTAGCAAAGCGCTTTCACATAGATTGGAATATCTAATAATTCTAACTAATTTTAACTTGGAATTTTAAGACTGACTTCTGAGGAACCTTTATTTGCTGAAGTGTTTGCTGAAGAAAATAGCGTTTGTTCACTTAATGCTGAAACCACGTCATAGGTGGCTGATTTCCCCATCAACTTTATGACAATAAACTCAATATGACCTGCTGATCCCACACTAATTAACTGAACTCTCATGAAAGGACTCTGCAGAAAGTCTTAAAATAGGGATGTCATTCTTCCTTGCAAGTAAAATATCCAAAAAGTAAAATAAAGGTAACACTAATGGATTAACTTTCAAATCCAATGCATAACCTCCTGGTGCTGTAGCATGGAAATTTCTGAAATTGCTAGATCCCCTCAATTGCTATTTACTGCTACATAACAAACTTAGAAACAGGGGCTGATTTTTTTTTTTATTAGAGTACCCACTTAAAATTTTTTTTTAACTTTTAAGTTCAGGGGTACAAGTGCATGTTTGTTACACAGGTAGACTTGTGTCATGGGGGTTTGTTGTACAGATTATTTCATCACCCAGGTATTAAGCCTAGTACCCATTAGTTATTTTTCCCGATTTGCTCCCCTGCTCCGCCCTCCACCCTCTGTTAGACCCTAGTGTCTGCTGTTCCCCTCTCTGTGCCCATCTGTTGTCATCATTTAGCTCCCACTTATAAGTGAAAACATGTAGTATTTGGTTTTCTGTTTCGGCAATAGTTTGCTAAGGATAATGGCCTCCAGCTCTACCCATGTTCCTGAAAAGGACATAGTCTTGTTCTTTTTTATGGCTGCATAGTATTCCATCGTGTATATGTACCACTTTATATACTCAAAGAAATATAAATCATTCTATTATAAAGACCCACGTAGGCATATGCTCACAACACCAAAGACATGGGATCGACCTAAGTGCCCATCAATGATAGACCGGATAAAGAAAATGTGGCACTTAAAATTTCTTTTCAGATGATATCAGTGATCGGAGGAACTCATCCTTAAAGATCCCAGGATGTTGTATACAGCTCATTAAGCGATAATGAAATCAGCTGAGGACCTGCCAGGAGCCTGGGCCAGCGGAGATGCTTTGGAATGTTTTACAATATTGAATGGGCACTGAATTGTAAATTTTAAAAATCATGTTTATAATTGGCACTTCCTACACATACCCTAATGTGCCTTCCAAGTCTCCCTTGACTTCGTGAGCTCCCATCCTCCTTCATGTCCAGGCACCCTGCAGTTGCTTAAAGAATGCTTTTTTTAGCACATACGATTATACTACCTGCAATCATCATGCCCATTTGTTAGTTTGCTCACCATCTGCCTTGCCCTCCTAAAGGATGCACAGACAAGAAGGGAGCAGAGGACACACAGTGAGGGAATGAGGCGGCGGGCAGCTGGGTGACAGTTGTGTTGTCTAGGTAAGGTTGACGTGTGACATCGCTGTAGCTGATTCTGGCTACCCAGAATAAAATCCATGCATTTATTTATTTATTGACAGAGGCTTGCTCTGTCACCCAGGCTGGAGTGCACTGGTGCATTCTCGGCTTACTGCAACCTCCACCTCCCAGGTTCAAGTGAGTCTCCTGCCTCAGCCTTGGGAGTAGCTGGGACTACAGGCTCGCGCCACCACGCCCGGCTAATTTTTGTACTTTTAGCAGAGATGAGGTGTCACCATGTTGGCCAGGCTGGTGTTGAACTCCTATTCTCAAGTGATCCACCCACCTCAGCCTCCCAAAGTGCTGGGATTACAGACGTGAGCCACTGTGCCCACCCTGGCCTCCTTTTTAAAAAACGGTTTTAGATTCAGCAGGAACATACGCAGGTTTGTTACATGGGTAACTTCTGCAATGGTGATGTCTGGGCTTCCAGAGAACCCATAACCCAAATAGTGAATGTTATACCCAATTAGGTAAATTTTCAGCCCGTTTTCCTCTCCCTCCCTCTCTCCTTTCGGAGTCCACAGTGTCTACTATTCCTGTCTTTATGTCCATGACCAGCCTTTTTTCCCTGCCCCTGCTGGCCTTCCTCCATTTACCCTTTTCCGATCACTAGCCCCTTAGGTAGCTCCCAGCTGGCTGGTTCGGGTGGTAACTTGCATGGACGACAGTCATGAATTCCTTTGCCCTGTTGGCTTCTGGTTGAGCTCAGTCAATGAGAAGAGCCAGAGGAGATGTGAGGGCAGGAGGAGGGTGTAATCGGGGTATTTGCTACCCCACCTGCATTCTTGCAGGGTTTCCCTCGGTGTCTGCATTGATGTCTGCTTGATGTCTCCATTTGGGGCATCTGGCACCCAGCCTACCTCCTTGCAGAGTCTCGTCTGGGTGGCTCGCTCCTCTGATTGGAGGTCTCAGCAGGGTACGCCCACCTCCTCTACGCGGCCCTCTCTGGTCTCCGGATTCTGGTAATGACGTTCTCCCCTTGCCCTGTAAGGTCGTAGGGCCTGCTGTTCCTGCCCTTGTCACACCCTGCTAACGTTTTTTTGAAACTCTTGTTAAACTTGCTTCAAATTACCCTGAGTGTGCCGTCTGTTTCCTGCTGGGACCCTGGCTGATCCATGGTTCCTTTTCCAAATGTGGTTCTCAGATGTTCACAGCGATTCTGTGAGCTACTTCGTGCCTTTTCAATTAAACTCTGTTTCTGTCTCCATCGGCCAAAGTAAATATCTTCATTGCAACTGAGAACTCTGACTGACATGGAGATTGATAAATCCCCCCTGGGCAGGACCCTTGACTGTCTACCTGCACTATTATGAAGACTGGTACTTGGTAGGAATTCAACATATATTTGTCGAATGACTAAATGAATAAGTGAATGCATGAATGAAGTATGGCTAAGAAAATGAGACTGATATCACAATGTATGTATCACAATTTTATGCAGATACATTCTAGGTTCTTCAAAGTTATCACCGTTTCCATTAAAGAGAAAGTTATCTATTTTATTGCTCAAGATATTCCTGGAAATTCTTCTTTTGGAATGACCTACGGAGTAGAACAATTTATTATTTGTGTACATTGCATGGAGACCAGCACTCATTTCAATTTGCTCAACAGTGCCAGTCCTTCCTAACTCTGTTCCTCCTATGTCTCTGACAAGGCTCTGGGATGAACCAGAACACCCCTGTGCCTGGTGGATAAAGAGCTGTGAGGACTTCAACTGCCCTTCCTCTTAGATAGAACATCTACTCACGCTTAATACAATGCGTGATTCACTCTTTTCTCTAGGGGTGTGTTCAAAGTGATTTAATGACAGAGCTGCCCACACTCATGGGACTGTTCCAGTGGCTGAGTCTGGGAAGGATGACCAAGCCCTCCAAAGACAAGAACATGAGCCCCACTGGAGTCTGGCTCTGGTTTTTTGGGGTAATTCTCACCTATCCATGCTCATGAAATGAGAGAATGTAGTGAGATACCAAATCATACTATTTCCATGCCCAGGATTTCCTTGTGCAGAGGAATAATGTTTTACATAGAGGTAGTTTATGTCAGCAGGTGCGTAAGGCGGTATTGTGTATAATCAAAATTCATTTTGAAGATGTGCTTAGCTGCCCATACATTTTATTTTGCATGGTTCACTGTGCCGCCTTGCACAGCAATCATCATGCATGCTAAAATTTGGAAACACTGAGCAAGACTAAAGAAGAGAGAGCCAGGTGCGGTGGCTCACGCCTGTAATCCTAGCACTTTGGGAGGCCAAGACGGGTGGATTGCTTGAGCTCAGGAGTTCGAGACCAGCCTGTGAAACCCCATCTCTACTAAAATACAAAAAATTAGCCAGGCATGGTGGCGTACACCTGTAATCTCAACTACTCAGGAGGCTGAGGTAGGAGAATCACTTGAATCCGAGAGGCAGAAGTTGCAGTGAGCCGAGTTCGTGCCATTGCACTTCAGCCTGGCGACAGAGCAAGACACCATCTCAAAAAAAAAAAAAAAAAAAAAAAGGAAGAGAGAAAAGGGAAGCTGTTATGGAGACCCTTGGTCATTGAAACTCTTCTTCTTCTGCTTTGAGTTAACTATCATATCCCTTGCCCAAAGGAAGGATAGATTAAAAAAACTCTAAAGTGTTCCTGCTTGCCTGCAGGCATTTCTGCATTCAATTTTATACTAAGCACTTAAACTTTAACGCTTGTTCAAATTTGTTACTTTTTGAAGACTAAATAGGGTAGAGAAGCTGCATGTAGCATGAGTATTTAAGTTGGTGTTTTTGACAATGTATGGCTTTCAACTCCATGCTCCTCTTCTTTCAGGTCACAAAGTTGGACTACATTTCCCAGCTTCCTTTGTGGTGGGGTGTGGTCATGTGTCTAAGTATGGAATAGGAGGAAATAATGTGTCCTATTTCAGGACCAGGGCCTTTCGGAGAGCAAGTGTGTCTACTCCATGTTCTTTTTCTACTTCTGCTAGTTGGATCTTGGATGCAGTGACCCCTTGATCATCAGGCAACAATGAGGAATTGTGGGAAGGCAGAACCACAAGGTGGAAGGAACCTAGGCTCTTGAATCACCCTGTGGATGGGAGTTCCTTGGTAACTGGAACACCCACCTCATATTTTTATGAAAAATAAACCCCTATTGTGTTTGAGACATTGCAGTTTGGGACTTACTTGTTACAGCAGTTTGGTTTAGCCTAGCAAAACGATATATATTCAAATCATACACATGTTCAATAATAATTTATGTATCTGGATCTACACGAGTAGTTAAGACCCTTTCTGGCTTTTATATTTCAAATTCACAAAACCTTAGAAATGTAGGATTGTTTAAAACAAAACCAAAAGATGGAGCTGGGACATAGACACACCACCTCAGCCCAATAAAGAAGGAGAAGTCATAGAGGGCGTGAGCAAAATGTTTTGTCTAGAAGCAGAGGACTGGGTGTAGGCTTTGTTCCTCCCACCTGAGATGGAGGAGCAATTTCCTTGGGTGTTGGATAATAAAAGAGAGAAGATGAGTTTTGCTCCTCCAGGTTCCTGGTGAAGCTTCTTCCTGAGTGGGAAGCAGCAAGAATCCAGAGCACTAGCTGGTGGTGAAGCCAGGAAGATAAGACCCAGAATTGTCTCTTAGAAAGATTCTACATTCCTCAGTATTGCCTAGAAACTACCAGAAAGCCTCTGAATCACGTGGCCAAGATGACTGAGACAGTGGTTATCCAGTAGCTAAATGGCAGACAATTTGAGGACTAGATGCACCCACCCCACCCAAAGCCTGAGCACTCTGAGCTCATTCACTATAACCTTTTACATGACCTCAGAAGCAAACACAAAGAGGCTGAGGTTAATTTCTGGCCAACCCATAGAAAATAGCGTCTTGGAAAAGTAACTGAGTTACAGAAAAACAAATAAATAAATATTTCTTGATCAACTGTGTCTGTCCACTGGGCTTTACATCTACTATTTCTGACTTTGAGCAAAGGGGATACCTTAGGTCTACCAGCCAGCAGTGAGTTTTCTCCTCCATGTCTCAACTGAACTTAGCATCTTGCAAAAGAAGCATAGGTTCAGTTGGATCACTTCTGGTGCTATCTGGGGGCTGCCTTTTTCTTTTTTCTTTTCTTTTTGTGGCTTGGGGAGGGACCTACTCTCATGTAAACTTAAATATACCTAACTCAGTGGATGCACTTCCAGGGGAGACTGGGTCTGGTGAGTCCTTCCACGGGAATTAACATGGGGAGAAATACAGACACGGTAGCAAAAAATTAACTTCCTACCAAATCCATTTGAATCTAAAAAGCTATCTGAAAAGAACTGGAAGACAGTGAACAATGTAAAAGCCCAAAAGGAAAAAGGAAACCTTTCTGATTCAGAAGTGACCAGGCGTAGGGAAGCTGACTTCCTTGGATAAAGCAAAAAGGGACTTGGTGCATTGATATGACCAATGTCTTAATTTACTGTGGGAGATGCCGGGCCCAAGATGCCTAAATACACGTATCCCCTAGCCAGGGCTTTCTCCCCATTCGGGGAGTTGTGGGCAACCAAAAAATCAGAAAATTGAAAGAATATGTCGGAATCAAAATAGGAGAAAAGATTTGTAGTGTTCCCAGAACAAAGAAAACATAAATGTTTGAAGTGATGGACATCCCGATTACTCCGATTTGATCATTACACATTGTAAACTGGTATCAATATATCATATGCACCCCCAAATATGTGCAACCATTATATATCCATACAAAAATTAAAAAGGATTTATAAAATGGTGTCTGTGCTTCCTGGCATCCTTGAGAATTGCAGAGTGGTTAAGCAGAAGGGTCAAGTGCCATGGTTCAATCCCAGCTGTCACTTAGTAGGACTTGGTCAAGTTATTTAATCCCTCTAAGCCTTAGATCCCTCAGTAATCAAATGGGGATAAATATGACTATCTAAATTATAGATTTGGGAGAGTATTAAATGAGATTATGTCTGTAAAGAGCTTAACACAGTGCTTTGGGACATGCTAGGACTCAGTGAATGTTAGGAGATTTGCTTCTCCTAAGAGGGTCCCATCTGTCATGGAGACTGGGCTCTTCTGCCCACATCCAGCACAGGCACTGCCAAGGCACACTTCTTTGTTTCTCCTTTCTCATTTCCCCCCATAGCCTCATCCTCTTCTGATTCATATGATATTTCTTTACAGATGTTAGCCAGGTTGCATTCCAGTCTTCCTGGTCTTGAATTTTCATCTCTCACCCTAGGCTGTCCATATGCAGTAGTTAGGTGGTATGATTTGGATCTGTGTCCCCAACCAAATCTCATGTTTAATTGTAATCCCCAGAGTTGGAGATAGAGTCTGGTGGGAGGTGATTGGATTGTGGGGGTGGATCCTTCACAAACAGTTTAGCACCATCCCTTTGGTGCTGTTCTCATGACAGAGTTCTCACAAAATCTGGTTGTTTAAAAGTGTGTGGCAGCTCCCCCGCTCTCTCTCCCTCCTGCTCCAGCCATGTGAGACGTGTCTGGTCCCCCTTCACCTTCCACCATGATTGCATGATTGTAAGTTTCCTGGGGTCTCCCCAGAAACAGAAGCCACTATGCTTCCTGTAAAGCCTGCAGAAGTGTGAGCCAATTAAATCTCTTTTCTTTATAAATTATGCAGCCTCAGCCATTTCTTTATGGCAGTGTGAGAATGGACTAATACATCCCTTAGAGGGATTAAATAACTTGACCAAGTCCTACTCTTTTTGGGGCAAGACCCAGAACATCCAGCTCAAGCTTAAACCAACAAGAGAGCTTATTATTTCCTTTTACTGATGTGTTCAGGCAAGGTTTGACCCAGTGGCTGAAGCTGGTGCCTCAGTAGGAATCTGATTTCTCTTCCTCTCATAACTGTGCTTTCTACAGTGTCAGCTTTATAGAGTTGCAAATTCAGCAAATAAAAATATAAGATGCCCAATTGAATTTCAGATGAATAAATAATTTTAATGCAATTATGTTCTAAAATTACATGGGACATTTTGCATGGTGCATAAAATATTTTTTGTTTATCTGTATTTATATCTGGCAATCTTATGACTTTATGTGTCCTCAACCTCCACCTGTCCCTCACTGCACCCCCTAAACCCATCCCATCTCTGTTCTACGGATTCAGCCCTCAGCACTCTTGACAGTAAAACAGCCACAGCATTTCCAGATTCTACATTTTCAAACAACACACTTGGAGAGGGGGAAAAATAGAGGAAGAGGGTTTTCTTTTACAGAAGCATCAGGAGATATCTCCTTCTCTCTCACTGACTGAGGTAAACACTATTCAGGAATCAGTTGCTATGCCCTTGCGGAGGGTGGAGTGGCTTTGATCAGTGCAGGACCACCTCTGCAGGGGGGAGAGAGTTAATACCACCAAGCCACATGGCTGGTGAAGGAAAGGGAGGAGTGCTATTCCATAAGGAGAGGGATGGGTGTGGGTTTCAAACAAAACATGTCAGGGGCTTGACTTGTACTATTGATTGATGGATTGATTGAGACAGAGTCTCACTCTGTCTCAGACTGGAGTGCAGTGGTGCAATCTCAGCTCACTGCAACCTCCGCCTCTGGGGTTCAAGCGATTCTCCTGCCTTGGCCTCTTAGTACATATGATTATACTATCTGCAATCATCATGTCCATTTGTTAGTTTGCTCACCATCTGTCTTGCCCTCCTAAAGGATGCACAGACAAGAAGGGAGCAGAGGACACGCAGTGGAGGAATGAGGTGGCAGGCACCTGGGTGACAGTTGTGTTGTCTAGGTAAGGTTGCCGTGTGACATAGCTGTAGCTGATTCTGGGTATCCAGAGTAAAATCCTTTTATTTGTTTGTTTATTTATTTATTTAGAGACAGAGTCCTGCTCTGTTGCCCATGCTGGAGTGTAGTGGCACGATCTTGGCTCATTGCAACCTCTGCCTCCCAGCGTTCAAGCGATTCTCCTGCCTCAGTCTCCCATGTAGCTGGGATTACAGGTTCACCTAGCCACCACACCGAGGTAATTTTTGTATTTTTAGTAGAGACGGGGTTTCGTGATATTGGCTAGGCTGGTCTTGAACTCCTGACCTCAGGTGATCCTCTTGCCTTGGCCTCCCAAAGTGCTGGAATTACAGGCATGTGCCATCATGCCTAGCTAATTTTTGTATTTTTAATAGAGACAGAGTTTCACCATGTTGGGCCGGCTGGTCTCAAACAGGATCCTGACCTCAGGTGATTCACCTGCCTTGACTTCCCAAAGTGCTGGGATTGCAGGCATCAGTCACCACAACCAGCCTATTTTTATTGTTTAATTCTCAACAGGAATTATAGCTTTGAGCCTTATCGAGATCCCAGGTACCATAAAAAAGCAATTTGTTGAGCAGATTCTTCTGGAGCCCACTCTGATATTTTAGCATCTGGTCAGAGAGCTAAGGTGGGACGCATGGCATCAGAATTCCCCTGGCCTATCCAAGTGAGGTATATTATTCCACACACAACAGACCATGGGTGTCTGAGAAGAAGGGTCTTTCCCAGAGAAATGAACTCAAGGTAAACTGAGCTGGCCAGTGGCAGACTAGTCAACTGACCATGGAGGTAGGATGCATTCTTATGGGCATCTCCTGTTTTTTTTTTTTTTTTTTGAGATGGAGTCTCACTCTGTCGCCCAGGCTGGAGTACAGTGGCACAATCTCAGCTCACTGCAAGTTTCGCCTCCTGGGTTCATGCCATTCTCCTGCCTCAGCCTCCCGAGTAGCTGGGACTACAGGTGCCCACCCACACCTGGCTTATTTCTTTTTGTGTTTTTAGTAGAGATGGGGTTTCATCGTGTTAGCCAGTATGGTCTCTATCTCCTGACCTCATGATCCGCCTGCCTTGGCCTTCCAAAGTGCTGGGATTACAGGCGTGAGCCACCGCGCCCAGCCCATCCCCTGGTTTTGACAATGATTTGCCTTTCTCCTGCTCAGGGCACCTGGATTTTCACCTGAGGAATTACGCCCCTTCCCTTCTCAGTCTAGTCCAAGTGTGAGTGTGTGACTCAGGCCTGGCCAGTCAGGGCTTTGCATTCTTCTGGATGCAGGGGGGATCTGGGGGTGGATATGCTACCCACACAGATGTAGGGAAACACAAGAATTTCACTAGGGCTTCCAGGAAATGCCACTGCAGTGAGTCTAGGAGGGTGTGAGCTTGTCCTACAGCAGGCATCCCAATACCACGTGTGGAGATGCTGTCTGGGCATGCAGATAACTCTGAGAAATGGAGAAAAGCAGACCCTAGTGACGGCTTGAGCTCCTGGGTCCAGCAACACCTGATGTCAGAGGCTTCCTGGACAGTACCACTGCATGTTAATTTACATGAGATGTAGAATCACAGAAGCCTTTCTCGCTCAAGCCATTTTGGGTTAGGTTATCTATCTCTTGCAACTAAACTGATGCAACAATTAAAAGAGGGATGCACAATCCCACCATCTTCTGTCTAAACAGGACCCGTTTGCTCATAAAACTAGATGCATGTGCTGGAATTATTTTACTCTAATCCTTTCCAGCTGGCTGATCTTGAGCAAGTCATTTAAATGCCCTGAACTTCATTACCCTCATTTGTAAATGGGCTAGTTCCCACTTCATTTACAGGGTTGTTTCAAGGATTAAAGAAGATAATCTATGCACATATATAAATATATAAGGCATAGAACACGCTAGCAAAGATAATTATTATTATTATCAATAGTAATTGGAGCATCAAGCACACATATTTGTGGAATGACACTATTTTTTATCTTTTCTGCAAAAATAGAAATGTTCCAGTCTATGCCTAAAAGTTGCTTACCCTCAAATTGAGAAATAAATCACTCATAATATACATTGGCTTACGAACACCCATTGGGAGAAATATCTTTTGAGTGGTGAAGTTATGTGACTGTCCTAAATTAATTCAAATTGACATCTGTGAAGGGAAGGGTAACGACCCAGGCCATGTGTTCACTTTTTACCTTTGTGCCAAAAGACAGGCATTTTGCTAGCCAGTCACGTAATATGTGTGGCTTGCTTTGCATGCATTCTTCTGTTCATTCTTCCGTTTTCTCCTGTGATATCACTGGGCACTCATTGTGTACCGAGCACGGTGCTAGGCTTGAAGGACCCTGGACATGGATCATGTACCTTTAAGAACTTATAGTGAGATATGAGGACTGAAAATAAGCAAGCAAATAAGTCTACTAGATGAATTCAAATAATAATACATGCTGCAAAATAAACAAAAAGACAAGTTGGGTGATGTGTGTCTTTAGTCCCGTTTCCCATAAGCCTGGTCTGAGATGGGGATTTGGGTGCGCATGAGTCATTGAGGGAACAATTATAAGGAGGTGAGATAATGAGGTAAGCCAGGATGTGTCTCGGGTAGACTCTAGCCATGGCTGAGCATTAGGGCTTCGGGAGCTTTAACCACACAGCAGGGTTGTAGACACCCCAGGCCCTCTTATCTAATTATCATCTTTCAGCCGCCCTCAGTAAGCCATTTCCTTCATGGTTAGGTGGCTCCTGAACATTGCGGGTCATTTTCCAGAGAAAGTGGGCAGCTGTGTGCCCTTAACAGCCAACACTCACTGCAGGAGGATCTAGGCTGAGCATCAGCAGTATCCATACGGTGACTATTGGAAGCTCCTCCGGTAATGGTCAGCATCCTTGCCTGAGTGACATCTGAGCTGTTGCCTAAAGAAGAACCAGGCACGTGCAAACCTGGGAGAACTTGTTCCAGGCAAGGGAGGAACCCACTGGTGACTGCAAAAGCCCTAAAGTATAAATAAACTTGGTATGTTGGGGGAAAAAAAATGATCAGGGTTAGAGCATAGTGAAGTGCAGAGGAGGTTGGAAAGGAAGGCAGGATCCAGACCGTCTCTTCCCTGTAGTGCTGGGAGTGTGTTTTTAATCTTAGTGGCAGGTTTAAGCATGAAAGTGCATAATAAGTTTTACATATTTAAGGAGAACAGATGGTAATTAGAGTCAGGGATGGAGCTGGGAGCCAGGTAGGAGGCTCTTGCAATGGCCCAGGTGTAAAATGGAGGTCATACAGACTAAATTGGCAGTTGTGAAGATAGGGAGTGGGGAAGTGGATAGATTTGGGAACCATTTTAGGAGAAAAGCTAATGTGACTTGAAAAGTCACATTATTTAGGAGCAAAGCTAATGTGACATTTGGGTGTGAGGGATCAGAGAAGAGTTCAAGTTGACTTCTTGTAATTTGACTTGGGCAATGGGGCTGAGGTTGGTGCAATTTACTGAGATGGGAAAGACGAGGGAAAGGGCCAAATTGGGAAGAACTGGAACCAAGTGATTTCATTTGGCTATGTTAAGTTTGAGATGTATTAGACCATTAGACATCCTCAAGGAACTATCAGATAGGCATTTGAGCCTGAAATGAGTCTGAAAGTCATGGGAAAGTTTGTGCTGGAGATAACATTTGGGAGTTAAAGCTTAGAAATGAAAGAGGAGAGAGTCTACCACAGAGGCCTAGGACACTAAATTTGGGGGGTTGAGAAGAGATAGTCAAGGAGACCAGGAAGTAGTCCTTGAGGCAGGAGAGGAAACAGCAACAGATTAGGGTGATACAGAAACTGAGAGAACATCATATGTCTGACAGACAAGGGAGGAACCACTGGATTATATGCCCCTGAAAGGTGGGGTGAAATGAGTAAAGAGGAGCAACCGCTTCCTTCAGCACCCTGGACAGCATTGGTGGCCATGAAAAGGGTGACTTCAATCAAGTGGCTGGGGTGACAATTAGCCCAGACTGCACAGAGGAGAACATGAAAGCTAAACAGTGACTTGAAGCTTGTTTTAAAATGTTCACAGGAAAATGGCTGTAGCTCAAAGAAGGAGGGATCTAAGGAGATTTAATTTTTATTTTTTAAATTTCAACAGTTTTTTAGGTGGTGTTTGGTTACATGGATAAGTTCTTTAGTAGTGATTTCTGATATTTTAGTGCACTTTCACTGGAGAAGTGTACACCATACCCAATATATAGTCTTTGTCTCTCACTCCACTCTCAACCTTTCCCTGTGAGTTCCCAAAGTTCATTAAATCATTCTTAGCTTTTGCATCCTCATAGCTTAACTCCCACTTATAAAGAGAGAACATATGATATTTGGTTTTCCATTTCTGAGCTATTTCACTTAGAATAATGGCCTCCAGCTCCATCCAAGTTGCTGGAAAAGACATTGTGTCATTCGTTTTTATGCCTGAATAGTATTCCATGGTGTATATACACCACATTTTCTTTACCCACTTGGTTGATGGGCACTGAGGTTAGTTCCATATCTTTGCAATTGCAAAATGTGCTATTATAAACATGCATGTGCATGCATCTATTTCTTATAATGCCTTCTTTTCCTTTTGGTGGATACCCAAGAGTGGGATTGCTGGATCAAATGGTAGGTCTACTTTTAGTTCTTTAAGGAATCTCCCACTGTTTTCCACAGTGGTTGTACTAACTTACATTCCCACCAGTATTGTAAAAGGGTTCTAAGGGAGATGTTTTTTTTTAAAGGGCTGTTTATTAGTTTGCTAGGGCTACCATAACAAATACCGTAGATTGTGATGCGATTTGGCTGTGTCCCCACCCAAATCTCATCTTGAATTGTAGCGCCCATAATCCTCACGTGTCATGGGAGGGACCTGGTGGGAAGTAATTGAATCATGGGGGTGGGTTTCCCTGTGCTCTTCTTGTGATGGTGAATAAGTCTCATGAGATCTGATGGTATAAAGGGCAATTCATTTCCCTGCACACGCTCTCTTGCCTGCCGCCATGTAAGACATGCCTTTGCTCCTCATTCGCCCTCCATGATTGTGAGGCCTCCCCAGCCATGTGGAACTGTGAGTCCACTAAACACCTTTTCCTTTATAAATTATTCAGTCTTGGGTATTTCTTTAGAGCAGTATGAAAATGGACTAATACAGACTGGGTGATTTGAACAACAGAAATTTATTTTCTCCAATTCTGGAGACTGGAACTTCAAGATCAAGGTGCCATCAGTGTTTCTTTCCTGTGAGGCCTCTCTCCTTGGCTTGTAGTTGGCCTTGTCCCTGTGTCTTTGCAAAGCCTTCCCTCTGTGTGTGTGGCATCCTGATCTCTTCTTACAAAGACACCAAGCATACTGGATTGGGGCATGCCAGTATGACCTCATTTAAGTTTAATTACCTCATTAAAGTCCCTATGTCCAAATACAGTCACATTCTGAAGTCCTGAAGGGTAGTACTTTAACATAATGTATTTGGAGGGGAGACCCATTTTCAGTCCATAACAGGATACTAAAACATATTTTCTTGATAATAAACAAGGAGAAATTGATGATTCAGGAGAGAGGGAGAAATGTCAAGTGGAGGCATCCTTGGGAGAGAATGGGCTTGGGGGCACCTGCAGAGGGATGGGTCTTTTTTTCTGGAAACTCCTGGCTGGAAGTTTGCATCCAGAGCCTGCCCTTGGATGCCCCTGCCTGTGATGGCTTCTCATGTTCTATCTGTTAAAAGGATGCACCAATAAAGCAGAATATACATCAGCTAATTTCTTATGGTAATACCCTCGATCAAGGCAAAGGACCGTAATTGAATAAGCAATTATCTTTGAAAATATTGGTGCACAGAAAAGCATAACAAATGAATTTGCTAATTATTCTTCCCTGCCAAAAACATCAGCTGATTTAGTGTTTAGTAGTAACATTACAACCCTCATAGGTATATCATTAGCTTGCTAGGTACCTACTGAGTTTTAAGCATTTTTAAGGAATAGGCAGACGTCCCAAACTCAAGTTTCTACAGGGCTGTGAGGGGAGTGTGGATGAGGACAGGCAGCCAGGTTAGAGCTGTGGGACTCTGGAGAGCATGTGCCATGTCTGAAGCAACAGCAGATCTTGTCAAGGAAGAAGGTGGGCTCACAGCTATCTGAGTGGTCTCACAGGAAATGCCACAAATCTGTATTTTTATGCATAATCTCTTATGTTTTGAATACTGATGAGTAATTCCAACTTTTAAAACAAGGCAACATGGCCCAAGTAAGATGCATTCAAATGCTGTGACCCTAGAGTCTCCAGTTTGTAACCTCAGACACTGGGTCTTTATTGCTCCTTTCAGGGGCTTGCAATCTATACAAAGGAAAGTGGTGTGGTCAGAAAGTCTGTGCATGAGGCGTTCAGAATATAGGACAAAGGATAACAACAACTCATACTTCAGTTCTAGATATCTTCTCCAGAACACTCCTACCCTCCCCTATCCTGCTCAATGACCAGGAGGCTGACAGCATGAACCATCAATGGCACCCTTGGTCTCTGGCTTCTGGTTGGGGTTGGCCAATGGGGAGCTCCAACAGAGCAGACAGGAACAAGAAAATCGCGTCTGTTGTCTGAGAACATATTCTCCATTTTCCTCAGCACTTACTCTCTGCAGGGTTACTGTGGGCTGGCTGTGTCTTTTGTCTAAAGGCCAGAGCTCCCCTCTAGTTGTGCACTTCACAGAGCAATCTCTCTGGGTCACAGCATCCTTTGTCTTTGCTTCTTCAGACCTCAGGGTGGGACGTCTCCTTGCTGTTCCTAATCCTGCTGCACAACATTATGCTTTGTTGTGTCCTGATATTCCTTTACTATACTCTGTTCAAATGACCTACCTTGGGTATCTTTTTGTTTTCTTTTCTGGTAGGATTCAGAAAGAATTTGGACAATAAGGTTGACAATGTTCTAAGTGCCTAGCTTACTTCACCAGATACTATCTTATCTCTATTTTGCAGAAAGTAATACTGAAATATAGAGAAGGCAAAGAGTTTGCCCAAGATCACCGGATTGGTAAGTAGTGGAGCTGAGATTTAAACCCAGGCAAGCCAGCTCCAACTTCTGTGCTCTTGACCACCTATGGAGGGAAGTTAGGGGGAGAGAAAGATCTGAGGAGGCCATAGTGATCAGGAGGACCTTAAAGATTAAGAGAAGATCTAAACCGCATATTGAAGGATGGGCATATAGATAGGGAGGCAGGAAGGGAGAAGGGAGGAACAGCAGACTGCCATGAGCAGAGGAAGGCATTTTGGGGATGTGTGGCTACTGAGGCACTTGTGCTTCCAAAGGAGGAAAATACATATCCCAAAGTAGAGGAAAAGAAAGCAAGAAGTGAGTAGCAAGCAGAAAGACACCTGCAGGCAGGGCTCTTCAGAATGGAAAGGAAGTGTCTAAATGTGAGACAGGAAGTATATTCAGTACTGTGTGAGCTGCAAGTGACAGAAAATCAATCAAAAATAGATGAAGCAAGAGAAAAAAGGGACTTGGTTCCTGTAACTGAAGATAGGGGGAAGATGCAGCTTCAGGGATGTTGACATCCATGGCCAAGGTAAGGCCATTGGGCTCTGCACTCTGTCTCTTGACTGAGTGCTTTCTTCAGCACTGGCCATCACCTGCAGGCAGCCCCATTTTCCAGGTGGACATCATCCTTAAGAACTTTTCTGGTAGGGTGAGATGGCTCATGCCTCTAATCCCAGCACTTTGGAAGGCCGAGGTAGGTGGATCGCTTGAGGCCAGGAGTTCAAGACCAGCCTGGGCAACATGGCAAACCCCAGTCTCTATAAAAAATACAAAAATTAGCTGGGCATGGTAACATGCGCCTGTAGTACCAGCCACTTGGGAGGCTGAGGTGGGAGGATCATTGGACCCTGGGAGGTGGAGTTTGCAGTGAGCAGATTTTGTGTCACTGCACTCCAGCCTGGGTGACAGAGCAAAATCCTGTCTCAAAAAAAAATCCTCCTCAAAACCCAGTAGATGTTGGCGTGGATGCGGTGATCAGGGAACACTTCTACACTGCTGGTGGGAATGTAAACTAGTGCAGCCACTATGGAAACACTGTGGAGATTCCTTAAAGAACAAAAGCAGAACTACCACTTAATCCAGCAATCCCACTACTGAATATCTACCTAGAGGAAAAGAAGTCATTATTTGAAAATGATACTTATACACGTATGTTTATAGCAGCACAATCCACAATTGCAAAATCGTGGAACCAACCCAAATGCCCATCAATCAACGAGTGGATAAAGAAACTGTGGTATATCCATGATGGAATACTACTCAGTCATAAAAATGAATAAATTAACAGCATTTGCAGGGAGCTGGATGAGATTGGAGACTGTTATTCTAAGTGAAATAACACAGAAATGAAAAACTAAACATCATATGTTCTCACTGATATGTGGGAGCTAAGCTATGAGGACACAAAGACATAAGAATGATACAATTGACTTTGGGAACCCAGGGGTAAGAGTGAGGGGGGAGGGATAAAATACTACAGATATGGTGTAGTATATACTACTTGGTTGATGGGTGCACTAAAATCTCACAAATCACCACTAAAGAACTTAACTCATGTAACCAAGTACCACCTGTACCCCAATAACTTATGGAAAAAAAATCCACCAAAACAAAACTTTTCTTTCATAATGTTTCCTACAAAATCCAGGAATGACCTCTGAGCTGTCAGGCTAGGTCACACGCTCATTCATGGGACAATCATTATGGCCAAAGGGATGTCAGGCTCCCATGGACCAGCCAGGGTCATGTAACACCCGGGACCTGGGAAGTGGAGTTAGTCCCATCAGAACCATGTACACTGAGGGTGGGGCAGCCTGAGTCAATAAAAAAAATGTGGTTTGAATGCCAGGAAGCTAAAAGAACAAATGTCCAGTGTTGTGGCAGACAGGAGAGCCAAGGTGGCTCTTGAAAATGGACACAATGTGGGGCGGATCTCCTGGGGAAATGTGATTTCGGTCCGAATATGGCACGTAGAAGTATACGCATGGTCAGTAATCTACCAAGCCCCCTGAAAGAGCTGTCTGCACTTCCTCATGCACACACTCTCCATTGCCCTGGGAGTTAGCCCCGGTGTCCCTCCTGGCCCTCATGGCTGTGCACAGAGGGTCTTGTCTTTTGGGCTCCCCATGGCTTCTGCGATGCCACTCTCCTCTTCTCCCCTCATGTCTTCAACTCCAGCTGTCCTGGCCTGCTCGGGGCTCCTCAACACCCTCCCACCTCAGGGCTTTTGCGGTGGCTACACTTTCTGCTTGTAGTGCTCTTTCCCCAGAAATCCACACGCTCAGTCTCTCTTCTCCTTCACATGCCATGTTCTCAGCCAGGTCTTCTCAAACCAGCCTAACCCAAATTTCCACCTCCTCCCCTCCCAGGCACAGCTGTCCCTCTTACAAGGTTTCTCTTCTACTTTGTAGCACACATCCCTCACGGGACATGCATTTTACTCATTCACCTCATTCATGATCTCTTCCCGAGGAGAACATAAGCACTGCAATGTGGGGGATCTTTGTCTGTGACATTTACTGCCAGGCTTGGCATGTAGTAGGTGCCCAATAAATAGGTGCACTGAGTGACTGAATGAACTCCCTTTTCAATCTGCCCTGAGAGATTTTTGTCTTGCCTCCTCTATGGAGACTCCTCTTGTGAAGGCCACTGATGGCCTTCGTGCTGCCATATTGGATGGTCATTTCACTACTCCTATTTTTACTGACCAAGAAGCAGCATTAGGCAGAGATGTCTCCTGCTTCCTTGAAATATGTTCTTGGCTTAGCTAATGGATGTCCTGCGGCCACACTGGGGCTCCCCTCTCAGCCTCCTTGGCTTGCTCCTCCTCCTCTGCACAGCTTGCCAGGGGCTGGGTACCTGTGCATCAGGACTTGGTTCTTTCCTTCTATCCCTCTCCTTTCCTTTCTCCTCTTCCCTCCTCTCCCATTCCTTTCTCTTCTCTCCTCTTCTCTTCTCCTGTTCTGCCCTTCCCCTGTCTTCCCTTTCTTTTCTCACCTCCACTCGCCCCTCCTCTTCACTCCTTCTCTTCCCTCTCTTTTCCTTTCCCTTTCTCTTATCTCCTCTCCCCTCCCCTCTCCTCTCTATCCTTCCCTTCCTCTCCTCTCCTCTCCTCTCCTCTCCATTTTCTTCTCTTCCTCTTTTTCCCCTCCCCTCCCTTGCCTTTCTCTCCTCTCCTCTCCTCTCCTCTCTCTGTCCCCTCTCACCAGTGACCTCATCCCATTTACCAGCATTAAACAGGACCACTCTGCCAACGAGACCAACATCTGTTATTTCCCTTCTCAACTTTTTAGAGTTCTTATCAGCCAACCTCCCACATGTAATCCATTGGCCAACATTAAGATTGACCTAAATGTGCCACAGATTCCTCTACTCCCTCTGTCTCTGCTATCACCACTCAAATTAAAAGAAACATCACATCTCATCTGGGTAAGCAAATGTCTCCAAACAGAGCTCTACCTCCTCTCATTCTTGGACATCCCAGCCCCAGTCTGTTTTTTACCCAGCACCAGAATGGCCTTTAAGATGGTTACCACTCCCTGGCGGAAAGTCCTCCAGCTGCTTCTGATCACACCTTGGGATCAAACCGAGGTCCTAACAAGCCCCACAATCAAGCCCCCTCCTAAGTCTCTGGGCTGGTACCACTTCATCCCTTCTCTTCCTCATTATACTCCAGTTATACTCCAGCCACACTGGCCTTCTTTTATTCTTTTAACAGGCTCATCTGATCCCTGTTGAGGGTTTTATCTTTGTCTTTTTAAAAAAAAATTTCTTCCCTCTTGTTTTTATTCTGCATTCTGATCTCTGTGTAATTGGTTCTTTCATTTTACTTGGATCTCAGTTTGTGTAGTGATTTTTTAGAGAAAATCTCCAGGCCACCCAGTCTAAGTTGGTCCTTTCTATCCCATTACCTTATGGTATTTTTTGCACAGTACTTTTTCTGATACATTTTCTCCCTCCCTTCCTCTCTTCCTCTTTCCCTTCCTCCTCCCCTTCCCTTCCTTCTTCCTTCCTTCCATCTCCCCTGTTAGATTCCTAGGTACATGAGGGCAGGACTTTTGCTAGCCCTGTCTCAACATTGTGTCTTAGAATGGTGCTTGGTACATAGTAGACACTCGATAAGTCTTGGATGAATGAAAGAGTGAATGTATTTGTTAGATGTGAGGTATGTTCACGGAGGCCATGGTAGTGAGAGACAGAACTGGGAGACAGAGTATCAGGATAGAATGACCCACAAAGAGGAAAGATGAGCCTGGAGACATTCTTACTTAACAAAACCCCCCAGTTACCACTGTTTTAGGGTCTACTTTGTTTCTGCCTCCTCCGCTCCAGCTCACTGGTATCCTCGTCTCTTGTGTCTCATTATTTGGTCGCAGGTGCCTGAGCTTCCTCAGAGCAGAGGCTGGGTCTAATTTTTCACACTGTATGTAGAACCTAGCTTCTTGTTAGTGAAAATGTGGGAACAGGGCTTCAGCTATTGCCACTTAATAATGGATAGCAATGTTACCAAGGCGTCCGAAAGGAAAGGCAGTGATGTGAACCTGAGGGGTTCCGTCTGATGACTGAGTGACAGTGGCAGCCAGAACAGAATGGGACAATCAAACGAGCCACTCGGGAAAAGCCATAGGCCAAGAATGAAAGGATCTCCTAGGAATCTGTAAGCTCCAGCTTTTCAGAGTCTCAATTTGTCAAGTCTTGATTCCTTCATCGGTTCCAGTGTCCTGTATGCAGATAAGGTTGTCCTGCTTCTCCCTTTGGTCTTTTCTCATTTTTCTTCTAGCAATAATTTATCATCTGTGTCTCTGCCAAAAAGGTAAGTGTTGTCAAGAGCAGGTTCCTCTAAGCAAAGCTACAAAGCTGTATCGAGACCAGAAGCTCAGCTCCCACAAGTCTGGTCTGGTTACCATAGAAACCCTGTAGAACGCAGGGTACCACTTGAGTTTAAATTCTCAGACTCAAGAGTCAAAGATGACTTCTGGAAAATTAAAGTATTTAGACAATTTATTTGGGAGATGACTGCATCGTTACACAGGATGGCATTAGTGTGTAATGTAATCTTATCACGTATTTCCCCCAAAAACAATGTGTGGCAATGTACCGTACACAAATGCCATTTGAATCACGTCTAGACAAATCTCCGTCGTTTGGTAGAATGAAATGCAATTGCATATTCCAAGGGCTTCCCTTGGATCTCTGGGAGTGCATTACATCCTTACAGTCAAAATTCCATACCGTTTGTGTGTGTGAGAGAGTGTGTCAGGAGAATGGGTGTATCAGGCAGCTTGCAGTTCAAGTTAAGTCAGAACAATTAGGCACTTTTTTGTTTCTCTATGCAACTGGGTTCTAAAGTGTTCCATTAATAAAAGGCTGAGGTGCTTTCCAATGAGTGCTCATCCTCCAATTTGGTACATGTCAAAATATTGGCATCCCTTTGGAATTCATTACAGACAATTACAGTCACGACAAGGTTTAACTTGTATTGTTAAAAGATGGTTGTTGTTGAGTATCTTGCAATGGCATCTGTGTGTCTTGCTTTCTGATGGGCAGGAATGTTCTTGCCACCTGTGGTTGCTCCCTGTGACAGCTGCCTCAAAGGCGTTATCGTTAGGAGCAGAGTAATATGATAACGTTTGTGTTTTATAACGCCAGAGACATACATACAAATATATTTTGGGAGTGCATTTTTCCCAAAGCAATAGGTTTTAAGTACTGTTTGTGAAACTCACTTGAAGAAAAAAATCAGGACATGTTTGGCTGGGACTGACTGATGGGGAATTGTTAGGAAAAAAAATAAGACACCCAGACAACCTGCTGCTGGAAGACTGGCAGCCCCCTCCATGGATTTTCCAGATCATTAGTTTCAGCTTCGTAGTACCAAAGCTAAAATCAGGAACGCAACCCTGTCCTGTGATGTTCTGACTCGAAATCTTAGACCTCTTCTATAGAAGAAGAGACCCCAGAACAGTTTTTCTTTTTTCTTTTTGATTTATTTTTAAATTTTACTTTAAGTTCTGGGACACATGTGCAGAACGTGTAGGTTTGTTACATAGGTATACATGTATCATGGTGGTTTGCTGCACCCATCAACCCATCATCTAGGTTTTAAGCCCTGCATGCATTAGCTATTTGTCCTAATGCTCTCCCTCCCCTTGTCCCCCACCCCGCAAGAGGGCCTGGTGTATGATGTTCCCCTCCCTGTGTCCACGTGTTCTCATTGTTCAACTCCTACTTATGAGTGAGAACATGCAGTGTTTGGTGTTCTGTTTCTGTGTTAGTTTGCTGAGGATGATGGCTTCCAGCTATATCCATGTTCCTGCAAAGGACATGAACTTATCCTTTTTTATGGCTGCATAGTATTCCATGGTATATATGTGCCACATTTTCTTTATCCAGCCTATCATTTATGGGCATTTAGGTTGGTTCCAAGTCTTTGCTATTGTGAACAGGGCTGCAATAAACATACATGTGCATGTGTCTTTATAGTAGCATGATTTATAATCCTTTGGGTATATACCCCATAATGGGATCACGGGATCAAACGGTATTTCTGGTTCTAAATCCTTGAGGAATTGCCACACTGTCTTCCACAATGCTGCAACTAACTTACACTCCCACCAACAGTGTAAAAGTGTTCCTATTTCTCCACATAGGATAGTTTTTCTATAGCAAAGTGGGGGTGATTGGATGCCAGGCACTAAAACATCTCAAGAGTGATGTTACAATAAAGAAAAGAACACTCAAGCCACACAGTGCTTTGCTCTTCCAAGTGTGGTTTTAGGACCAGCAGGGACTGCATGCCCTGAGCACTTGCTAGGAATGTAGGATCCTAGGCCCACCCCAGACCTGCTCAATCAGGGTCTGCATTTTAGACAGATCAGTAATTTGTGTGCACATCGAATCTGAGAATTACTCCTCCAGCAAGCCAGGGAACCAAGCCATCAATAAGTCTTGACTGTAATATTGGAGCATCACCTACAAGCTTCATTGGATGAATTCACTGGAAACATGATTAATTAAGTTCCTAATCTGAAATGCTACAAATTTTAACAATGCAGTCCCATGAGGTTCTTGATAAATAGGATATTTCTTTATTTTGTGATACAGTATTGTTATTAAGAGTATTTGCATTTTGTATATGTGTTGGCTGCATGGATTTCATCTTTTGAGAAGTGTCTGTTCACATCTTCTGCCTGCTTATTTGTTTTTTGCTTGTTGATTTGTTTAAATTCCTTATAGATTCTAGATATTAGACCTTCATTGGAGGCATTAGGGAAATGCAAATCGAGACCACAGTGGAATAGTAGCTCACATTAGTTAGAAGGCTATTATTAATAAGTAACAAAATAGGCCAGGCACGGTGGCTCACGCCTGTAATCCCAGCACTTTGGGAGGCCAAGGTGGGCAGATGTCCTGAGGTCAGGGGTTTGAAACTAGCCAGGCCAATGTGATGAAACCCCATGTCTACTAAAACTACAAAAATTTGCCAGGCGTGGTGGCTCACGCCTGTAATCCCAGCACTTTGGGAGCCAAGGCGGGTGGATTACTTGAGGTCAGAGGTGTTCGAGACCAGCGTGGCCAACATGGCGAAACCCTGTCTCCACTAAAAATATAAAAATTAGCCGTGTGTGGTGGTGCATGCCTGTAATCCCAGCACTTTGGGAGGCCAAGGTGCGTGGATCACTTGAGGTCAGGAGTTCAAGACCACCCTGGCCAACACAGTGAAACCCCGTCTCTACTAAAAATACAAAAATTAGCTGGGCATGGTGGCACATGCCTGTAATCCCAGCTACTTGGGAGACTGAGGCACGAGAGTCAGTTGAACCTGGGAGGTGGAGGTTGCAGTGAGCCGAGATTGCACCCCTGCACTCCAGCCTGGGTGACAGAGTGAGATTCTGTCTTAAAAAAAAAAAAAAACCACAAAACAAACAAAACAAAAGACAAGCAAAAGAATAATAGACGCTGGTGAAGCTGTGGAGCAAAGAGAATGCTTATTCATTGTTGGTGGAAATGTCAATTAATTTGTCAAGCACTGTGGAAAGAAGTTTGAAGATTTCTCAAAGAACTTAAGGAACTGAAAACAGAACTACCACTTGGTCCAGCAATCCCACTGCTGAGTATATACCGAAAGGAAAATAAACCAGTCTGTCAGAAAAACGCATGAACTCATACATTCACTGCGGCACTACTCACAATAGCAAAGAGACGGAGTCAACCTGGGTGCCCAGCCACGGTGGACCTGGATAAAGAAAATGTGGGGCATACCCACAATGGAATATTATGCTGCCATAACAGAGAACGGAATCATGTCCTTTGCAGCGACATGGATGCAGCTGGAGGTCATTACCCTAAGCCATTTAATGCACGAATGAAAAACCAGTTACCTAATGTTCTCATTCATAAGCGGGAGCGAATCACCAGGTGCCCGTGGACATAAAGATGGGAACAGTAGAGACTGGGGAATAGTCGAATGGGGAGGTAGGGAGGAGAAACTGGCTATTGGGTGCCGTGTTCACTTCCTGGATGATGGGATCAATTGTACCCCAAACCTCAGCATCACACAATACACGCATGTAACAAACCTGCACATGTATCCCTTGAACTTAAACAAAAGTTGAAAAAAACAGAAGAGTATTTGCATCTGATTTCTAATTCAGGAGTCGATATGTTCTTATGTTGCTGCTTGCAGGTATGTGAAAATACCACTAATTTAGACATATCCTATACTTCCCGCAGTTAAGAAGATACATTCTCTCGGATGTGAGTTTCATAGTTGTAGGAAAAAAAGATTAAATTACCAGATTTGCTCTAAAAAAATACGGAGCTGAGACGATGCCGGAAGTCTTATGGGCATGAGAGTTAAAAGGAACTGGGAGAGTCTCTGTTCCCCCCGTGTCTCCATCCAACGAGGGCTCTTTTCTCAAACCTGCCGGTCCTTCAGCGGATAGGCCAGAACAACGTGTGTTCTGATGTATGGAGTCCCTGCAGCAGCATTCTTGGGTCTACAGTTCGTCAGCAAATAGAATTAGAAGCGACTTTACTTAGCACATGGATAGCGCATTAAACTAGCACTGAGATACATGGCGAGGTACCGGTCTTCCTTCCCCCATTTCAGCCGTGGTTCTGAGTCTTTCACAGAGACAGTATCAGTCTGGTGCCCACACGGCCTCACAGCTATTTAAACACTGCTCATCCTACCAATCCTACTTCCTCATCTTTTTTTGTTGTTGTTTTTTTAAACAAAGAGCAGTGGGCCTTTTCCTGGCAAGAAGATGCTCTGGAATTGTTTTATAATATATTTATTTTAACAACTATTTTACTACAAATGATAACAATAATGAAAGTGGTGTAAAATATCTCTGGAAATATATTTATTAAATTAAAAGTTGAGTCCATTGGCCAGATGCAGTGGCTCATGCCTGTAATCCTAACACTTTGGGAGGCAGAGGTGGGAAGATTCCTTGAGGCCAGGAGTTCAAGACTAGCCTGGTCAACAGTGTGAGACCCTCACCTTTGTAAAAATATTAAACAATTATCCAGGTATGGCGGCACACACCTGTCACCCCAGCTAATTGGGAGACTGAGCAGAAGGATCACTTGAGCCCAAGAGTTCAATTGCTGTAGTGAGCCATGATTGAACCACTGTACTCCAGCCTGGGTGACAAAGCAAAACTCAGTCTCTAAAAAATATAAAATAATAAAATAAAATAAAATAATAAAAATAAGTCAAGACTATTTAAAGAAGAGCACTGGCCAGGCGCAGTGGCTCACGCCTGTAATCCCAACACTTTGGGAGGCCGAGGTGGGCGGATCACGAGGTCAGGAGATCAAGACCATCCTGGCTAACACGGTGAAACCCTGTCTCTACTAAAAACACAAAAAATAAGCTGGGTGTGGCACTGGGTGCTTGTAGTCTCAGCTACTCGGGAGGCTGAGGTAGGAGAATGGTGTGAACCCGGGAGGTGGAGCTTGCAGTGAGCTGAGATCGTGCCACTGCACTCCAGCCTGGGCAACAGAGCAAGACTCTGTCTCAAAAAAAAAAAAAAAAAAAAAAAAAAAAAAGAGCACTAAGTTTATAACAGAAATAGGAACATAGAACTACCCCAAATCATGAGACTTATACTTGAATAATTAAAATTTGGGTAATGCTGCTATGATGAAAGAATGACACATCGATTCACTCTCTAGTAGAGACATATTTCTGTGTCTCTTGCTAACTCTGAAAAGAAACTAAAAACACAAACTACATGCTCAGAAAACTTCACATCCCCTGGAGCTGAGACACACAAAATAAGTCATTCTAGACGGATACCCGGCAGCCCAGACACCACAGTTCAGGGGATGGTGGAATAAGGAGAGCAAGGTCAGGGCCGCCTGCATTCCATGTTTGTTCTGCAATCACTTTCTGACTTCTCCCAGGCTCGGGTCCCACGTGAGTTGCTAAAGCAATGCCCGAAAGCGGGGATCTCACCTGCGTGGAGGAGCACCATCTAGAAGTGTCCCAGAAAAAAAAGAGAGAATAAGAGCAGGTCCCAGAAATAAGAGAGAATAAGGTTGCTTCGTTTGGGGTCTTGACATTTTCAGACACCTTCTAGAGTGACCCCACCAAGCCAGCCTAGAGGGCTGTGAGGGCGAGTTGGAAATCAAGAGTGACCGTGTAGATAGGAACAGTGTGGGCCATGCTTCAGTCCAGGCGTGTTTAGCAGGAGTTCAATCTCTTATCCCGCAGTCTGCTTTCCAGGCGGATGCACAGGTTTGTTTGTTTGTTTGTTTTCTCAAGACAGAAGCAGGTCTTCCAATATTAACACATGATAGCCAGGTTCTTCCCCCAAACTAGATTTCATCGTCCACCCTCCCTAACCCCTAAAGGAAATTGTCAAGGATTTGTCCACTTGGGAAAATGGTACTTATGTAACTCATTGATCATTCTTCCACATGAGATTTCTCTTTGTATTATTACCCAAAGATAAAACACTTGCCACCCAAGGCACCATTTTCTTCAATAGCAGCTTTTATGGGAAACTCAGTTATCGGCAACTCTGGACGTTACACTGTCAAAGCATGGAGAGCGTGCCGTTTTTTTTCTCAGATAGCTTTCAAGGACACTTACAATAAATCTGTGAAAGAGAGCTACTTATAAGCCGGGGATTTATGGAATTTGTCAGTTATTTGTGTCCCTTTCTTTGTCAATAGCATTAAGATTGGCTGTTTGTGTGGAATTATCCACTGACCTAAATCCTAGCAAGCTATCAAAGTCTGTTTCCCAGATAAAGTCGTGCAGGCGTGTGATACATTTATCAGTTCCAGGCATGCAGCCACTTCATGGAGGTGGCTTTTTGTGTTTCCTCTCAGCACCAGAGAAAGAGGAAAATACAAATGAATCACAGCCCACTTACACCGATAGTTTTAAACAATTACTAAGTGTTTATTGTTTAAAAAGTACAATAACAGAATCCTTGCCTCCTCATTTCCTGCAAACTTTTAAAGTATAATGACATGCAATTTGTTTACCTAATGCACAGCCCTGAGAATTAATGACAAGGCCAAAGGATTTATTGTTCTTACATTATGCAAAATGCTCTGGGTACATCATGCCTCATTATGCAAAATCAAAACCATTGCTATTCACTCGAATGTGTCTCAATGTGTCCGCGCCAGGTGCCCTTCGTGACTGGCTGCTATGTCTGTCAGAATCCCGCTGCCTAAGACTTTAAAGCAAGAAAATAACCCAAGTCTTGCAGGAGATTCTAAGTCTGACCAAAGGCTAGGGCTTCCAAAGCCAGCATAAATGGACCAGCACAAAGGGAGCTTAATAATATAAAGGTGAATTTCAGAGTCTTAGAACTTGGGTGTGGGAGAGAACAGTAGGTGTGTGTAGAACAAAAACTATGGAAACAAGCCTGGCTTTTTCCTTTTCTTTTATTTTTTTCTCACTAAAGATATTTGTTCTTGTGTGTCTGAGTCTCTTTAGAATAAGAGATGTATTTTCCTCAACAATGAGATCCAGACTTAGAGGTACTTGTGTCAAATTAAGGCTTCAACTTTATTTTGAAATGTTTGATATGAAAAAGTTATATTCACATAGAGATCTACTCTTACTGCCACAAAGAATTCCAACATTAAATGTGTCGAGGAAAGAAAAGGAGACCATTTCAACGGCTGTCCAGTTTGGAATGCTCGTACAAATGATTTTTAAAATTCTTTATCCCTTACTCATCGATGCCGTCAGGAATTTGGAGGAATGGTTAAAAATGATTTGATGTAGTCATTTCAAGAATAAAGCCAGATATTTAAAAGTTGTGCTCCGTCATGCAAACCAAAGTTGCTCATTTAAAATTTTAAAAGATTGCGTTTGAAAGTTATCAACAAATTAAGCATCTAAATTGTTTTTAATTGCCAGGATTGTGTTTTTTTATCAGAATCATATCATATGAAGAAAAAAACCAACTTTTCCAGGAAGCCTCAAGCCTCATAGATTCTCCGGAAGCCTCTCCTATGTCCTCTAGTGACACTCATGATGTGAATATGATCAACTTTGGAAAATACTGACCGAGCCTGAGGATGGTTCCTTAGGCTTAAGAACTCCCTGGTTCATCTCACGGCATCTTTTAAAACTCCACTCTCTATACAGAGAGCAGCAAATGTCCTAAATGACCATCAGTCTTCTGGTTGCCCATGTTTCTTTTGCAATGAGAAACTCCAAGCTTGAGTGAGAGATCAGAGAGCCCAGAACCAAACCAGGAACCAGCAGAAAAGGACTGGGCAAAGGATGAGTCTTCCCAAAGACAGAGCTGGTCTTCAGCCAGCTAGGGCCCAGTTCTAACTGTTCACCCTTTCCATAAGCTCCAGGCTCCCGTCTCCAATGGAAATGATAAACGTGCATTGATTTGGGTGTTCCCTGTGGCCTGAGAAACACAGCAGTCAAGTTCATATTGCAGTGATGGACTTCCTAGGTGCTGGGCAAGGGAGACCCAGGGGGCAATCATTTCCTGGCCTGGGAATTACCCAGTGGTAATTGGGTCACCGTGCACATGAAACACAGACCACACTGAACATATACAGCCCAGGCTCTCCTAGGTCATACTGTTATGTAGCTGCTGGGGACATCTGGAAGGTCAACGAAAAATCTGGTTCAGAAAGAAGCCACTGTGATCTTATCTCATGTCATGCACGGCAAGGCTCCATCTTAACCCCCATCCGGGTCTCAGCCAGGCTTGGTTTCAGGAGGACAGGACAGAACTCTTGACTGTTTAGGGCCAAGAAGCCATTTGACTATGTTTGAATTCCGCTTTAGGACACATGAAATGACGGCTGTTTAAATGAGATCCCTCCAACATTAAGAACTTCTGTGGGCTTTGGCTCTGGGAGGAATAAAGGCAATTTTGCCTGTTAAAAGGCATCAAGCTTCCTTTTCCTTTAAGGAAACCACGAAACGGATCCCAAACTGTCCAGAGGATAAAAGAAATGCAGAAAAATTAGCAGGAGACAGGATATGTGTCATGGGTGTTAACAGCTAGCTTAATTTGGGGGCAATATTTAGATACCATTTTCTTCTTCTTTGGATCAAAAGTCACAGACACAGGCCTGAATGGGGCCAAGAATGAAGTGGGTTGGGTAGGTCCTGAGGCCAAATGCAAATTATAATCTGAATGGGGACGCTCCTCTAAGCTTCAACTGGTTGGTATCAAGCAGGATTCTGGCCAGTGTGGCAGTTTCTAGTTTCGTAAGAGAACTCAGAAATGCAGAACTTTATGTAAAATTTTCTCATGTTAAATTTAGCCACGGAATTTAATTAAAAACAAAACAAAACACACAAAAAGAACCTGTGTAGCCCAAATACAACACTTCTGACTCATGGGACAGCAGTCTGCAGTTTTCAATTTAAAGGAAAAAGTTAATATTGTCTAATTAATGTTTAAGAAACACACATAGGAAATAGGATTTTCTCTTGGAGGATAACAGTCAGTGCCTAAACTTCAGTGGAGTGGTAACACATTTAGTAAGTGTAACTCTAATGGACCTTGGCAAAATACCAAATTTTGTGGAAAGGATTCTCTTTTTCTACTTCCTCTTCTTCCTAAAGAATTTTTTGAGAATGAGGACTTTTACTTATTTAGGAGAGAAATGAAACTTGGAACAGATGTAGGAAGCCACGTTTTACAGTCTTTGGAAAAGGAGTCCAAGAATTCTCTAATAGCAATATTCTTTAATATTTTATTTCCTTAACTTGATTTTTTTTTGGGGGGGGGTATAAAATAAAAAAACCTACACAATCTTTCAGTAGAGAGATTTGGTAATGAATTAGAGTGAATCCTTTAAGGGAATCCATCCATTGGCAATCCCAGCATCCTCCAATGTGGAGCTCTAGGTCTCACGATTGAAAACTTGGAATCTGTTCATTCTTCTCCCCAGCACTGCTACACAACTTAGAAAAATCAGTAACAGCACAAGCATCCGATGGCGATCTCATTGTTTACGCAGCCCCATGCAATTCACTTCTAAATGACATGACTTCATAAAGCACTGAGTCAGATAATTCCATTGTATCTGAAGTTAAGTACGTTAATGTGGCTGAATTAATTTTCTTGGTGTTAAAGTGCAAACTAGGCTAATAAAAGTGACACATTGACTTTTCCAGAGAATGATGTTCGGCTTATAAGGAATGGCAGCGTAAATGAAAATTAGCCTCAAGACAATGTTAATTACACTTTATCCATTAGTAGGAGGGTAATTGAATCACTCATTTCACAGCAAAGAAAACCCCGCTGGCTTCATAAAGGGAAACTATAGTATTTAATGTTCTAATTAAGGCCTAACAATGTAGCTGAATATTGAGGAAATAAAGTGAAATACGCATAGTATAGGAGAGAGAGAAACCATGAGTGCTATCTTGTTGAATTCTTTAAGTACTCTCTTCATCCCTCTAATTTGTAACTAGACATTTCATAAAAGGAGTGAAAGACTTGTGGAATAATCTTAACATAAAGATTCTGATCTATAAAACATGTGCAATATCCATGACACATACATTTACCCTGGGAATGCACGGGTTGATTATTGCAGATACAATTTAAAACAATATAATTACACACAGTGTTTGCAGTGGATTCATAATATAAGATTTGCTTTTTTTCCAAAACAAATAAATGAAAATCAGATGATTGTTTCCTTATAGAGCAGATTTTCCTTAGGACCTTTACTAAGTCAAAAGCACCTTCCTTACTCTACCACAGAAAGTGAGAAATCAGGAACTATATTATTAGCTCTTATGAGTCTCCAGGTTAGTGACTGCATATTTTAGGATTTCTCAGCCTCCATAAGTATGTAAGCCATTTCTTTATGATGTCTATCTATCTATCTATCTATCTATCTGTCTGTCTATCTATCTATCTATCCTCTATCAATCATCTGTCCACTATCTTCTATCTTAGCTTATATATCTACCTAATTATCCATTTTATCTATTCATCCACCCATTTCTCCATCTATCTATCTATCTTCTATTATCTATCATATATATAATACATATACACACAAACATATATCCTATTGGTTTTGTTTTTCTAGAGAAACCTAATACAGGATTCTAGTATGATGTCAACTTTTGGAATTTCCTAGGTCGCTTGGTGGGCTGGTAATACCTAAGGTCATTTTCTCCAAAATGTTTGGAAATTTATTTTCTTAAAATGTGGGCCATCTGTACTCTTCACTCCTTTCTCTGGCGAATATGAAACCCCTAGAAATAAGGCCACTTTCTGAGATTCTTCTTACTTCTATAGACCAACCAGGCCTTCTTTGCTAATCAGAAAATAACTCAGGATAGCAATTGTCTTCACCATACTCTATTCTCAGAGAAACGGAACTGTCATGAAGGCAGGTCAAGAATTAAGAGCTTTGTCTTTCACTGAATACAAACCCAATGGATGCCCCATCCTGTCCTGATCCCTACTTTATCCTACCCCCATTTCAGATTTATAATCTTAACCAGGAAGGTGTCATTTGTAACGTGCGTCTTGTCAGGATGTGAACACTCACACAACTGCGGCACTTCTATGTTTCAGTTTTGTTTGTTTGTTTTGTTTTTTTACTGTCAATCAACAAACATCTTTAAAAAAGAAAGAAAGAAAATAAGAAGTCTGCTGAGCAGAGTTCCTGCCAAGGCTGCTTGTGGTTATGTCCTGACACCCCGGAGACTTGTTCGTGAATTCTGTTGACGGAGAGGCATTTGTTTTGCATTCTTTGGCATAATATGGTTAATCTACATCATAAACTCATGGAGACCAGAAGGAATCTTCTTGACGCCCCCATAGTAGACCACACTGCTTATATGTATTCGGTGATCCTCTATTATTGCATAAACAGTAAAATTAATTCTTCCCCACCCTCTCTGCATCCACTGTGAAGGCTGGATGATAACAGCTCCCAGTTCCCATTGGCCAAAGGCCAAGACCTGCCTTTGGCCAGTGGAAGCTGTTTCTCCTGGTATTACCTGGGAGGTTATGCCCTCCCTCAAACCTCCCCAAACTACTGCCAAAGCCTGGCTGAAAGGAAAACAAAAGACCAGGTGTCTTTCCTCAAGGGGGCTCAACTCAGTGATCGTATCTATGCTCCAGCCCTCCCTGTGGGGTTGGTGGAGGCTAGACCTCCGTGAACCCACTCCGTTGCCTGGTTTCCTGCCTTGCCTGATTCCCTTCCTTGTCTCCTTATAGGTTTCTCCTGAGAATACTCCCTCCATCATTCCCTTCCACAAGAAACCTCATGGCAGCCTCCACTCCTCCAAAACCCAACCTAAGATGAAGTCAGAGCTACAACATCCACAACCAAGAGATGAGATAAGAGTGAGGAAACACTGAGGTTTGCTGAGAAGGCAGCTACTACTTGTCTATGAGACAAGTAGTACAGCTACTACTTGTCTTGAATATGAGAGCAGAGGGAGCTTATCCCTCCCCTCAGTTCCAACCCAGGCAGAGCCTGGTTGCTGACAAGGTTCATAGTACCCCTGGAAGACAGCAGCTGAGCACATAAAAAAATATCTGCATGAAAGTGAGGTTGGGGACAGATCCAGAGTCTCCTGCAGCTCCCAACGGCATAGCAGTGAAAGCCCTCACATCTGTAGATGCCACACATCTGAGGTCCAGATGAACACCAGCTATGATCTGGGCAGACTAACAACCGAAGACCAGGTGGAACGAATTATTTTCCTGGAGATCTGGCGACCTGCTCCTGACCTCAATGTGTGGCAATAAGAAAACTGCACTGAGTTTATATTCAATCCTGAGGCAAGTGTGAGTTTGGATTTTGGATCATCTGGGAGGTAGGTGGAATGTAGGTGAAAATGGAAATTAAGTTGAAAATTAGAAAACTCCAGAGAGATTTACATTTCTTGCATATCTGAGTTACTGAGATGATGGTTGTACCCAGGAGACCTCAAGAGCACTTCAAATCATGATAATCTATTGGAGGGCATGGCCAAAAGCACGGGCAATGAAAAAGAAAGAATCTCAACTGTGATTGCTGGACTGGTGATGCTTTTCTCACTTGGGGGGCCAGATGAATGCACTTTGGTCAGTAAAGTCTTGCGGGCATCATGTCTGCATTTCTGGTCACCTGTTCCAGAATGCATGAGTTTTCTGGGTACAGCAGGATAAAGAACTTCTGATTCCCAAGTCTTCTCAGAGGCTCTACTTATACTAGATGTCCAAGGGGATGTGCCAGGCAGGAGCTGATACCTATAGATCTGTCATTCACCGACTCATTCATTCATTCATTCATTCACTCATTCACTCATCCATTTAATTTTTCATTTGGGCATTCAGGAATCAAACAACCACTTATTGAGCATCTACGATAAACTAGGCATTCTTCTTGGCTCTGGGCATTCAGCAGTGATGACAACAGAAAAAGAGTGACTCTTGTAGAAATTACCTTTGACCTTCTCACTGCAACCTCTGCTTCTCAGGTTGAAGTGATTCTCCTGCCTCAGTCTCCCCAGTAGCTGGGATGACAGCTGCATGCTACCATGCCCAGCTAATTTTTGTACTTTTAGTAATTTCACTATGTTGGCCAGGCTGGTCTCAAACTTCTGACCTCATGTGATCCTCCCACCTTGGCCTCCCAAAGTGCTGAAATTACAGGCATGAGCCACCACACCCGGCCTTATATTAGCTATTTTTAAACTCTTATCTCCTAAATGTTTTCTCATGCTTGCATAAATATAAAAGCATATCTCTACTTAATTTTTTTTTCCCAAAGTACTGAATGATTTTCAAGATATGTCTTTGAAAATGGAATTGTCCTCCCTTCGACATGATGGGGAGATAGCACAGGTGAGGCACGTGACTGTAGGTTATTAGGTAGCAGGGCTCCTATACTCCAACACTCTCAGGCTGATATATAAGATGAGAATGTCCACTGCCCTAAGACAGAGGCCTTTTGTCCAAGTGCTTCTGTTCTCTCCCTCACTGACACTGTGCCTCTGGTGGTAGTGAGCCTCCAAACACAGCCTCCAAAAATTCCTCCTCTCTGTGTACATGCATACTGTGGGGGAGGAGCTAACTTCCCCCCAGCCCCTTGAATATGAACCTGCCCATGATCATTTGACCAATGGAAAGCACTGGGAGTGACATTCAAAACCTTAAGCCGATGAGCAGCTTCTTTCTTATTCTTGAAACTAATTGTTAGAATCCAGTCATGTGGGAGGCACCTGACAGAGGACGAGGCTCTCCTGTGCAGCCTTGGCTCAGCTCACAGCTGACAGCTGGCAGCCAGCAGCTGGATGTGCACATAAGGCCTTTAGACCATCGGGAACATTTCGGCCTAATCTAGTCCCCAGATGCCTGAAGACCCATCTGCATCATCTGAAACAGAAAACCACTCAGTTTGTCTCAGTCAACCTACGGAATGATGCAAGAATAATAAAAGAGTCGTTGTAAGGCAGTCAGTAACATTTGGCTAAAACAATTCTTTAATTTCTAGTGATGTCTCTGAACAAACTTGTAGGTTGAGGATTCTTTGACCACGAAACCATGACATTTGCCACACTGGCCTTCAGTTTAAGATGGAATGGAATATAGATCTGTATTTGTCCCCACAATTCCATGACAAGGTATATGCCCTGAATAATTGAAAACAGGTATTCAAACAAATACATGTATACATATGTTCATGGCAGGACTATGTACAATAGACAAGGGTGAAAACAATCCAAATGCCTATCAATGGATGCACAGATTAACAAAATATAGCATATAAATACAATGGAATATTATTCAGCCATTAAAAAGGAATTAAGTGTTAATACATGCTACAACATGGATGAACCTCAAGGATATTATTACGGCAAGTGAAAGAAACCAGACACAAAAGGTTGCATATTGTGTGATTCAATTTATCGGAAATATCTGGAATAAATAAATCCATAGAGACCGAAGTTAGATTAGCGGTTGCCGAGGTAAGAGGAAGGAGTGAGGAAAGACTGCTGAGGGGTACATGGCTGTACTGTGGAGTGACGGACACGTTTTGGAGGGAGATGTCTGCAGAGCATTGTGAATGTGCTGAATGCCACTGAGTTGTTCTCTTCAACGTTAATTTGACGTTATTTGACTTTCACCTCAGTAAGTTATATCTACAAAAGAAATGGAGGTTTTTTTATCCATGCCACTGAGTCAACGTCCCCAAGAGGGGATGTGGCCCTTTGTACAGGAAGGACAGCTAGTGCTGCAATCCAAGATTGGGACCATCACACAGAAGCAAATCAACAGGAAGATGAGAGAGAGGCTCTAGGCTGGGCGTGGTGGCTCATGCCTGTCATCCCAGCACTTTGGGAGGCCAAAGTGGGTGGATTGCTTGAGGTCAGGAATTCAAGACCAGCCTAGCCAATATGGTGAAACCCCAACTCTACTAAAAGTACAAAAAAAATTAGCTGGGCATGGTGGTACGTGCCTGTAATCCCAGCGACTCAGGAGGCTGAGGCAGGAAAATCGCTTGGACCCAGAGGCGGAGGTTGCAGTGAGCCGAGATCACGCCATTGCTCTCCAGCCTGGGTGACAGAGTGAGAGTCTGTCTCAAAAAAAAAAAAAAAAAAAAAAAGAGAGAGAGAGAGCGAGAGAGAGGAGAGAGAGGCTCCCATTATCATCCCAGAAATGGGATAACCACCCCCAGACCAGCTACCATTGGTGCATTACTTGACTAGGGAAAAAATATTATACTAAAAGTGGAATGACTAAAATTTACTTTCATCATTGTTTTTTCAAATAAGTTTCTATTTTGATATGGCACAGCCATTTACATTTAAATCAAGCTGCCTAAAATACAGGTGTGAAAAGTAACTTTTTTTCCTCCCTCCATCACTGTAAAATATGTAATTTCAATCCACACCACTCTTCTCACTCCGAGTGTTTCTCCATTCTGCTTCCCCCATCAGTCCATCACGACCTGTTGTCAGAGATGAGTCTTCCAATCTAGATTTGCTTAGTCACAGTGTGTTGGCATGATATAACTTTATTAACTACTTCTCACAGCCCCACATTTCTATTGATTCAGATAAGATGCTTTTTAAAAAAAATATCCTATTAAATCCACGATTTTCTTCTTGCTAACAAGAAAGATTTATTTTAGATGAACAGTATACAGAAGGCTGTGGCAACCAACCTCCTCAGTGTCCAATTCTGGAAAGAAAGTTTCTCTAGTTTTAGGTTCATTAGGAAGGAAGTGAAACTAAAAATAAAACAACTAGAATTTGAGTTTCAGACATACCAGCCTGCCACAATCTACTTTAGATCATTATAGGAAAAATAGCTGACGGCAAAGCAGAAGGAGTACAGAACCCAAAATATACGTGGGCATTGGTGTTTCATGTATGGTGTTTAATAAAATTCAGAAAACATATCACCATGGCTATATCTGAAGCTGTCCTCATCTTCTTATAGTTCAGCTGAGATATGTTTTAAGGATGCTGGGTATGGGCAGTCTACTGGGATTGTGACCAAGGAGACAGGTTCAAATGAGTACATTGTAGGATTGTTTTTAGGCATGAAAAATTAAGAACACAGTATATGGCTAAATAAACAGAAAGGTAATAACACTATGGGATTCTGTTGCAGAAGTGACAATGCTATGTGTTCATCACTGTTTGCCTCTTCATGGGCACCTAGAAAAATAAGATTTCTCAGCCTCTCTCATTCTTAGATTGGGAACATGTGCTGGAGCTCCGGACAATCAGGAATGTGAGCAAGTCTTGACACATCATTTCTGTTCAGAAACCATTAAGAGCAAATGTGTGACCTTAGCATCTGGACCTTAAAGTCTAAATAACATTGGCCAATAAAAGGAGCCAGGGGGCCAGGCATGGTGGCTTATGCCTCTAATCCCAGAACGTTGGGAGGCCAAGGCAGGTGGATGGCTCGAGACTGGGAGTTTGAGATCAGCCTGGCCAACATGGTAAAACCCCGTCTCCACTAAAAATACAAAAATTAGTCGGGCGTGGTGGCGCATGCCTGTAATCCCAGCTACTTGGAAGGCTGAGGCACGAGAATCACTTGAACTTGGGAGGTGGAGGTGGTTGCAGTGAGCCGAGATCACTCCACTGTACTCCAGCCTGGGCAACAGAGTGAGACTCTATCAAAAAAAAAAAAAAAAAGGGAAAAGGGGCCAGGGATTTTTTGGAGCAATGGCTGATTCCAGCCTAAAACAGAAAATGTATGTGATAAGCCGGGACCTCTTACAGCACAAAACAAGGAAAGTGCTCAAAAAAAGAATGGTGGTGGGAGATGACTTGAAGTGCTATCAATTGATGAATCTGGGACACTTTGAGGAAGAAAATAAATAATGGTATTAATGCTCTATAATCCACGGCATAAAACAAATATCCATGAGTTCAGAGCTGATGTAAGCACAGAATTGAAAATGTCAATTAATTCCAATTAATAAACAGGAAGGGAATGATGGTAATAAAAAATCACCACTTGGCAAACAGCACAGCAGTAACTGCTTTGGACAAGAATCATCAATAGATGCTAAAATTTGTGGGCAAAATATGGCAATTAATAGGATATTTACATAGCCTGAAAGCATTAGGTTAGTGCAAAAGTAGTTGCAGGTTTTGCCGTTACTTTTACAATTATTTTAATTACTTTTGCACCAACCTAGTATCTCCACATTTATTTAATGCATAGGGAAAGTAGGAACCTTACAGTGGAGAAATCTAGCAGACAGCACCCGAACCAAATGCTCCAAGTCAACATCACCTGTAACAGGACATACCAGCATCATATTCCTTTTGATCTGAGGCACTGAGAACTGCCCAGCAAAACTTCCATGGTATTCATGTCAAAAAAGGTTGATCTTTTGTGTGTGGCTATATCTACTTTTCCTGGCACCATTTGGTGAAGAGACTCTCCATTTCCCATTGGTATTTTTGACACCCTTATCAAAAAACAGTTCACTGTACATGTGTGTATTTATTTCTGGACTCTTTGTTCTGTTGCATTGGTCTATGTATCCATCTTCATGCCAGAGACATACAGTTTTAAGCACTGTAGCAGTGTAACATATTCTGAAATCGGGAAGTGTGATGCCTCTAGCTTTGTTCTTCTTTCTCAAGATTGTTTTGACTATTTGGTGTCCTCTGTGGTTCCACATAAGTTTTTAAAACCTGGATATCCACATGCAAAAGAATTAAATTGGACCATTATCTTGCACCATGCAAGATAATCATCAACTCAAAATGTGTTAAATAGTTAAATAGGGGAAAAGCTCCATGACATTGGTCTCGACAATGATTTCATAAATATGACACCAAAAGCAGAGGCAATAAAAGCAAAACCAGACAGGTGGTATTGCATCAAGCTAAAAAGCTTCTGCACAACAAGAAGGAAAATAAACAGAGTAAGAAGGCAATCTATGAAACAGGAGAAAATATTTGCAGGCCATATATCTGATACAGGGTTAATTCCTAAAATGAGAAACTCGTACAGCTCAATAGCAACAGCAACAACAACCCACTAAGAACCCAATTTTAAAATGGGTTAAAGACTTAAATAGACATTTCTCCAAAGAAGACATACAAACAGCCAACAGGTGTATGAAAAGGTGCTCAATGTCTCTAATCAACAAAGAAATGCAAATCAAAACCACAGTGAGATATCATCTCATGCCTGTTAGGATGGTTATTATTATGAAGACAAAGACAGCAAGCGTTGAGAAGCATTTGGAGAAATTGGATCCCTTGTACACTCTTGGTAAGAATGCAAAATGGTGCAGCTGCTATGCAAAAACAGTAAGGAGGTTCCTTGAAAGGATTACAAATAGAACTGCTAGGTATTTATCCAAAATAATGGAAATTAGGATCTGGGAGAGATACTAGCACTCCCCCTGTTTGCTGCAGAATGTTCACAATAGCCAAGGCATGGAAACAACCTAAATGTCCATCAGTGAATGAGTGGATGAAGAAAGAGTAGTACATACACACAATGGGATATGCTTCAGTCTAATAAAGAAGAAAATTCTGCAACATGTGACAACGTGAAGAAACCTTAAGGACATTATGCTAAGTCAGATAAGCCAGTCACAAAGGACAAATACTGTATGATTTGTACTGTACTATTTTAGAGACCTCCTATGAATGGAGGTCTCTAAAACAGTCAAACTCATAGAAGCAGACAGTAGAATGGTGGGTGCCAGGGATGGGGGTATTGGGGGGAATGGGTAGATGTTGCTCAATAGGCATAGAGTTTAAGTTACGTAAAGTGAAAAAATTCGAAAGACTCATAAAACCTTGTCCTTCAGTTAACAGTAATGTATTGTGTACTTGAGATTTTGTCGAAAAGGTAGAACTAATGTTAATTGTCCTGGTCAGGAACCGTGGCTCACACCTGTAATCCCAGCACTTTGGGAGGCCGAGGCAGGTGGATCACCTGAGTTCAGGAGTTCAAGACCAGCCTGGCCAACATGGTGAAACCCCGTCTCTACTAAAAATACAAAATTAGCTGGGTGTGGTGGCAGGCGCCTGTAATTCCAGCTACTCAGAAGGCTGAGGCAGGAGAATCACTTGAACCTGGGAGGCGGAGGTTGCAGTGAGCCTAGATAGTGCCATTGTACTCCAGCTCGGGTGACAAGAATGAAACTCCATCTCAGTAAAAAAAGGAAAAGCAAAAAGAACTAATGTTAATTGTCCTTGTTGCAATGGAAAAATCCAAAAAGCACAACTGCACTTCAATCACAAAAAATATTAACCAAAGTCAAATTGAGGGGTAATATACTAACTAATTGGTTAGTGGTAACTAAATATGACAAGGTCAGGGGTCTAGCAACTGCCTGCAGTCCCAGCTATTCAGGAGATTAAGGAGGGAGGATGACTTGAGCCCAGAAGTTTAAGTCCAGCCTGGACAACATAGCAAGACCTCATCTCTGTCAATCAATACATCAATGAAGACAAGGCCATAGAAAACTAAGAGTGCAAGAAATTATTCTGGACTGAGAGAGACTAAGCAGATGCGGCCACCCTACACAATGTGCAGCTCTGGATTGGATCACGCATGCCAGAAAAGGGAAAACCGGTGGAATTTGAATGGGTCTGTATTTATTAATAGGTTTGTATCAATGTTTATTTCCTGGTTTTGATCATTGTATTGTGGTTACATAACATGTTAACATTTAGGGAAGCTTAGTAAAGGAACTCTGAGAATTCCATTAATTTTGTGACGCATATTTAAGTTCAACTTATTTTAAAATGAAAGGTTCACAAGACAGTCAATGTTTTTCCTCACCTCTTTGTTTCCCTTCCAGTTTAATCCTGGAAGCCATGCACTGAGGTGGGAGCATCTCGAAAAGGGAAAAGCCTAGATCCCTGAGTCACTACATGGAAGGGCCTCTCTGACCACCTAGACTCAACTTTACATGTGTGATAAACAGGTTTCTGCTGTGCTAAGACACTAAGACTTCAAGTAACAGGTTATTGAAGCATAACCTACACTATTCTAATTAACACACCTGAACTGCAGCTAGCAGAGATAAGCTAGGTCTTTGTGTACACACATGCATAGATCTCAAGAATTATTGTTGATCAAAAGAAAAGTAAGTTGCAAAACAACAGTTACAGAGGGAAACCATTTATGTTGAAATAAAATCATGAAAATTTGGTATAGGTTTTATGTGTGCACAAATGTGTATAAAAGTATAGAAAAAGGTTTAGAAGGATATGCAGTTTGAAACTGTTCATTTCTAATGACAGGACAAGGTTTCAGGATATGGGGCGGTAGCCTTATTTGCAATATTTTAAACATGATAATATATTCAGGAATCATTTCTGTAATTAACATTCACAATAAAAGCAGACAGTCTACTAAGTTGTTGACCTCAACTAAATGATTTGTAACCCATGGCAAGGATACACTTTCAGTGTAGACCTCGTTAATTTGGTAGGGCCAGATTCTCTATTTACTGCAAAATGAAGTTGCATTTTCCCAGAGGATTCAGTCCCAGAGTCAGAGCTTAAGGCGGAAATTGCATAAAGTTCATTACTCTTAAAATCTTCCTTAAATTGCCCATAAAGTATAGTGTCGAAGGTTTCATGTATCCAAAGCAATAACGTGATTTTCCTGGGCATAAATATTAAAGAACTACTGGGCTACACTAAAGAGAGACACCAAACGGAATTTTAGTTGCAGGTATCTGGACTAAATCCTCTGATTTTAAGTTAACTATAAACTCCCCATCAGTCAATGGGGCATGGCTGGAGAAATACTCTGCAGGATTTATTCTATTTTGTTTTAATATTATGCAGCTCTAATTTTAATGCATGCTAATATATGTATTCATTATTGAGGAATTAAATAATAAGGTTTCGTCTTCCTGGGGTTCATTTCTAGAGGCAGCTTGTAGGTTAAAAGTAATTATGGTGCAACTTCACTTTACTAGGCTTTCTTAAAGAGGAATTTATCTTATCTATAATCTTTCCCTTTGGCTCCTCCTTACAATGATCTCAAATACTTGCAACTCGCTTGTTTTCTTCTTGTTCTAGATGTCTTTTTGCCTGAAACTGAACTATTAAACTGAGACCGAGTCCTCCATCTCTTCCCTCTCCACCTGGATGGGTCAACTTTCAAGGAACTTAATTACTTTTGTAACAGAACAAAGGCTATGGAAAATGTCTGTAAAAGTTGGAACACAGGCTATGGAATTAGAATCCAAGCTCTTTGCAAACAAATCTTGATTTAGTTATTCTGACAGCACGTGGTCAACAGGTTTCTCCTCAAGATCCCCCTGCCTCCCTCTAGAATTGTGTATGGTGTGTGGGTGGAGGAGTCGGAAGGGGGAGAAACTCTAGGGGAAGAGGGGTTGGAAATGGCTATGGGGCTATTGAGGTTCAGAGAAAGAAAGCCTGATTTCTGTTCTGAGCAGAGGCTGGGAGGCTGGGGAAGGTCAAAGCCAACCTCACGATAATGGAAGAATGGAGAAGGACATAAGGTTTGCTAGGAGGAATCAGAAGGATAGAATACATGGGTTTTAAGGGGGATGGGGGGAGTAAAACGGGAGATAGAAGATGGGGCAGGAAGCCTTTTCATATGAGTCCACAGCCCCCACCTCCATGAAGGGAGAAAGCATGGGTTGTTATGCTAAGGGCATGCCTATCATGTTAGGATGAAATTAATAAGCATGAGCTGGAAGAATAATAAGGATCAACATTCATATCTATTGGCCCTCTTCACATTTTCCCCATGATTGAGCACAATAAGTTCATCCTCATCAATAAGAAGATTACTAAGTCTTCCTTTTTGTTACACTGATAGACAAGAAGCTTGGTCTTCATGATAATATTTTCTCTGCTCTTTCCAAAACGTAGTCCTAATGTGGTCAGCAGAGAAACGACGGAAGAAGCCTGTCATCTTGCTCCCCGTTAGCCTGTTTGAAAGTGGCTGTAACTGACTCCCGAGGAGCCAACGATTCTTAAAGAGAAGAGGGAGCTATGCAAGCCCTTCATTGCTAATCAAATCACAGCCATGAGCGCAAATGAGATTGATCCATCCTTTATGGAGAATCCTTTAATTAGAGAAGGGCTAGGGTTAATGACCAAAAGAAAACAGACTAGCTCACTGCTACCCTCCTCTTGAGCATCTCAATTCAGTTCCAGATTTATAAACCTAACCTCTGGTTCCTCCTATCCTGCCACCAATTATTGTTAATATAGATGAGTATAGATACATGAAAGGATAATCACTCAGAGATGAGTATAGATACATGCAAGGATACTCACTCAGAAAGTACAATTGATATTATTGAAGATTACAAAGAAATAACTTTTAATAACATATAATTACCAATAACACAGACGTATTCACAGTTGATTATGCCATTGCATGGGATGAGATGTGAGAAAGTAGAGGAGAAAATGAAAAAAGGAGAGAAAGACCTTCTTGGCTTTCACAATTCTAGAACGATTTTCACAAGTCTAGAACAAAGGTACAGGAAATGCTAAGGATCTGAAGGAAGATTCGGTGCCTAATAACAAGGGCTGCTCCATGTCCACAACGTAGTCCTCAAACTAAAAGGGAGGGAGGGTAGTTAGCAGAGAAGTAGAGATGTTGGTGGATCTGTTTCCCAGAATGAGCCAAGGAGGGAGAGGATCTGAGAGTAGAGGGGCCCTGTTATCTGTTCCCAGGGACGTGGAGGGTATCCAGAGAGAGAAACTGACAGAGACTTGACTAGCCTGACAGGGCTTTGCATATCATCCTGGAGATTTCTTGTGCCCGAGGGTGGTAGGGAGGCAGTGGAAGCATCCTCATGTGCCCAGGAGTATCGTGGAAATAGCCACGAGAGCCTCTGGACCCGAAAACCCAGTTCACCATGTAGATGGGGGTTAAAGAGGTCATCCTGAGGATTTGGGAGCAGCAAAGCCAATGCATTAAAGCCAGATGGACACCTGGGTCTCAGAAGATGCTTACATGAAGAAGTTATTCAGTCAGATATTTCCATCCCCACATGCTTTGGAAGTGTGTTCTGGGGCAGGAGAACCCAGCCTTTCTGTCACCAGGGACCAGTTTTGTAGAAGACAATTTTTCCAAAGACTGGTGGCGGGATGGTTTTGGGATGATTCAAGTGCATTACATTTATTGTGCACTTTATTTCTATTATTCTTACATAATAACATACAATGAAATAATTATACAATTCACCATAATGTAGAAGGAGTTGGAGCCCTGAGCTTGTTTTCCTGCAATGAGATGGTTCCATCTGGGGGTGGTGGAGACGGTAACAGATCATCAGGCATTAGATTCTCACAAGGAGCGTGCAACCTAGATCCTTCGCATGCGCAGTGCACAGTAGGGTTTGTGCTCCCAAGAGAATCTAATGCCGCCACTGATCTGACAGGAGGTAGAGCTTGGATAGTAATAATGTGAGCCATGGGGAGCAGCCGTAAATACAGATGAAGCTTCACTTGCTTGCCCGTCTCTCGCCTTCTGCTGTGTGGCCCGGTTCCTAACTGGCCACCAACCAATACTGGTCCATAGCCTGGGGGTTGGGGACTCCTGTTCTGGCGCTTCCCAGAGCATAAACACAACCAAAAATGAAAAGGAGAGGGGGGCCCCCACAGTAACAGATTTCATTCCTGAAAACGAGCAACATTTGGAAACTTGAAAAAGAAATTGGGTTGCACCCTTGTAAAGTTATAAAACTATCTTGCATTTTTATGTTTGAGGCGCAGGACATTATTTCCACATATGGATCATCAATATTTATATAATTAGAACAGAGGGAAGTATATGAACTAAAGTTCAATGTTTTTACCATGATTCAGAATACCCTTCAAGATTTTCAATGCCTTGAATACAAATTATGGGTATTGGTAATCAATGGCTGGCAGGTCTTTATGTCCATCCCCTAATCTGTAAAACAAGGTCATTAGACAAAATATGTTATAAAGTGAAACAATGCAATGAAGCTTGTAATAAAATCATAAATTGCCTTCCCTATCTGTCTTAGTGATTTGGGGCTTACACAAGGAAGGTAGCCTGGGGAGAATCTCACTATTATATATGAATCTTTACAGCTGTGCCCCATGCTCACCACGGGGCCTTGCCCTGTCTCTCAGCTGGGACAGATGTCCCGATGCCAGAACATTTCTCATTTACCCTTTCCAGACAGATACCTTTAGTCTTCCAGTGGGAGTTTAAGGGACAGGTGACTGGATGCAAGGGCTAAGAGAGGGGATCTGTGGAGTCTAAAATGTTTCTTACATACAGTTTTAACTTGCCTTCCTGTTTTCAGCTCTATCCAAGATACCAGGAAACTCCAGGTCCCAAGCATTTTTATTTTCTCTATTTTTTTTCAATGTTTGCTCCCATCACCCTCCTGCAGGCAGTTAGCTACCTCTGCTCTGCTAATCTAGTTACCAAATGATAATGTACTTTCCATCTTTCAAAGTTTTCTGAAATATCTCCTATGACTATGTACTGTTTTCTCCAGTTTGGTGGGATTTTTGAGAAATAATCATTTCCTATTATGATGGTTCATTTTGCATGTCAACTTGCCTGGACCACAGGGTGCCCAGATATTTGGTCAAATGTTATCCTGAGTGTTTCTGTTAGGGTGTTTTTTGATGAGATGAACTTTGAATAATGCAAATTGCCCTCCATAATGTGGGTGGGCCTCATCCAATCAGTTGAAGGCTTACATAGAACAAAAAGATTGGCTTCCTGCAAGGAAGAGAGAATTCTCAGCAGACTGCCTTTGCATGTCACCTGCAACACTGATTCATCGTAGTTCCATAGAAGATGACCGCTACGGAACACTGCGGGCTAGACACGATGGAACACTGCAGGCTAGACACGACGGAACACTGCTGGCTAGACACGACGGAACACTGCGGGCTAGACACGACGGAACACTGCCGGCTAGACATGATGGAACACTGCCAGCTAGACACGATGGAACACTGCTGGCTAGACTTGTGCTGCAGATTTTGGACTTCCCTGCCTCTGAAATCATATTAGCCTTTTATTTATTTATTTATTTTTTGAGATGGAATCTCACCCTTTTTGCCCAGGCCGGAGTGCAATGGCACGATCTCGGCTCACTGCAACCTCTGCCTCCCGGGTTCAAGTGATTCTCCTGCCTCAGCCTCCTGAGTAGCTGGGGTTACAGGCGTGCACCACCATGCCCAGCTAATTTTGAGCCAATTCTTTATAATTATTATTTATATACACACATACACACATAAAAAATCATTCCACTGTATCCACAGGGGATTGGTTCCAGGACACCATGAATAGCTAAGCCAAGGATGCTCAAGTTCTTATACAAAAGTCTTAATATTTGCATATAACCTATGTACATCTGATCACACACTTTAAATCATCTCTAGATTACTTACAATACCTAATACAATGTAAATGCTATGTCAATACTTGTTATATGTATTTTTACATCTTGTATTCTTTTTTATTGTTGTACTATTACTCTGTATGTATTTTTCTGAATATTTTCCACCCGTGGTTGGTTAATCCACAAATGTGGAACTCGAAAATACAAAGGGCCAACTATACTCACCCACAAATGAGCACACACACACACACTCACATACATACATACGAACATGCACATGCATATATACATACATATGAACATGCACACACATGTATATATACATACGTATATTAACATGCACATACTCACACACACATACATACACACATACATCCTATTGGTTCTGTTTTTCTGGAGAGCCTGACTCATGCAACTGTAAATATAAGTAAACATTCCACCATGCTTCACTAGAAGTCTAGCTTGAACAACAACACTCTTCTGATTGCTTTTTATGCACTGTGTGATTTTGAGTACGTTATCTCATTTAAACCTCCCGATGTTATTGTGAAGAGATGCTTGGTGAGGTTAAATGGTTTGCAAAAGGCAAAATGGAAGAACAAGTATTTTAATCTAAGCACAGTGTTCTATTCACTGCAACAGAGTTATCTCCCTGGTTACTTCTAAATCACCTTTAGTTCCATCCTAGAAGCAACAAGATGTTCTTCGTGCCGAATAGGAGAATACTTTGTGTTACAGACTTTGCCTTTATTCTCTTCATGATCAGTAGACAAGTGTCAGCAGCTTCTGAACCCTATTCCTGTTTCTTTCCCCGAGTGACAGATAAATCTAGATATAGGCTGTAATTCTGTTTTCCTGAAGTTTCCTACACCTTCCCATCCACGGTGTGAGATACGTTAAAGGCATTCAAGAGAGACGAAGTGCCAGTTTCTCCTGACTAACTCATAAACAGTAGCTCATTCTGCGCTTCCTAGAAAACAGAGCCCGAAGCCAGCAAAGGTTATGTGCTATTAATGTCTGAGGGGGTGTCAGCCCCCAGAGCAGGGACTGGGGAAAGGAGGGGTGAGTCAGGGAATCAAGGAGGCTGGTGTGAGTATACACTACCAGGCTCATTAGTAACGGGAATCAAGCACCAGAGATTGCTCATTGTTGCCAGACTCTGGAAGACAGTACAAAGGAATGCTTCTCAGAACACTTCATTTGGGGAGGAATTTATCAACCAGTTTCCATTTGTCAATTGGTCAGTAGTTTGCCCTGCAGGGTGCTAATTCCTCTCTGCCTCTGGGTAAAATGTATGTGCCTGTCCAGAAAACGTTTCCTGTTTCAGAGTCCACAGAAGAGCCTAGGGAAGGACAGCCTGGACACGCAGGGAGACCCCCTCTTTATTGTCAGAGGAAGGTCCTAGAATCAATGTGGAGTTTGTTGCCACTGTAGCAGGGGGCTGGAAAAACTAGCTGAAGGTCCTGGAACCAGGTGGGGCACAGAGATTCTGAAATAGAGCAAAGATGCATTTGGTGCACGTTCTTTAGCCCAGTTCTCTCACCCTGACCCCCACAGACCATCCCGAGTGAGTTTGGCCTGGCTAGGCCTCACAGTGGGTTCAAGGCAAGCCATTCGCTGCCAGCAACAGAAAGCAACTTTGGATCATTTAAGCGATGCAGGGATTTACAGGAAAGATATTAGGACACACTTGAGAATTTAAAAAATAGCTGAGAAAGCAGGTCTGCAGAAGGGTAAGAACCAGGACCAGAAAGGGATCCCAGCAGCAGCTCACGTGTCTGCTGTTAGTGAAAATCAGCTTCAAAGCACTCCAGGCTCTGTGGTTTTCCTTTCTAGTTTAAGGTGCTCAGGAGAGAATCTGATCGGGTCAGCTGCACAGGGTATTTCCATGCTTTAATTACTCATCTGCGGCCAGGGTACAGGGTGGCGGATGAAGGGTGGCCCTGTGAGCATCCTGTGTCAGTCTGCGTAAGCGAGGTTATCAGGTCGTTATCAAACGACCTCATCGCCCTGGTGCTTTAACAAAGGTTGATTTCCTCGTCACGCTGCACACCTGTCACAGGTCAGCTGGGGACACTGCTCTCCCTGAACCCATGTTCTGGGACCCAGGCTACTTAAGCAGCCAGTATCCTGAACATCGTCAGACACCAAGCCAGACAGAAAGATTGCTCTGGAGGCTTTTGAGCTGGTGACTAAATTTTTTTTTAGGAAGAACTGGTCAGTTGACTTTACTCAACCACAAGGGAAAAGAAAAGGATCATGCCACACTCTTACTAGAGGTGGGGAGACATGGAAACATTTGAAAACCAACATGAATCCATATCACCACCTCATGGGTGTAGAGGGTAAGATCATCTCCAGCAGAAGATAAAGGAATGACAAGGCAGAGAAAATGATCAAGGTCTATCATAAGCAACGACAGGCTTGAGGAAGACTGAATGCTTTATCTCAGAGTTTTAGAGCTAAAGTAAACCTACAGCTTGCAAAGTCACACTCCTGCTTTTCAATGTTTTTTATGTTTTAAAATGCATTGACACATTGCAATTGTGTATGTTTACAGGGTTCAGTTTGACATTTTGATACATATATATGTTGTACAATGGTCAAACCAGAGTGTTTAAGCATGTCCATCACACATTTATCATTTCTTTGTAGTCAAAACATTCAAAAGCTCTTGTCTAGCCATTTTGTAATATACAAGTCCTCACTGTTAACCATCATCACCCCACCATACAGTAAAACACCAGAACTGCTTCCTCCTATCCAGTTGTTGCTGTGTACCCATTAACCAACCTCTCCCCATCCACCCCACAATCCTTCTGTCTGGCTCCCCTATTTCTGGTAACCACGGTTCTACTTTCTGCTTCTGTAATACAACTCTTTTTATTTTAATTTTAGATTTCACATATGAGTGAAATCCTGCAGTATTTGTCTTTCTGTGTCTGGCTTATTTCACTTAACGTGATGTCCTCCAGGCCCATCTATAGAGACCCAAAGAAGGGGAATGGCCATTTGGTGGCTCAGTGACAGGCACTGGATAAGGTGGCCCCCATCAAAGGCTCTCCTTTATGAGCGCTCATTATTAAATGTGCTGACGATACACCTCCTCTTAGCATGAGACTTAAAAGACATGGTCACTGGCAAGGGTTTTTGCCATTCAAAACACTTGTTCTATTAATAACTTTGATGTCAGAACCTCAACTTTCCTTCATAAAACCAACTGCACTGCACTTTCAGGCCAAGCGCTTCAGAAGGAAGTTCCCAGGGTCGATCTGTGACTTAGGTGTGGCTCATCAGAGCCAAAGTGGTTCAGATATGACATCTGATTTAGTCAAACAGAGCCATGAGATGTTGGTTGGAATTCTTGGGAGATAGGTTATTTTGTTTTCTGCAAGGACTGTGAATGGAAAGAATGGTAGGAACCTGGAGGTGCTGGGGTCAGCCTGTGGGTGGCCAAGGCAACCATACAGGGAAATCCAGAGCTAAAATGTGAGAAGAGCAAAACTGGTGCTGATGATACTGTTGGAGCTCCTGCATCAAGCCATACCTGAAATCCACATGCAGACTTTTTTATGGAAGTCAATAAGTATCTCTTTTCTGTTTCATACAGTTGAACTTTTTTTTGTTTTTTTTCCGATTGCAAGAAAAAAAATTAACTGTTTTTCATTTAATTGATTTTCTCCAAAGCACATATGGGTTACCAAACAATTTAAAGAATCATTTACAGATAGCTAAGAAAGCCCAGAGAATGTTTTATATGTGACAATTCATGGGAGTGCCCCACCCTATATCTCATCAAACTGGACACATTGAACAATCAGATTCTTTTTTTCTTTTTTTAAAGCTCTTGGAACATGTAAAGACTATTAACGACAAAATATAATTTTCACTGCTTTATTGGTATTAGATTTAATTTACTGCTGAGAAAAAAGGGAAATGGGAATTATACCATTTCCAGATGTCCTTCAGGGTGTTCTCACAGTGGTGCTAAAAAAGAGGAAGCTAATATTTCTATGAACCTTTTGTGCCGTAAAGTTAAACAGGTCTCTTCAATGAACCATGCTGAACTGACTGCTTTCCAATTATGCTTAATCATTTTCATAGGCAAACTTCAAACCTCAAGGACTTTCCTTGTGCTTTGAAATCTGATATTATTCAAAGCCATAAACATATCTTTAGTGCTTAAAAGGTTGATTTTTTTTAAAGGTGAAAAAATGAAGAAATAAACCTCAGACCTTTTTTTTTGTGAGTCTCCGCACATTTGGAGTTTGGGCACAAAGGAGATTCTTAGAACAGCGGCTGTTCTAACGTGCCATTTGAAATGCACTGGGGAATCAAGTCATCGTAGAGGAGATAGAGAATATTTGAGCCAGCTACTTAGTTAAGATGCAGGAGTGTGTGGTCTGAATCCAATACTCTCAAGGCCGACCAACACTCAGAGAAGTGATTAACTGCAAAACAAGGCCAGTTGCCACATAGGAACCCCATAAGAGGAGAGGGTTCTGAGAGCCATAAAAATGGGAACGTTATCGATCTATTAAGATAAAAAGACATTCGATGACTGCTCAGTGGCCAGGACTTGGGATGAAGAAATGTGACCATGAATATCACTGGGCACCCACCTAACTCAGGAGTCCACACACGTGCAATGTACCTGTTACGGTTTTCCCTATGGATGCTGTAACATGTTGCCACAAACTTAGTGGCTTGAAACAACAAATTACTATTTTTCATTTTGGGAGGGTAGCGGTATAAAATGGGTATGTTGGAAAGACTATGTTCCTTCTGGAGACTTCAGGGGAGAATCTCTTCCCTTGTCTTTTTTTTTTTTTTTTCTTCCTATCAATGTTGAATATTTATTAACAAAGAGATAACTGGAATTTTGACATTTCTAAAGACTTGCTTTGGACATTAACATTTGTAGTGGATGCTTTAAAACATAAACATTTTGAAGCTATACCTATAGAAAAACTAGGAAAATATAATACAGAAATTAATAGTTAAATCAATTATAGTTGCTGTTACAAATATTGTGTCAAATGCACGCAGAGGTTGCCTGAATCTCATAGCTCGTGGCCTGTTCGTTTCATTCCTCCAATCTGGTGCTTCACTTCAACCTATCCTCTTTCCTCACACTCCCTACTGCCGTTACCCCCCTCCTGTCTCCCTCTTATACAAGGACACTTGTGGTTACACACATACAAATGATCAAGAATCATCTCCTCACCTCACATCTCTAGGCACAACTCCAAAGTCCCTGCCGCCATGTAAGTCAACACTCATAGGTTCCAAGGGTTTAGGATGCAAACAATTTGAGGTATTTAGTCTACCACTGTCCTGAGAGCAGAAGCTGGAAATCAAGGAACTCTCCTCTTCTAGCAAGGACCCTCCCATTGGAACAGACTTCCTGGTTTGCTGCTCTGTTTATTTAAGCTTCTTCCAAGATTTGGTCTTATCTAGTCTCTATATCATAAATGTCTGAATCTCCCTTCAGGAGTTTGTACACAGCATACACCATATGAGCTATGGGGGCTCAAAGCTACATCCTCTCACCTCCTTCTCTCCTTGTATTTCCTAACATTTGCTCAGTAAATGTTGAACAAAGATGCCGTTAGCAATGTTTACAAAAAAGAGGCCCACCTAGTAACTTTAAATGTCCATGCTAATTACTTCCTCATGTAACTTGCTTCAAAAGCACAGACATTACTCCAGTTTTCCAAATTGGGAACTCATACACATTTAGGCAAGAATATGGGGCCTTCAGTTTCATCCATAAAGCCAGTCACAGCAACAATCACAGCTGCCACCATAAGAGCAAAAGCTAACGTTTATTGAGTACCCACTTTGTCTTGGGCACTATTCTAGATGACTTTGTGCATTATTTAATCAAATCCGCCCTCCTCCACAAGCCTGGTGGGTGGCCTGGTGGGTGGTGGTCATCGCTCCCATTTACGAATGAGGAAACTGAGGTTTAGGGTGATTAAATTAAATGCCCAACACCAGAACAGACACAGGATTCACCATCAGCTTAGTCTGATTTCAAGGCTCCAGTTCTTAAGCACCATATTCTATTGTCTCAGGCGATGATGCTGCTGAAGAGAATATAATATTTTAAGCACATGCATTGGAAAAGACTATAATAGCACCAATAGGCCTTAAAAAAAAAAAACACAACTATTGTCTATAGCATCTGTCTAAAGGACATAAACTACAGCTACTGTGAATCCTAGTGGTTTTCTGGGCTCAAAATCTTGAGAAGCAAGAACAAGGTCTATCCACATCCATCAGGCTTGTCTGCCACCTTTTTTTTTTTTTTTTTTTGATGGAGTCTCGCTCCATTGCCGGGCTGGAGTGCAACGGTGTGATATCGGCTCACTGAAACCTCTGCCTCCCAGGTTCAAGTGATTATCCTGCCTCAGCCTCCTGAGTAGCTGGGATTATAGGCGTGTGTCACCACACCTGGCTAATTTTTGCAGTTTTAGTAGAGACGGGGTTTCACCATGTTGGCCAGGCTGGTCTCGAACTCCTGACCTCAAGTGATCTGCCCGCCTTGGCCTTCCAAAGTTCAGGGATTACAAGCATGAGCCACCATCCCTGGCCTCTGCCACCTTTTCTATGGCAAGGCCAGGATGCGTCTCTGAGGGCTCTCCATTAAACAGCCCCTGGCATACAACATAAAGTTCACCTTCCCTCCAGCCCTGATCTGTGGGCCAGCTGCTGATGCTTTGCTGCAGGCTGGGGTCTGCAGGTCAGCTGGGCTCAGGAAGGCAGCGGGCCTTGGTTCTAGCTTTTGGGCTGGGCTCAGGCCCATTCCAGATGCCGCCTTTTCTTCTGGGACCAGCAGGCCACTGGAGCGTATTTTTCTCATAACCATGGCAGAAGCAGCAGAGGGAAAACCCACCCCATAAGCACGTGTTCAGCGTCGACTCCTTTCACATCCGCCAACCGCCCCTCGGCCAAAGCAACTCACACAGCGAAGCTCGAGCTCAAAGTCAGTGGGAGAGGGAGAGGCTCCACCCACGTGAGACCAAAGCAAACGTGTGGATATAAAGCAAGGGACAGAGGCCTGGATCCCAAAGACAGCCCATTGCCAGCTGTGCGTTCCTAGTCTTGCTTTTCTTGCTATGAGGCTCTCAATCCCACGTCTGCTCCAAAGGTGGAAGAACCGAGGGCTAGAAACCAATGTCTTCTACCCCACTTACAAGTGCGGGTCCTTAATTCCACCTCCCAACATATGTTCAATCCATCAGCAAGCACTGATGCCTCCACAGCCAACACATCAACCAGTGCCATCCAGTTCTCACCACCAGGGTGTCCGTTGCAGCCACCACCATCATCACTTGCCGAGACTCTGCAGAGCCCACCACCGTCATCACTCACCAGCACTCTACAGAGCCCACCACCATCATCACTCACCAGCACTCTGCAGAGCCCACCACCATCATCACTCACCAGGACTCTGCAGAGCCCACCACCATCATCACTCGCCGAGACTCTGCAGAGCCCACCACCATCATCACTCGCCGAGACTCTGCAGAGCCCACCAGCATCATCACTTGCCGAGATTCTACAGAGCCCACCACCATCATCACTCGCCGAGATTCTACAGAGCCCACCACCATCATCACTCGCCGAGACTCTGCAGAGCCCACCACCATCATCACTCGCCGAGATTCTACAGAGCCCACCACCATCATCACTCGCCGAGACTCTGCAGAGCCCACCACGATCATCACCCACCAGGACTTTGCAGAGCCCACCACCATCATCATTCGCCGGCACTCTGCAGAGCCCACCACCATCATCACTCACCAGGACTCTGCAGAGCCCACCGCCATCATCACTCACCAGGTCTCTGCAGAGCCCACCACCATCATCACTCGCCGAGACTCTGCAGAGCCCACCACCATCATCACTCGTCGAGATTCTACAGAGCCCACCACCATCATCACTCACCGAGACTCTGCAGAGCCCACCACCATCATCACCCACCAGGACTTTGCAGAGCCCACCACCATCATCAACCACCGAGACTCTGCAGAGCCCACCACCATCATCACCCACCAGGACTTTGCAGAGCCCACCGCCATCATCACTCACCAGGACTCTGCAGAGCCCACCGCCATCATCACTCACCAGGACTCTGCAGAGCCCACCGCCATCATCACTCACCAGGTCTCTGCAGAGCCCACCGCCATCATCACTCACCAGGACTCTGCAGAGCCCACCACCATCATCACTCACCAGGACTCTGCAGAGCCCACCACCATCATCACCCACCAGGACTCTGCAGAGCCCACCACCATCATCACTCACCAGGACTCTGCAGAGCCCACTACCATCATCACTCGCCAAGACTCTGCAGAGCCCACCACCATCATCATTCGCCAAGACTCTGCAGAGCCCACCACCATCATCATTCGCCGGGACTCTGCAGAGCCTCCGTATTAGTCAGGGTTCTCCTGAGAAGCAGAGCCAACAGGATATACACAGATGTGTATGAAAAGATTTGTTATGGAAATTGGCTCATATGATTATGGAGGCTGAGAAGTCCCATGCTCTGCCATTGGCAAGCTGGGGACCCAGGAAAGCTGGTGGTGTGATTTGCAAGCAGAAATCCTGAGAACTGTAGGTGGGTGGGTTGGTGGGGGTGGGGTGAGTGTAAATCTCTCTGTCCAAAGGCCTGAAAACCAGCTCCAATGCCTGAGGGCAGGAGAGGCTGGAAGTCCCAGGTCAAGAAGACAGAGGGGAAATTCACCCTGCCTCCACCTTTGTGTTCTACTTGCGCCCTTGATGGATTAGATGGTGTCAGCCCACACTGCTGAGGGTGGATCTTTATTTGGTATACTGATTTAAATTCTATTCTCTTCTGGAAACTAAGGAAGAAACACCCTCATACTCATACCTAGAAATAATGTCTTACCGACTATCTGGCTATCCATGAGCCCAATCCAGTTGCCACATTTCAACCATCGCAGTCTGTAAGCAGAGTCACTGACTCCACACGGTTGCTGGTGTGATCTTTCAAAATGTCAACTCCTTGCCTAACAACTCTACTCTTGCGACACCATGCAAAGGACAGGTCACGGCTTGAATGATCCCATATCCTCTGATACCATGCAAAGGCCAGGTCATGGCCTGAACAATCCCATATCCTACAATACCATGCAAAGACCAGGTCACAGTCTGAACAATCCCATATTCTACAATACCATGCAAAGTCCACATCATGGCTTGAACAATACCATGTCCTGATGTTACCATGTGAAGTCCAGGTCACAGCCTAAACAATCCCATATCCTCTTAGCTCCTTCCCACTTATATGGCGGCATCTTGCAAAAGTTCCCCTGCCACACCCCTGAATACCATACTTGGATTTTTTTTTTTTTTTTTGATAGGGTCTTGCTCTGTCAGGCTGGAAGGCTGGAGTACAGTGGTGCAATCTCAGCTCACTGAAACCTCCACTTCCCAGGTTCAAGTGATTGTCATGCCTCTCAAGTAGCTGAGATTATAGGCGTGTGCCACTATGCCCAGCTAATTTTTGTATTTTTAGTAGAGACAGGGTTTTTCCATGTTGGCCAGGCTGGTCTTGAACTCTTGACCTCAAGTGATCTGCCCACCTTGGCCTCCAGTCCACACAAGGTCTTTGTGAGCAGTGCTGGGTGCATAGTAAGAATCCATCTGGGTTTGCTATTATTAGCATAAATAAATATTAATTTGGATCAAAGTGTAGCTACAAAGCAGAGATAGAAAAAAATCATAATCAGAACTGTTAAATAACACTTGTTATAATTTCCCCGTGGTGTCTTCTCAAAATAAGGTCTTCTGTAAATGCCACTTCAAATCTCAGAGCTCAGCAGCTCACCCACCAGCCAGCTGTCAGGGAACGGGTTTAACTCAGAGAAGTTGTTCTGTTCAGCCACTTCTTTTTCTCTGACAATGTTATCTCAGGGCTCCCCAGTAGAAAAGTTACACTGCTTATTATAACCACAGTATAAACAAGGCCTGGGGTTTATATAACACCTCGGTTACCAAAAGCTAAAAAGCACATCTAAGTGTTGTAGTTATATCTATTTTCACAACATCCATGCAAAATTAAGAAAGTTTGATAATATTATCTCATTTGTAGATGAAGAAATTCAAAAGAAATCAAGTGACTTCTTCTGGCTTACCCAGTAGATAAGTTGGATAGCTAAAAAGAGGTCTGAAGACCAGCTCCAGCATGACATGCCTTCCATAATTTACCCAACTTAACATTTTTAATCTATCTACGTACATTTCACCTCTTTGCAAAACATATTAACAAACGAATTGTATTATAATCAATGGTTCAAATATGTTCTCCCAGAACGCATTCCATGGCACAACACAGATGTTGATTGTTGTGACTTGGGAAACTAGGAATTCCACCGGCAAATAGGATTTTATGGTAAAGAACCCTGTGGAATACAATATTTTAATTCCTCCTATGTGGCAAATGGTCATTATTTATGGTTCTGAGTGTTCCTACAGCAGAGAAGTCTGCTGACTTTGGTTAACCCAGCATTTCACATTCTTGCCAGAGCCTTTTTTTAAAATGCAAAATCGATAATATTCAGAGCACCAGTGTTCTACGTCTCATCCATTTAGGAAATGCTGACTTAGGAAATCACAGGGCAGAGCAAATCTAGACAAGAATGAGAACTCCAGGACCAGGTTAGAGCACTAAAGACACTGCAGACCTGGGAGTGAGCGCCCAACCGGCCAAGGAAAAGCCACGGAACATGGGCCAAGGAAAAGGAGCAGTTCTAAGAATCTGCTAGTGAGCGACAGGTAGGTCTGGAGATTGTGGAGCTGTTGGAGATTTGATGAACCTTTAACTCAAACTGCCTCAAATATTTTAAGATTTGACATAAAGAAGTAACATAGGACAATAGACTGATTTTTTTTTTTTTTTGTCTAAGCAAATTTAGCAATCCCAAATGTAAGTCATGACATTCTTAGAGGTACTATTCAAATTTGTTTTAAACTTAGTGCTACTAGTTCCAAAATGGGTGCATATGTTAATGCAGAAAGATTTTAAAGAGTTTCTAGGAGATTTAGAGAGAAACTCGAGCACCCCATGAAAAGAGTACAATCCAACCAAGAGACACTGACTGGAACCACCTATTGAACCGAACAGAAAGTAGGCAATCAGTATCTTACTATCACCTGTCATTGTTATTGTTACTATTTTTTCAACATCACTGAAAATACCACAGCTGAACCTTCTGCCTCATGCTTATTTGCGAATTCAAACCTACAGATTTCTTTTCAGGCAGTGAACATAGGATTTAAATGGAGTTTAAAACCTTAGCCCTTCTATTTCCCAGGCTTCTCAAAATTTACATATCCAAAATAAAATGCTTGATTACCCCCTTAAAACCATCTCATCCCTCTCTTCTCCTCTTCCATACACAGGTCCTCCACACAACTGTTTGTTCGAAATCAGACACAGAAGCTTCCTCAGACATTCTCTTCTGTCCCTCAACATTCACATAACCCTTGAGGAACAAGTCTCCTGAGCACTTACTCGTTGCTGCAACTGCAGATCATTCGAATCTGCCCTCTTATCTCTGCACCAAGACAGTCCAAGCCACTACTGGCTTCTTAGCTGGACTCTGCAATAGTCTTTGCAGTTGGTCTTGCTGCTTCCATCCTGCTTTCTTTTGATGCAATCTCCACTCACAAATGATTTCTAAAAGCATAAAATGTATGATTTTCTTATTTTCTCATTGATACCCCCACATCCTAACTATTACACTAGGAATACAGTCTAGACACCATCTCCAAACTTACCTTGAGACATTTCTCTCGAACTCATTGCATTCTGGCCACACTGGTTACTTCAAGTTCTTTCTCTCCTTCAAGCTTTCAGGGTAAAGTTTCCTCTATCGGCAACATCCATATCCTTTGCACCTTGCCTGACCCCTCTTTAGTTCTTCAAGCCTCAGTTTATAGGCTGACCCTATCTGATCTTCCAAATGAAGGATCCTTCTTTACCTAATCTTTAATTCTCGATCACAATACTGTTATATGTTACAGCATGCTGTTTGATACCTGCCATTTTTACTGACTTATTCATTTACTTGTTCCTAATCTGTCTCCTACATCCTTACTGCTCACTCCATGGGATTGGGAACCATGTTTTCTTTACCCTACACCCTATGCATGATATGTCAACATCCATAAAGTATCTGCACAGGTGGATAAAGAAAACTCTACAAAGGAGTTTTTGATGTGAAAGGAATCTAATTTGAATCTGTGGTACATCATGTACATAACTTGCAAAGCATCCATGAAAAGGCAATTAGTTAATTAATTCCCTTCCGTTTCTCTGCCACAAAAACTACTTTGGCCAACATTTCCATAAACAAGCAGGGCTTACTTCCTATCACTTGCCTTCAAAATACTTGATGACCCGCTGCCTTGTTTAGAAATCATAAATTGAATACAGAGGCAAAATAAAATGATCCTTCGGAAACAGCAGAACACCTCTTAATTCTTAAATGAATACTAAAACACAATAAATAGCACATACCACTTAGATAGTAATGGATTTATCAACTGGAGTTTGGGAAAAGAAAGAGCCGTCATAATTCAGCCAATTTTGGCGCTATTCTTGGATACACACTTCTAGAGAATATTTGGTGGAATACAAATGTCCTAGGTAAGATGCCTTTATCTGCCTGGAAGAGGTAAATAGTAGCTCTAGATGGATATTGATCAACTTACCATTTTGGATGTTAAATGACTGTCAGAGGAGCAAGTTAACTATAGCTTTTTGTCTAAATTTGCACGAAAGGGTACCTTAGGGTAAGCTGCTTAGGTGAGCAAAACACCAAACACCCTTGGTCTTCAGAATCCATAGGGTACTCTTCACAGCCTCAGTTTATCCACTCATGTAAAGAGAATTCTACCCTCCCTCTCTTTTTCTTACTTATGTAACCTCCTGAACAAACATGTTCAAAGGCCACTTAGGTAGTTTGGTTCTTGATAGCAAAACACATTGTGAGTATCTTCTTTAAATAGGTAACTCTTCTTAGGTCCTGTATTATATTAATAGACTCCCTCTGGTTCTTTTTGTAAGTTTAGTTGATTTTTCATGTTCTTTCTTTAGTTGTTGGTGGCATCTCTGTTGTTGTTGTTAAATGCAAAGGGAAGGCATCGTCCTGTTATCTATCTAATTACTAGTTCAATAATTACTTTATCACTACTTAGGCACCAAATTATCTAAATAGCTTTTGTCTTTACAGTCCTCTCAGATTTGTCCCTTGAATATACTTTGGCCCTTTCTCTTTTATAATAATATACAAAGGAGAGGGTAAAATCCCCAGGAATAAAGGTATTGTAGCATTGTGATTGCTTTTAAAGATCCTATGTAGACGACTCAAGTTCTGATTCACAACTGTGCATGATTGCTATAGAAAGAAAAGCCAAAGGACTCTACAGGCCAGTAGTGGCTGGTGAGGGCAAGGAAGGCGGGTGGCAGGTGGCAGGAACCAGATCAGGAGGTGGGATGCCAGGGAACAGGTCAGGGCCTCCCCAGAAAACAGAAGGGCAGCGTGAGGAGGATTTATTTAGGAAGGAAGGATACGGGAGGAACCACAGACATGCTTCAGTAACCTGGCAGCAGCTGAGCTGTTACCAATCCTTGGCCTGACAGGGAGGAAAGACAAATATTTTGGGAGAATCAGTGCTGTTCAGTCGCGGGACAGGCCCAGCCCAAGGGGACCTTGTAGAGAGAGAGAACTGGAAAGGAAAGTACTGTGACCTCACTCTCCTCCCTCCCTCTGAGCTCCGGCTGGGGCTTCCAGAGACTTTTCTTTGGCCGAACCCAGGTGGAAACCAGAAGGCACTGAAGTCTTTTAACACAGATTGTGCAAGACAGGGTGGAGAATGGGTCTTGGTAAGCAAAGAGAAGAAACTCAGCATATCCAGTACAAGGAAGGCTTGAAGAACATAGTATAAATCATCCAACTCCTCATTCCCATTTAATTTGTCAGAGTCATCAGATTAGAAGTAAAATTGATTAGGAAGGAATTGGACCCCAATATAATGAGCAGCCTGCACGCCTCAACCGAACCTTTTAAAGTGAGCTCCGGTCTCCATGCCTGCATGCATTATTGTCTGGAACAGACAGATGGAATTTGTAGTTGTGCTTATTGAACCTGTGAAGAACTGGAGGGAGAAAGAAAGGTCCTAGGATAATTCTCATTGAACAAAAAGGAACAGGATGGAAAGTGATCAGAAAAACTGAGAACCAATAAACCTACAGTCAGCATAGACACAGGGACGTGCTGTTAAAAATATCATGAGCACTTCAGCAAAGAAATGAAAGTCACTAGAACATGGTATGGTTCCAGTAAGGACATGTTACTTATGAATAACCAGTTCTTGGTTGTTTGGATTTTATATGCACCATGATATATTCATTCAACAAACATTGTGAATGCCTACGATGTTCCCGTTGATGTTCTGGATGTGGTGAATAATGCACTGAGCACAGTGGACAAGCTCCCCGTGCTTAAGAAGTTTAGAATGGAGTGCAGAAGAAACTTTTCACAGGCAAACAGAAAAATAAAGAGGGTAATTTCAAGTAAGTAAAGGCATGCAAAGTATATAAGCCATGATAGGAAATACAATGTTGTGAAGAAGGTGGTGGTGGGGCGACACTGATTACCTCACTAAGGAAAGCGTGCAGAAAGATGAGTGATGAGTGGCTGTGAGGCATGCTGGTAGAAAACCCTTCAGGGCACAGGCCACTGCTGGTGCAAACACCCTGAGTAGGAACCAATGTGGTTTGTTCCAGGAATACCAAAGGAGAAGGCATCTAGGGCTCACCAGTAAAGGAGTCAGTTTTAGGAGATGAGGTCAAACAGGTTTGTGTGGACCAGGCAATGAAGGGGTCCTTGGACCTCAGTGAGCACTTTGACTTTTATTCTAAGTGTGGATGCAATTGTGTGCCATGGTCTTAAGTAGAGAAAAAGGCTATGTGACTTGTTTTTTGGAAAAGATCACCCTACCTGCTATAGAGGGAATGGACCAGGTAGTGGAGGGGGGTAGCATGAGTGGCGAGGAGACTTTTTAGATAGTGCAAGAGAAGAACATGTCTTAAACTTAGAAAATAGCAGAGGAGATGAAGACAAGTAGTCAAATTCAAAGGTGTGCTGTGGAGACAAAGCAGACAGATACGTTTATCAGTTGGCTTTGGGGAATAAGACAAATGAGCACCACGGAGAACTCCTATCTTGTTAGTTTCAGGAACTGGATGGAGTGAGGGACAATTTGCTGAGAGAATGAAACCTTGAAGGGAAAAACACTTAGGGAAAAATAAAAGATTTATTAAGTTTTAGAATATGGTAAGAATGTTATATCCGGAATATTGGACAGGCATGTGATAAAATATCTTATGCTGTCTCTGTGGATGATGGGAAGTGAGCTGAATCTGAATGACAGGACATCTGTCATTTATTCATTAATGTATTTATTCATCTGAAAATATTTTTGTACACCTACTATATATTAAGAACTTTTAAAGATACTTTTGTTTATTTGTTTGTTTTTTGAGACACAGTCTCGCACTTTTGCCCAGGCTGGAGTGCAGTGGCCGGATCTCAGCTCACTGCAAGCTCCACCTCCTGGGTTCACGCCATTCTCCTGCCTCAGCCTCTCGAGTAGCTGGGACTACAGGCACCTGCCACCGCGCCCGGCATTTGAACTAAATGTGTGAACAAAACAGACACAAATTCTTGTCCCCTCCATCCCCAATGGACATACATTCTAGTTCAAGCAAACAGACAATAAACAGAAAAATAAATAAAACAGATGAAGCATCAGATGTTGACTTAGACCAGGGTATTTGTATGAGCAACAGTCAGATTTGAGGAATATTGTAAACGTGGAACCATTAGGATCAACCGAGACTGAATTCACGTCTGAGAACAAAAAATTCCATAGTGTGGGCCTGAGCAACCAGAGAGATATCATTGACTGAGATGGGGAAGGTTCCAGAAACATGTTTGGAACATGAAGATCAAGAGTTTGATTCAGGACACACTAGTTTGAAATGCCTACTAGAGAGCCAAGAAGAATTGTTGAACCTGGGGTTCAAGGAAGAGTTCCAAACAAGAGACACACATTTTATTTTATATTTTATTTTTTCATAAGTAATTTGGGTACAGGGGGTATTTGGTTACATGAGTACATTCTTTAGTGGTGATTTGTGAGATTTTGGTGCACCCATCACCCAAGCAGTATAACACCGCACCATATTTGTAGTCTTTTATCCCTTGCTTCCCTCCTACTCTTCCCCCCAAATCCTCAAAGTCCATTGTATCATTCTTATGCCTTAGCATCCTCATAGCTTAGCTCCCACATGCCAGTGAGAACATACAATGTTTGGTTTTCCATTCCTGAGTTACTTCACTTAGAATAATAGTCTCCAATCTCATCCAGGTCACTGAAAATGCTGTTAATCCATTCCTTTTTATGGCTGTGTAATATCCTATCATATATATGTATATGATTTTATATATATGTATATGATTATATATATATACACATATATAATATTACAGTTTGATGGGCATTTGAGATGGTTCCATGATTTTGCAATTGTGAATTGTGCCACTATAAACACGCATGTGCAAGCATCTTTTTCGAATAATCATTTCTTTTCCTCTGGGTAGATACCTATTAGTGGGATTGCCGGAACAAATGGTAGCTCTACTTTTAGTTCTTTAAGGAATCTCCACACTGTTTTCCATAGTGGCTGTACTAGTTAACATTCCCATTAGCGGTGTAGAAGTGTTCTCTGTTCACTGCATCCACACCAACATGTACAGTTTTACAACTTTTTTATTATCGCCATTCTTGGAAGAGTAAGGTGGTATTGCATTGTGGTTTTGATTTGCATTTCCCTGATCATTAGTGATATTGAGCATTTTTTTCATGTTTGCTGGCCATTTGTATATCTTCTTTTGAGAATTGTCTATTCATGTCCTTAGCCCACTTTAATGGGATTTTTTTTTTCTTAATAATTTGTTTGAGGTTGTTGTAGATTCTGGATGTCAGTCCTTTGTCAGATTTATAGATTGTCACGTTTTCTCCCCTCTGTGGTATGTCTGCTTTTGGGTGCTTGGTCATGAAATATTTGCCTAAGGTAATGTCTAGAAGGGTTTTTCCAATGTTATCTTCTAGAATTTTTGTAGTTTCAGGTCTTGGGTTTAAGTCCTTAATCCATCTTAAGTTGATTTTTTTTCATAATGTGACAGATGAGGATCCAGTTTCATTCTTCTACAAGTGGCTAGCCAATTATCCCAGCACCATTTGTTGAAAAGGGTGTCCTTTCCCCACTTTATGTTTTTGTTTTCTTCGTTGAAGATCAGTTGGCTGTAAGTATTTGGGTTTATTTCTGGGTTCTCTATTCTGTTCCATTGGTCTGTGTGCCTATTTTTATACCAGTACCATGCTGTTTTGGTGACTATGGCCTTATAGTATAGTTTTAAATCAGGTAGTGTGATGCCTCCAGATTTGTTCTTTTTGCTTAGTCTTGCTTTGACTATCCAGGCTCTTTCTTGATTCCATATGATTTTAGAATTGTTTTTTCTAATTCTGTGATGGATGATGGTGGTATTTTGATGACGATTGCATTAAATTTGTACATTGCTTTTGGCAGTATGGCCATTTTCACAATATTGATTCTACCCATCCGTGAATATGGGATGTGTTTCCATTTGTTTGTGTAGTCTATGGTTTATTTCAGCAGTGTTTTGTAGTTTTCCTTGTAGAGGTCTTTCGACTCCTTGGTTTGGTATATTCCTAAGTTATTTATTTATTTATTTATTTATTTATTTATGTAGCTATTGTAAGAGGGGTTGAGTTCTTGATTTGATTCTCCACTTGGTTGCTGTTGGTGTATAGAAGAACTTCTGATTTGTGTACATTAATCTTGTATCCACAAATTTTGCTGAATTGTTTCATCAGTTCTAGGAGCTTTCAGGAGGAGTACTTAGCATTTTTAAGGTAAACAATCATATTGTCAGCAAACAGTGACAGTCTGACTTCCTCTTTACCAGTTTGGATGCCCTTTATTTCCTTCTCTTGTCTGATTGCTCTGGCTAGGACTTCCAGTACTATGTTGAAGAGAAGTGATGAGAGTAGGCATCCTTGTCTTGTTCCAGTTCTCAGAGGGAATTCCTCATTCAGTATTATGTTGGCTGTGAGTTTGTCATGGATGGCTTTTATTACATTAAGGTATGTTCCTTGTATGCTGATTTTGCTGAGAGTTTTAATCATAAAAGAGATGCTGAATTTTGCTGAATACTTTTTCTTCATCTATTGAGATGATCATGTGATTTTTGTTTTTAATTCTGTTTATGTGGTGTATCACATTTATTGACTTGTGTATGTTAAACCATCCCTGCATCCCTGGCATGAAACCCACTTGATCATGGTGGATTGTCTTTTTGATATGTTTTTGGATCAGTTAACTAGTATTTTGTTAAGGATTTTAGCATCTATCTTCATCAAGGATATCAGTCTGTAGTTTTGTTTTTTGATTATGTCCTTTCCTGGTTTTTGTATTAGGGTGATGCTGGCTTCATAGAATGAATTAGGGAGAGTTCCTTCTTTCTCTATCTGTGGAATAGTGTCAGAAGGATTGCTACCAATTCTTCTTTGAATGTCTGGTAGAATTCTGCTGTGAATCTGTCTGGTCCCGGACTTTTTTTTGTTGGTAATTTTTAAATTATCATTTCAATCTTGCATCTTGTTATTGGTCTGTTCAGGGTATCTAATTCTTCCTGATTTAGGCTAGGAGGGTTGTAATTTTCCAGGAATTTATTCCTCCTTTCTAGGTTTTCTAGCTTATGTGAGTAAAGGTGCTCATAGTAACCTTGAATGATTTTTTGCATTTCAGTGGTGTCAGTTGTAGTATCTCTTGTTTCATTTCTTTGTGAAGTTATTTGGACTTTCTCACTTCTTTTCTTGGGTTAATCTTGCTAATGGCCTATCAATTTTATTTATCTTTTTGAAGAACCAGCTTTTTATTTCATTTACCTTTTGTATTTTTGTTGTAGTCCTTTCAATTTTATTTAGTTCTGCTCTGATCTTGGTTATTTACTTTCATCTGCTGGGTTTGGGTTTGGTTTGTTCTTGCTTCTCTTGCTCCTTAAGGTGTGACCTTAAAATGTCAGTTTGTGCTTTTTCAGTCGTTTTGATGTAGGCATTTAGGGTTATGAACACTCCTCTTAGCACTGCCTTTGCTGTATCCCAGAGGTTTTGATTGGTTGTGCCATTGTTGTCATTCGGTTTGAAGAATTTTTAAATTTCCATCTTGATTTTGTTTTTGACCCAGTGCTCATTCAGGAGCAGGTTATTTAATTTTCATGTATTTGCCCGGTTTAGAAGGTTCCTTTTGGAGTTGATTTCCAGTTTTATTCCACTGTGGTCTGAGAGAGTCCTTGATATGATTTCAATTTTCTTAAATTTATTGAGGCTCATTTTTATGCCCTATCATATGTCTATCTTGGAGAAAGTTCCATGTGCTGTTGAATAGAATGTGTACTCTACAGTTGTTGGATGTGATGTTCTGTATATATCCGTTAAGTCCATTTGTTCCAAGGTATAGTTTAAATCCATTGTTTATTTGTTGACTTTCTGTTTTGATGACCTGTCCAGTGCTGTCAGTGGAGTACTAAAGTCCCCCACTATTATTGTGTTGCTGTCTATCTCATTTCTTAGGTCTATTAGTAATTGTTTTATAAATTTGGGAAATCCAGTGTTAGGTGCATATATGTTTAGGATTGTGATGATTTCCTATTGGACAAGGCCTTTTACCATTATATAATTTCCGTCCTTGTCTCTTTTAACTGCTATTGCTTTATAGTTTGTTTTGTCTGTTATAAGAGTAGCTACTCTTGCTCGTTTTTGGTGTCCATTTAGATGACACCCCTTTACTTTAAGTTTATATGAGTCCTTATGTGTTAGGTGAGTCTCCTGAAGGCAGCAGATAGTTGTTTGGGTTCTTACGTCTTCTGTGGTTTTTAGTGGAGCATTTAGGACATTTACATTCAATGTTTATTGAAATGTGAGGTACCCTTGCATTCAACATGCTCCTTGTTGCCTGTGTACTTTTTTTTTTGTTTTGTTTTTGCTTTTTAACTTGTATTTTTGTTTTATAAATCTTGTGTAATTTATGCTTTAAAGAGGTTCTGTTTTGATGTGTTTCCAGGATTTGTTTCAAGATTTAGGGCTCCTTTTAGCAGTTCTTGTAGTGCTGGCTTGGTAATGGAGAAGTCTCTCAGCATTTGTTTGTCTGAAAACGATTGTATCTTTCCTTCATATATGGTGCTTAGTTTTCCTGGATACAAAATTCTTGGCTGATAATTATTTTGTTTGAGGAGGCTGATCAGTGGCTAGAAGGCCAATCCCTTCTAGCTTGTAGGGTTTCTGCTGACAAATCTGCTGTTAATCTGATAGGTTTTCCTTTATAGGTTACCTGGTGCTTCTGTCTCACAGCTCTTAAGATTCTTTCCTTCATCTTAACTTTAGATAACCTGATGACAGTGTGCCTAGGTGAAGATCTTTTGGCCATGAATTTCCCAGGTGTTTTTTGTGCTTCTTGTATTTGGATGTCTAGGTCTCTAGCAAGACCAGGGATGTTTTCCTCGATTACTCCCCCAAATATGTTTTCCAAGTTTTTAGAATTCTCTTCTTCCTCAGGAACACTGATTATTCTTAGGTTTAGTCATTTAATATGATCCCAGACTTCTTGGAGGCTTTGTTCATATTTTCTTATTATTTTTTCTTTGTCTTTGTTGGATTGGGTTAATTCAAAGACCTTGTCTTCAAGCTCTGAATTTCTTTCTTCTACTTGTTCAATTCTGTTGCTGAGACTTTCCAAGGCATTTCACATTTCTAAAAATATGTCCATAAACTATCTATTTCCTTGAGTATTTCTCCCTTTACTTCTTGTATCATTGTTTGGGTTTCCTTGCATTGGGCTTTCCCTTTCTCTGGTCCCTCCCTTATTAACTTAACAACTAACCTCTTGAACTCTTTTTCAGGTAAATCAGGGATTTCTTCTTGGTTTGGATCCATTGTTGGTGAACTAGTATGATTTTGGGGGTGGTATTGATGAACCTTGTTTTGTCATATTACCAGGATTGGTTTTCTGGTTCCTTGCCATTTGGGTTAGCTCTGTTAGAGGGAATGTCTAGGGCTGAAGGCTGTTGTTCAGATTCTTTTGTCCCATGGGGTATTCCCTTGATGTAATACTCTCCCCCTTTTCCTATGGATGTGGCTTCCTGTGAGCCAAACTGCAGTGATTATTGTCTCTCTTCTGGGTCTAGCCACCCAGTGAGTCTACCTGGCTCTGGGCTGGTACTGGGCGTTGTCTGCACAGAGTCCTGTGATGTGATCCATCTATGGGTCTCTCATCTGTGGATATCAGTGACTGTTCCAGTGGAGGTGGCAGGGGTGTGCAATGGATTCCATGAGGATCTTTAGCTTTGGCTGTTTAATGCTCTATGTTTGTGCTGGTGGCACTTCCCAGAAAGCATCAGTTGTAGTAGTGTGGAGAGGGACCCTAGATCTCCCAAGGTTGTATGCCCTTTGTTTTCCACTACCAGGGTGGATAGGGAAGGACCATCAGGTCGGGGCGGCGCTAGGCATGTCTGAGCTCAGACTCTCCTTGGGTGGGTCTTGCTGCTGCTGCTGCTGTGGGGGATGGAGGTGAAATTCCCAGTTACTGGAGTTGTGTACCTAAGAGGATTATGGCTGCCTCTATTGAGTCACGCAGGTTGTCAGGAAAGTGGGGGAAAGCTGGCAGTCACAGGCCTCACCCAGCTCCCACGCAAACCGAAGGGCCGGTTTCACTCCCACTGTGTCCTCCGCAACAGCCCCGCGTTTGTTTCCAGGCAGAGCGTGAGATGGCTTGAAAACTTGCCCTGGGCTACCTGCCTTCCAGCTGCAGAAAAAAGGTCTTGGCTCTTCCCTGCCTGTGAAGTCCACAAGCCCTTCCCCAAGTTCTAGCCAGGAGGCTTCTCGCCCCGTTCAAATTGTTACAAAACTCACCTAGAGGATTCCTTCTCCCTGTGGAGTTTTACCCCCTGCTCCTCTGGCCACCCTCCCCATAGATCCCTGTGGTGTCAGGCAGGAATGGGCTGCCTGGGGACCCAGTGAGCTCCTAGGGCCTTTCTGCTGCTTCCTCTGCCCCTGTATTTCGCTCGCCTCTCTTACTTGACTCAGCCCCAGGTAAAGTTAGAAATTTCTTCCACAAACAGACCTTCAGCTTCTCCAGTGGGGGTGTGTATTTGGGAGAGGAGGGACTCCCTTTCCCACTTTCACAGTTGGGGCACCCACAGTATTTGGGGTGTCTCCTGGTCCTGCAGGAGCAGCCCGCTTCCTTCAGAGGGCCTCACCACTTAGGTTCTTAAAGTGACTGTGAGTAATGTGATCACAGTTTTGAATTATCAATAAATAGATGATATTTAAAGTCACAAAAAAGGATGAGATCACTCAAGGACTTGAAACAGGCAGAAAATACTTCTGGACTGTTCAGAGCAGTCCAGTGTTTGTGGGATGTGTAGATAAGAAGAAATGAGGAAAGGAGATTAAAAAAAAAGAGAAGCTCATGAGGTTAGAAGAAGATGTAACATGTACACTGTCCCAGAACCCTCGGAATTCCGCAGAAGGTATTGTCCATCCCTGTTCAGAATGTCAGTTAATAAGCTGAGTGAAGAAATTGATGGCCTGTGAATCTCAGTTATACATGATATAGAACTGAGAGTTATAATAAAAATGCTCTATCACAGATCCAAGATCCTAAAATATTTCAACAGGCTGCAACGACGATGGACTGTGTCCAGTGAGATGATATTTTAGAGAGAAATGCCAAATTTAACTCTCAGGCTCAAAACCCTCACTGTACAAGAACAATCACCACGAAGATGTAGCTGAGGACCAGCCTGTGAAAAGGACAGAGAGAGACTTAGGACTTGGGAGTCAATAATGCAATGCAACTTTCCAAGAAGAGTCACAGAGAGTTGGCTGGGGTTAATCAAAGTAGGGTGCTTAAAATGAGCTACTAAAGTCTAGTTCAGCTCGCTTCTTTGTCAATCCACACCTGGAACACTAGTTTCAGTTCTGGGACTACAGATTAAGTTTGGGTCCAAAACTGAGACTAATGCCGAAAAGAAGATAAACCATCATCTTTGAGGATACTAATCAACCCAAGGGTATCTGGAGAAGAATGTGCAGAGTAGCTACAGAATAATAATAGTTGGTAGAACCAAGAGGTATTTAAACCTGAGAAAGAGACATTCTATGGGACACCGTGCAGGACACTACTGTGAATTTCCCAAACCTTTTTAGGCAAGAAAAACTACACTTTCCAGCTGTCTCATAGTTTGGAAGGGCTAGAAAAAGCTGATACTAGAAGAGGCTGGAAATGTAGGCAGGGGTTAGTCCACACAGGCTATGTTTTGTTTGCCATGTGAAGTATTCTGATGTCTCTTCTAAGAGCCAAAGAAAGTCATAGATATGTTTTAAGTATGAGATAAGGACATCATCAAAATGAAGTTATAAAAGATAACTATCTACAGTGTAGAAAATAGTGTAGAGAGGGATTAAGAGTAGTTGAAACATTTATAATGGTTTACACTAGAAAAAAGAATAGTTTGGAGTACAATAGAGGCAGTGGATACAGGAAGAAAGTGATAGATTTGAAAAATACATAAATCCATCTTTTTTTCAGGTAAAATCAATAGGACTTAGTATTGGGTTAGATATAAGGACATGTGAAAGAGGAGTACAAGTAATGACTTAAATGAATAATAAAATTAAAGAGAGCCATCCACTAGACATTATTTACTATAATATCTATCTATCTATCTATCTATCTATCTATCTATCTATCTATCTATCTATCTACCTACCTACCTACCTACCTACCTACCTATCATCTATCTCTGTATACATAACATTTATAGCTTTATTATCTTTTTCTCTATCATCTATATTCATAACCATACTTTACCCACATTTTTGTCTATTATATATATTTATATAGAAAGGCATGGGTTTCCCTAAGAGGTAATGCATTATTTCCTGTCTCCAGAGAAGATCAATGAAAGCTAGACAATTTCCCAGTGAAGATGTTATAGAGAGAATTCCATTATATTATGGGAAATTCATAGGCTGTTTTAAAACATATTATCACTGATCTTCCTAACAAAAAGTCAAGAATTATATTAAGTAGATGGGGTCACTGTGACATTATTTCATAGATAAGAAGAGGCAGATACCAAAATAGAAACTTCCCAAAGTTACTGTGATAAGGGGTGACAGAAACATGGGTTTTTCTTCTCGAGAGCCTCACTTATTTTCTCCCATTATTCAGAAAGCTTCTAACATTCCATGTCTATCACTTAGTCATGTCACAGCTCTACTTTGTCATCTTCCAATCTGAAGACAAATGTGGTCCTCACGCCTCAGGACCATGGCATGAGGCAGACCTTTTCAATCCATCCATGCATGGGACGAATGTTTCCTTCCTGCTCTTTGTCGGACACACAGACATGTCTGTGTCTTTTGCTGCATTGGCCCTGTATATTCTTACTAGTATAGTTCCATGCTTAAATCCTGGTGGTGTAAGAGCATCAGTTTTGGAGTCAGACATCCATTGTAGTCATGTGACTTCCAGTAACTTATTTTCTTTCCACCAGCCTCAATTTTCTCATCTGCAAAATGGCCATGATGGCCGTTTCTCTTACTGGTAGAGCACTGATAAAATGTTTTGTGAAGAGGCTGCATGGTGTGAACCTGGTAGCAACATAAAACAACTGTCTAGACACTTAATAAAGAAGACAGTCTGTTTATTTTGTAGAGCAGAATTGTTTCTTGTTGGTTGAATTGCATGTTTATTACTATCTCCCAATTTTATTACTACAAAGCAAATTCCTTTAAATCCAGGATGGATGTTTTTCTAGAAAGATATGCATTCTGGGTTCCATCATTACACAAGGTTGATACACTAGAAGGCTAAATTTGCCACCTGTTTCATATCTTAGAAAGGAATTTAACTTTTCTCTGTTTTTCAAAGATGAATCTGTTGCATACACTAAGAGGTGTGTAATACTTAATACTCTCACATTAGCTAAAATAATTAACTGGCTAGTCACACACATTTTCAAAATGAAAAAGACAGATTTAATAGATAGGACTCTCAGATCTCTGCTAACATGCTTTGCAAAATCCTTTCCTTAATCATTGCATTGCTTTTCCATATGTTGTCTTATTATACTTGCATATAACTGCAAATTCATGAAAACGAATAGGCTCCATTTCCATTTAAAAATTGTCAGGAAAACAGATCTACGTGGAACCATACAGTGCAGTTTAAGTATTTCCTTCCAGTTTGTTGCTGACAGGTTTAGGAAAAATAAGTTCTGTAAAAAGTCACTTTGAACTGTAACTACCATATCCCTTAGGCAGTAATTTTAAAGAATTCTACTGCAGGGTGGCCTTTCTGTTGTTTAATGATATAGCTACCCATAAGGCATTAGAATGTCCCTTCTTCCCATTCCTATTTCTGTTACTCATGTTTCTACAATTAAAAAATAAAAGCTTAAATAGCAATTTTTCCCATCTTTTCTGATCTAGACATAATATTCTCTGACACACACCATCCTTTCATTAGAGAAATTGATATATATCCACTTGCTATAGCCTTGGGGATTAACACCAAACTCTGTGAACATGCTGCAAAGAGAAAAACAAACAGAAAAAAAAATCTGGCATTAGATGAATTAACAAACCAAAATCACTACTGGTGAACCAAAGAAAATTAAATTGATTCTGAAGAAAAGTGCTGATTCTTTAGGAAAATGTGATTAGAGGTAGACTGGCCTTGAGCTTAAGATTGTCAAAAAACCCTGCTACATGTTTGTCAAATCCTTTTTGATGGGAAGTTCACAGGTTATAAAGAAATACATTTCAAATCTTTAAATCTTAGTTAAAGCCTAATCTTCAAAGTTGAATATCACCAACCAAGCACTTTCATTTAGGTCTCAATGACCAGCTACACTGGACAGGTATGTTGGCTTCATTCAGGGTCACAGCGCTAGCCATGTCATCCTGAAGGTGGGAGTCATCGCTTGCCTGTCTAGCCACATATGTTTCATTGATGAGGAATAGTGGGTAGGTCCTTTCTTCACATGCCTCTGTATTATTTTGATTTTTCAAGCACATTTTCTATAGGAAGTAGGTTTTTTTTTTTTTTGAAGGTTTTAAGATTTGTTTTGTAAATAAATGGAAAAGCAGTTACCTCCTTCACCCAAAATTCTATATAACCATATCCGTCCTGTAATTTTTTGGCTGAGGATTTTCTTTTTTTCAAACTTACTGTGTTTCCCAGCTTCTGTTCCTTTCTATTGGAAGACTGAATTTATCCAAGTATCCATCTTTGACTGCCTGGAGGAAGCTGATCTTCGCGCGTTTTGGTGATACTGTCCCCATGGTTATGACGAGTTTAGGACGTCTGTCTTAGCCTGACCTGGGTATCTGGTGATTGTTACCAGTTTAGGGTAGGTTGATGGCCTAACTGGACACAGTTTGACTGTTCACATAGCCAAACGAATCCAGTCTTAAACAGTGGATCAATAAATCCTGATTTCTGCATAAGCCAGTTTGGTTTGAATTTGAAAAGGTCCTAACAGATGCAGCATTTTGCCATTTGGTACCTGCCTGATAGAAGAGCTTAGGCTCCACACACACAGCACAGCCATTATTACTTACTCTGTAAAATATCATAGATTTATTTAGTCTCTTCATCCCTAGAGCACATTCAACGTTTACTTTTACCTTAATTTCTTGAAAAATTTGTAGAAGAAAAAAGCGATGGTCAGGCACAGTGGCTCACACCTGTAATCCCAGCACTTTGGGAGGTGGAGGAGGGTGGATCACAAGGTCAGGAGTTCAAGACTAGCCTGGCCAAGATGGTGAAACCCCATCTCTACTAGAAATACAGAAAATTAGCCAGACATGGTGGTGGGCGCCTGTAGTCCCAGTTACTCGGGAGGTTGAGCCAGAGAATTGCTTGAACCTGGGAGGCAGAGGTTGCGGTGAGCCGAGATCACGCCACCGCACTCCAGCCTGGGTAATAGAGCAAGACTCCATCTCCAAAAAAATAAATAAATAAATAAAAGTGATAACTACTTTATTATTATTTTTTTTTTTGCATGTGAATATCCCCAAACACATCTTCTTTGGCACTGCTGTTGAGAGCAGCACATGTATTTACTGTAAAGCCACTGAGTGGCAGACCCCATGCTAAGTGTTTGACTTCCACACTCACTACATTTTACATCACCCTGTGAAGTAGGGGCACCACGATTATCCCCAGTTTGCAGATGACAAAAGTGAGGTGCAGAAAGGTCGTCTACCTCGCCCAAAGTCTGCTCAGTTACAGACTTTCAGGCCAGGTATCTGAATTCGCTCCATCTGATTCGTTCCCCAGCACCAGCATGGTTACTGAGCTTCTGCCGTGGGATGGACAGCAGTCCAAGTGCTGCAAACACAACATGAACACAACAGGAACTACCCCCATTCCCTTGGGGATCAGATGCTGGACAGAAATAAGATATGTTAGGTGCAAAGAAATACCATGGAGAAAAGGTAAGTGAGGAGAAGGGAATACAGAATGCGGCAGGATGCTCTTTAGACGGGTGGTCAGAAAAGGCCTTCCTGTTGAGGCTGGATTTTGTGCGCCGTGATCTGAACCACACATTACAGAATACCAAAATCAAATTCACCCTAAAACATAAGCCTGGCAAAGCTGGATGGTACCTGCAAATTAGATGGATCCTAAGGCTAGCTGGAATTTTGAGTTGGGCTTTAGGTGGTCTTACGAGAAATACAACAAGTCTCACAGATACAAGAGAGGACTGTGGGCTTGGCAGCTGGCATAAAACCTGAAATATGAATCCCCCAGGCACTCCAGGCTTCGTGAAAGGTGCTTTCACCTTCTGGTAGTTGCTGACAAGGTTTTAGATGCTACGGAGTGAGTCAGTCCTTAGAAAGCAATTCAAGAGGCAAGGAAGCGTTAGCTCTGAGCAATTAGTCACATTAGGACCCTAAGAATTAGTCACAAACATGCCCTTAAATCGGTTTCCAGTTCTCTTTCTGGTTCTGCCTTAAACTTTTATATGAGTTTAATTCAAAGGTCACTGCCAGCTACAGATCAAACAAGCTCTGACACTGTCCAGTGGACACCACCAAAGAGGAAGACGATGAAGTTCACCAAGGAATGTGAGGGGCATGAAGAAAGATGAAAGAAGACTAGGCATCATGAGTGCTGGAGGCCCCCCAGGACTCTGAAAGGGTGGAAGCCTACACCATCGGGAGGGTTCGCTCATGACAGGGATTAACAGGCTCGGGGCTGAGTTATCAAACTCGAGGTGCCTTCAGAACGATCAAGACAAAATGCAGCTCAAGCTGCCTGCCGCGGGTAATCTCACGGACACTCTCCATGGGGTGACATATAGTCAGAGTTCATCTCTGTTCTCCGTGGAAAATGCACTTTTCTCACAATAACACTACTTTTTTATTTTTTATTTTGAAGGAATTCTTCATTCAAGGAGATAAACATTTATATCACAAAAAAATTGGGGATCGTAGGGGGGGATTTTCAACCCCCAAAAGGAGGAACTCAGGCCTGGATAAGCAAAGGCTACACTGACATTAGACCTGGGATAAGCAAATCACAGCCTGCAAAAGCTGTCATTTTTGTGTGTCCTGCAGCTACGAACGCTTTATGCATTCATATACGTGGTTAAAAAAATCAAACGAAGTACACTGCTTTGTGACACATGAAAATTATATGAAATTAAAGTTTCAGCTCTCACAAAGCTCCAGTTTTGTTTTGTTTTGTTTTTTGAGACGGAGTCTTTCTCTGTCCCCCAGGCTGAGGTGCAGTGGCGCGATCTTGGCTTACTGCAAGCTCCGCCTCCTAGGTTCACACCATTCTCCTGCCTCAGCCTCCCGAGTAGCTGGGACTACAGGCGCCCACCACAGCGCCTGGCTAAATTTTTTTATTTTTAGTAGAGACGGGATTTCACCATGGTCTACGATCTCCTGACCTTGTGATCTGCCCGCCTCGGCCTCCCAAAGTGAAAGTTCCAGCTTTTTATTGCAACTCATTTACACCCATCTGCTTACATGTTTACAGCTGCCTTCCGGCCCCACGTGCAGGGTGGAATTGTTGCACGGAGATTGTGTGGCTTGCAAGCCTGAAAATATTTACTACCTGTCCCTTCACAGAAAGTGTTGGCCAACCCCACTGTTTTCAACTCTATTTGAGCTATGGCTCCTTTTATATAACAAATATTTATGTAACAAAGCAGCACTTACTTTACTGTCCTGAAATAAGAACCATAATTAATATAATCTACCAATACACATATTTTAAAAAATGGTATAATATTTTCACTGAAATATAAACTATAAATAAAAGAAAATAGTTTATACTAAAATAATAGGTGCTCAAATACATAAATTTTGGGGGCAAGAACAGCACCGTAAGTCATAATGTTGCACTCAGATACTTGCGCCTCTATGTAGAAGGGGGTGAATGAGACAGCTGTAAGTACAGACTGACACATGTGGCTGTGTTGACAACCCAAACATCACAACTGGCACCGCTGCTGTTGCCTAAGGAGAGAGTTCACTGACAAGAGCAGGTGCTTTTGATGGAGTGCACGGCCATTGACAAACTGTGTTTATTAGGGAAGGAACTTCTATCTGACCTCCTCTCTCCTCTCAGTGCCTTACACTGGCTGAACCAAGCAGGAGCCGGTGGGCAGGGCAGCCTGTTCGACGTAATCCATAAAGGAAAGACCCCAGGGATACACAGCAGGGTGGAGGAGAACAAACAGTGGGTCCGCACAGCAAGTGGAGAGCATACCAACCACCATCATCTCAGAAACGTGAATTCCCCTGATCCCCCAGCCAAACCTTTAGATACTGTCTAACCTGATAGCCACTAGCACACATGGCTGTTTATGTTAATATTAATTTTAAACGTTCAGTTATTCAGTTACACAATCCACATTTCTAGAACCCAATAACCACATGTGGCTGTGGCCACCATACTGGATGGTTTAGGTTATAGAACGTTCATATCATCTCGGAAAGTTCCACTGGACAGTCTGTCTAGTCTAGACTCACATTGGCTCTCGGCTGTTCAAATACCGTCCTTGCCCAGCCTATAAGCAAGTCCTGGTGCTATACTTATGAAATACATCCTGAGACCTTCCGCTTGTCTCATCATCCCCATCATCACCCTATTCCAAGTTGTCATCCTTTCTACCTGGACCACCAAAGGAGCCCCCAAGTGGTCTTTCTATTTCCACTGTTGATCTCTCCCTGCAAATCTGATCTCCTCATAGCATTCAGAGTGATATTAAAAAATAAATCATGATCATATCAGATATAAACATCTTGAACCAGAAATCTCGCTGCATGTACCACGCCCGATGGGGTCTCTAGTACCCAGCTCCCGCCTACCCTGACCTCATCTCCTTGTACCATTTCCCCACTCACTATCTCCAGTTGCACTGGCCCTTTTTCCATTCAAAAGCACTCAGGGCTGGCCCCTGCTTTGGGCTTCGGCACCCACTTTTCCTTCTGTCTGGAAAGCCAGCTCCTCTCACAACTTCCCAGGCTGGGCCCTTCCTGGAGCAATGTCTGAGCTCAAATGTCATCTCTGCAGGAATATCCTAGTCCGAAAGAGCACATCTCAGTGAGTCTTTCCCTCCATGATACCCTGTTCTCTTTTCTTCAAAGCATGTATTAATTCTGAAATCATCTTGCTCAATTATTTTTGACACATTTCCCAGCTGCTTCCCCTGAGTGGCACGAGCTCTGCTAAATCTCAAGACAAAGGCAAGTGCCCAGCACATAGCGCGCTCAGGAAATGCTTTTTGAATGGACTGTGCTTCTGTGGTGCCTCTAAAATGAGTTACATCATAGCTTATTTGTTCACTGATAGCAACTGGTTGTACAACAGCTAGGGCTGTAATAACCACACGGTGAGCAACAAAAGCAATAATTCTCCTGCATTTGTTTTGTACTATGGGCCTTTAAAAGCATTGAAGTTCAGCCGCCACTGCCGTCTCATTATAAATCACCTCTGGAGAGGATGGCTCATTAGGGAACATCAGAGGCAACAGAGTGGGCTGAAAAGAAAAGGCAGTGGCTTTGTGCATAATAAATAATTCATTTTCAGATGACTTTTTCTATTTCAATAAGACTTCTCAATTTCATATTTTTATGAGCGCACCTCCTTGCATTTGCATTTTCCAAAGATCTTTTTGCATATGGAACTGATCAACAGCCTACGCTCTGTTTCCCGTGTGAGAGGGGTGGAGTGGACTGGTTTTGAGCTTAGACTCTGGAGCTCATCCATCTGGAATCTAATTTCAGCTCAGCTTCTTAGCTAGGTAGCTTGGGGCCATTTTTCCAACTCAGTGTGGCCTCATCCATCTGTGAAATGGGGATAATAGTCATGTCAATTTCACTGGGACATTGTGGGAAATAAATTCTTTTTGTATATATATTATATTTATATATTTTATATATATTTATTATATATATATAAATAATTTTTATATATATACAAAAGCAAATGATACCAGAGAAGACACTTTTAAATGAGTGGTCAGTGCCCTTTTTTTTTTTTTTGGAAGGCAAGCATTACCAATGATTCAAATCAAATTGCAGAAAATGTACATTTGCTTAAGAGCTAGACCTTGAGCGCAGTTCTTTGTCTAGCCCTGAAGTCCAAGTGCTTGCATTACACTATAATAACTCAAATATACACACACACACACACACACACACACACACACTTCCATACATCTTGAATCAGAAATTCCACTGCAGGTACCATGGCTGATGGGGTCTCTAGAACCCAGCTCCTGCCTACCCTGACCTCATCTCCTCCATATATGTGTAGAAGTTCCTAGAACCATACCTGGTACCTAATGAACAGTAAGCATTTGGTGTAATTACTGTGAATGCTGTTTAGGGAGCAATGGCTACTCAGCGAACACAATGCAAGAAGGTGCTTTAGGGAAGAAATGTTTTCAAGGGCTATCTTAATTTGCATGTGGTTGAGAAAGTATGAAAATGAAAGCCACAGTGTGCTGTGCAGTGTGAATACATTTTTAAAAAGTCTGAGTAAAACAACAGAGGGTATCTGGCATATTAATTAACAGGCTCTCACACAAAAAAAGAATGCTATGAACAGTCAAATAAAAAGAGCCAAGAATCTGCTTTTACGCCAAACATTCAAAAAAACATATTACTTAAGCCAGGAAAGGAAGCTCCCTTCCCCAATTTGACAGCCTTTTCTTAAGTCTTGATCTTAGTGGGTGACTATCACCACACATTACCTGTGCTGACTTCAAAACTGCAGGGAGATAGGTGGCCTGGCTTACCATCTCCTCGCAAACTCATGTATATTCCAGTGAGGGATAAGGCTGTTCTCTTACCAGCCTTTACTGAGCATCAGCTATCGGCTGGTCCTGTGCTTTCTGCTGGGTGATATCAGGAGGACAGGGTTTGAGCATAATCACAGTGCTGCAAGGATGTAACACAAAGCAAGTGACTGTGCCAGGGGAATACATCCCAAAGATTCGGAAGAGGAGGGGAGAGTCTGGTTGGTGGAAAGGAAGTTCATTTTATTTAAGAAGAGAAATGTACTTGATTCAGTAAAGCTTATTTAAAATGTATTTCATCAGACGGTTTACAATAATAAAATTATATGGTTCTAAAAATATGAGTCAGTTTTGTCTGCTAAGATCACAGAAATGGAAATCTTCTACCAAATCATAGATTTGGGAGAACATGCCTTAATGGAGAAGATTTAGGAAGATGCAGGTGAGATAAGGAGGGAGCGATTCCTTAATGATTACATTACTGTAATCCCAAGAATCACATGAGGAAGGAACTCAGCATTCAACCAAGTAGGTGGAGGGTCAGGCCGAGAATAATCTGCTTAGCTTCACCTGTAGTTACCCAGGTTATGGAGTCCCCTACGTGTGCTAATGAGAACACAGCATCTGAGTATGAAATATCACATGTCAGGAGGGGTTCACTGGAGTCTAGCAGCTTCCAGTTTGGAAAAAATGCTTGGAGATTGGAGAGGTTTAGGTGGGCGCTATGGTTTAAATGTTCCCTCCCCAAATCATGTTGGCACTTAATCCCCAATGTGGCAATACTGAGAGGTGGGCCTTTAAGAGGTGATTGGGCCATGAGGGCCCTACACTCGTGAATGAGTTAATCCGTTTGTGAATGTGAATTAATCTGTTCACGGATGTGAATTAATCCATTCATGGATGAATGGATTAATGGGTTATTATGGGAGCGAGACTGGTGGCACTGTAAGAAGAGGCGGAGCGACCTGAGACAGCACATTAGCATACTCAGCGCCCACCCCCATACAATGCCCTGCTCCGCCTTGGGACTCTGCAGAGAGTTCCCCACCAGCAAGAAGGTCTTTACCACCTGTGGCCTCTTGACCTTGAACTTCTCAGCCTCCAGAACTTTAATTAATAATTTTCCTTATCAGTCACCCAGTTTCAGGCATTCTGTTGTAAGCAACAGAAAATAGACAAATATAGCAGGGTTCAAAGAATAAAATGAGACGAGGAAGGACTTAGAGTGCAAATCAAAGGGACATACTGAACCGATGTCCTCCCAAGCTTCTTGGGTACGACCCCTACCTATGATGGCTCCAAACACATGATCTCAACCCTCAAGAATAACTGTGCAGTGTCAGAACCCTCCGACTTGCCTACTGCCCTCATTGTGTGCAAGGAAAACATGGGTGCACAGAGTAGAGGAGTTAATGTGGATCCTGTCTGAGCCCGATGATCAAGGAAGACCCCGTGGAGGATGCGGCATGGGAGCTTGGCTCTAACGAGACAATTCTGAGATGCTTTTTGTCTTTCCATCAGAATCACATTTGAGAAAAAGCTCAGAATGTGATATCGAATTGCATTCCTAAAGAGCAATGGCACATTTGATTCTTCACGTTTGTTTAAGAGCTCTGTGGTTCCCCAGGATCTTCAGGGCTGGGTTTGGCAGATGCATCTGTGTGTATCCTTATGCCATGGTGAACGCCACATAACACCATCAGCACCAGGTCCCTGTAGGGCTGGAGTTCTCCTTTGATTATTTTCAAGGATAATACAGACATTGTCCTGACCATGTCTCCTGATTAAGTTTTATCTGAAGTCTCAGATCCATTCTAATAACTAAAACTTAGTGGTCATAACTGAGACCCAAAGCAAAATGAGAAGCTGGTCAAGAGACCCACCTGGGAGGGCATGTTCTTAAAATCCCACAGGAGAGCAGAGTCATTCACCTCCATATCCTGCACATACAACAACATTAGCCACAAGCAAATATCCACACAGCCACAACCCAAGAGGAAGAAAAATGTTTATTTTAAAATGAAGAGGACTTGTCACAATGTTTTAAAGGACTAGCTGATGAGGCATTCAAAAATTGATAAAGTATATATATCAGTGCCATTACCCCTGAACACTGGTGTGAACTTGAAACACTTGTTTTAGCCAAAACTCAGGAGGCAGTTAGGAGAGAAGGACGTTGAAGAACTTTGAGAAACGGAGACCTTTCTCCTTGGAAAGCTGTGTCACTACAAACGGGACTCCAACTTTTCCAAGACATGCAAACACCAGGCTGGGTGCAGTGGCTCATGCCCCTCATCCCAGCATTTTGGGAGGCACAGGCGGGCGGGTTGCCTGAGGCCAGGAGTTCGAGACCAGCCTGGGCAACATGGCAAAACCCCATCTCTACTAAAATATAAAAATTAGCCGGGCATGATGGTGCACACCTGCAATACCAGCTATTTGGCTGAGGCTTGAGAATCCATTGAACCCGGGAGGCGGAGGTTGCGGTAAGCTGAGATCACACCACTGCGCTCTAGCCCAGGCGACAAAGCGAGACCCTGTCTCCAAAAAAAAAAAAAAAAAAAAGAAAGAAAAGAAGAGCAAACACCACTCTCCAGATTCAGACATTAATGTGGTTACAGATAAGCACTTAATAGATGAATGCTAATGCACCTTTAATGACCTTTTCCCTCAGAATTTGCCTCCCTAAAAACAAAAACATATTTACTTACAACATAGTAAGGCATGATTTCCTGAACTGAGAAAACAATGTAATAAATCTCATAAAAACCTATAACTGGATTAAGAAACTAAAAACTTTCATGATCCTAGACATTAGGGGAAAAAAGGCACAATACTGAAGAAAACTTCAATAAAAAAATACAAAATATTGAAAAAAAATGTGCTTCTAAAAAGTAGCTTTCAATGCAAGCACTTGACCTCATCTCATCCCAGAGCTTTCCTGGAGATGAAATTGCACAGCACACAAAGAATGGAGAGGCCACCAGCTCCAACCCAAGCAGACCTCAAATCCTTAACAACAGCATGAAATTACCACAATTGCACTCACTTTCAGCATTAGTTTTGAAGACAGTTGTGCTGTGTGTGAATAGTTTAATATTTGGAGATTTTATGCCTTTTTGGTCTTAGATATAATTAGAGGGAGATGAGGGATTTCCATTATGGAAAAGATATTGGATTTGACTACATACAAATTAAATAAACAGACAGAAGTCTGAGCAAGCCAAAAAAGTCTGAGCAGCAAAGTTAATCGGCAAATGGTAAACTAGTAAGAGTATCTGCAGTATGTCAATGGAAAGGTTAGGATCACTAATATATAGAAATAGACAGGTGGTTACCAGTGTCTGTGGAGGAGGGAGGAGGAATTTGTGTTTAATAGCTATAGAGTTTCAGTGTTAAAAGATGAAAAAGTTCTGGACTCAGCAATGAGAAAATACTTAACATTACTAAACTATACACTTAAAATGGTTAAGATGGTAGCTTGAATGTTATATGATTTCTACCATAATAAAAAAAAGATTTATAACAAAGCTATAAGAAGAAATTGAATTCCCAATGGGAAAAGAAAATGGGCAAAAACCAAATGCTTAATAGGAAATAAACATGTCATCTAAGAAGGGCAAATTAAAGCAACATTGAGATGTACTTTTTGCTCAATAAATTGTCTGTTTTCTAAATTTTAATATTTCATGTTAGAGGAAGTTGCAGGAAAATGAGTTTCATTACACATAGCAGGCGGAATTTTAAATTGGTTAAGCTTTCTGGAAGGCAGTTTGGCAAACATTATAGAAAAAGTAATACAATATTGTATATCCTTTGATTTGAATTTATTTCTAAAAGTTGACCTGAAAGAGTTCATTAAAAATGTGTGCAAAGATTTTTGTACAAAAATATAGACCATAGGTTATTTTATAACAAAAAAGCCCTTAATTTTTTTTTTTTTTTTTTTTTTTAGACAGAGTCTCACTCTGTCTCCCAGGCTGGAGTGCAGTGGCACGATCTTGGCTCACTGCAAGCTCTGCCTCCCGGGTTCACGCCATTCTCCTGCCTCAGCCTCCCCAGCAACTGGGACTACAGGTGCCCGCCACCTCACCTGGCTACTTTTTTTTTTTTTTGTATTTTTAGCAGAGATGGGGTTTCACCGTGTTAGTCAGGATGGTCTCGATCTCCTGACCTCGTGATCCACCCGCCCCGTGATCCACTCCTCCCAAAGTGCTGGGATTACAGGCGTGAGCCACCGTGCCTGGCCAAAAGCTCTTAAATTTTAAGCTTGTGTGGTAGTGTCATGGAGATACACCGGGAATTTTTGTTTGGGCCTAAAGCTAGGAGACAGCTTTTATTCGTGTGTTTTCTTCACACCTGTATGCAATGCATCCGGAAGTCTTGTCTTCTAAGGTGGATGCTGCTGCTCCACTGCTGTTATCTCAGCCAGGACAGCGCCAGACATTTCCCCAGGTGCACTCCCTTCTCCCACTGCTGCATGCCTGCAGCGGGGCATCTCGCTCCTGGAATAGCTCGCTCTGTCCAGCCTCCCTTGCAGCTAGATGTCAGCACTTGGTGGAGCTCCCAGGCTGATGGGGTGGGAGCAGAGGTAGGGTGCTCGGGAAGGAGAGAAGCACACTCTCCCCTTTTCCACTTATAAAATATATTATAAAAATTTATAGGCTGGGTATGGTGGCTCATGCCTGTAATTCCAGCACTTTTGGGAAACCGAGGCAGGTGGATCACCTTAGGTCAGGAGTTCAAGACCAGCCTGGCTAACATGGTGAAACCCCATCTCTACTAAAAATACAAAAATTAGCTGGGCATGTTGGCAGGTGCCTGTAATCCCAGCTACTCAGGAGGCTGAGGCAGGAGAATCACTTGAACCTGGGGGGCAGAGGCTGCAGTGAGCTGAGATTGCGCCACTGCACTCCAGCCTGGGTGACAGAGTAGAACTCTGTCTCACAAAAAAAGAAAAATAAATAATAAACAAATTTTTAAAGTAATACAATATACGATATTGTATTACCTTTTAAATAATATTTGCCAAACTGACTTCCAGAAAGCTTAACAAATATAAAATTCCACCTGCTTTGTGTAATGATTTCCATTTTCCTGCAGCTTCATCAACATGGAATGTGAAAATTTAGAAAATAGCTGTAACGTGGGTATGGTTGTCATTAATTTGGAGTAAGAGTGATTAGGTCAATGTCTTTGGGGTTACTCAAAGCAACAGGATGGAAAGAGGCCACACCCTGACCTGCCGGAGCCACCTTATGAGTCCCAGGCTGCTGAAATTTACACAGGATGTCGAGAGCCAAGTAAACATCAAGCTCTGTAGGTCGGCATTATAAGGTCTTTTTTTTTTTCTTTCCAGAAGCCAGAATACAGTCTCTTAATGCTCTCTTACCCTCTTGAATTCATTCTCCATGTACAGCCACACTGATCTTCTGAAAACGTAAGTCAGTCCATGTGGCTCCCCTGCAGACCCCTCACGGGGGCTTCCCACTGCACGCAACAATCCAACTCCTCAGGCTGGCTTCCAAGCTCCCCGGAGACTAAACTCAACTCACTCACCGCCCCCCGTCCAGGCAGGCTGGCTTTCCTCCTTTTCTCTTCTGTTTCAGGAATGTGTGGCATCAATCAATCAATCAATGAATCAATCAATGGATGCATGGATCTAACATTTCTTTCACATATCTCTCAATAAAGACAGAATGAACAAAAGCAAAGTAATTTAGTAATGGCAACCACATCCCTTGCATGACAACACTCTTTTACCAAACAAGTCAAGGTTAAAATAAGGCACCTTGCTCTGGGAAGAGTCAGAACACTCCCAGTACAAAAGGTTGATCAGACAGGACTCTGGCTCTCCACTTAGTTCCAGAGGAAGCCGCTCAGAGCCCATTGCTAACAACTCAGCCCACCGTGTTTCATTTTGTTTTGTTTTGAGATGAAGTCTCGGTCTGTCACTTAGGCTGGCTCTGTCACCTCCACCTCCCGGGTTCAAGCCTTTCTCCTTGCTATTCCCTCAACGCTCAAGCGTTGCTACAGAACCGCTAAGAGTCCAAAGCAAAGGGCACGACCGTCTCACACAAAATAATAACCAGGGATGCTCAGTGCCTCTCAAATAAAACAGTAAGAGCCCTTGTCAACTACAGTAACCCAAACACCTTTACATTTCCTAATGAACAACAAACACAGTAACCAGTTTAGTGTCACCAGGCAGCTGTCCAGTTGCCTTGTATTGAAGAACTGATTTCTGGTGTTCTTTCAGCATGGCATAAGAACACTGGTCAATATTGTCTAACTGGTGGTCTGGGGGACCAGGCAGGTGTTTGACAAATGTCTCAGCACATTTCATTCCTATACTTGATCTACATGGACTCCACAGCTGTGTGGGTTCGAGATCCACAGGTGTCTACATCATAAGCTACAAACACATCTATCAAAGTCATTAACAATTTTCACACAATAGCAGACCCAAATCTAATACCTGGAGGTTATTTTCTAAATAATATGTTAAGAAAATTGTTTTATAGATAGATAGATACATAGATCGATCGATTGATACACACACACACACTCACACACACACACAACAATCGGCTATTGGCAGTCAACTTTGTGGTTTCATTTCTCCCTGTCCTGGTTCTTGGCTCCTCCACTTTTCCCCACCCAGCCTGGGTCACCGTACGGCGCCTTCCCCTCCCCCGAGTTCAGTCCTAACAGCCCAAGGCGGGGCTTGCTTACCATAGCCAGTGGCACAACTCCAATCAAGTCCTTTGGGCTCACATAGATCTTCGACACTCCTAAGTCAGACGTGATCTCTCCGGGGTACTCGACCTGCCACGTGACCAGCTGTGTGGCTGGCAGGTCACTGGGCTCTTCCACCTCCACGTCGATCTGCATGACCTCGTAGGAGGCGCCATCCGCACTGGAGAGAAGACACAGAGGAGAGCAGCTTTCAGGTACTGATGAGGCATAGCATGCTTGGCAGAGAGTGGGCAGCCCTTGGCCATTTCTCCATGTACCTCCACACGGAATCAAGTGCACACATCTCTGCAAAGAGCATTCAGAGACGCCATTCCAAAATGAACAAAGGAGCTTTAATATGCTCTGCAGCATTTGCCTGGTCTTAGATACTATCACTCCAGGTTCCAAAGTCCTTCCGTCTGTGGGCTGCTCAGCTGCCCCAGAGCGGGTATTTGTGGATAATTACAGGAAATAGTGATTGCATTTCTTAAACGCTTCCTTTCCCATTCTCCATTTAGGGGAACACGTTTCCTCACTCTCACAAATGTCTATGCAACTTCTATTGGATTTTCCAAAGCCACAGCCAGATTGAGTTGGGTACACAGAATTTTAAGGATGTCTGAGGGTGACACGGTTCTGTTATCTGGCAGTGGTAAGACAGAACTGCAGAGAAACAGGCAAGGTGTGCACAACAAAGCAGGGTGAAGGGGGACGCTGTGATGAGCATGGAGAAGTCGCCAGATACTACATGGTGATGGGAGTCATTGAGACAAAGACTGGTTGCTAGACACTCAATTTTCCTATAAGCATGCATCTAGAAACAAATCCACCTAGGACTTTCTGGATTATTTTTACAGCTATTTAAGTAATTAATTAGCTGGCTGCCTCATCATAGTGATTTTTGGTATAATGTCTGCTCTTCTATGTGACAGGTAGAAAAATGTAGATTTAGTGCCTGCCTTTGCCTGAAGAGGAAACGAACAGGGTGTAGGTGAGAATGAACAGAGGAACCCGCTGAGAGAGGTGCATTTTAAAGCCTCAGTGGACAAACAACGTCTACCTGTCAGATCTATTTCTAAAAGATTTGAATTTAAACCTTTGAGAAATGATCATTGAACTCTGACATTTAGGAGAATAAGGTTTGTTCTTTTATATGTGACAAAGCTGTTGACATTTTTTATCACACCATCATACTCACCCAAGTTTATCAGTAAGAAGCTCCGAGATAAATGGTGGGGCTTCCAGGGAGCCTTGTTCTCAATGGGAGGATGAGATGGAAAACTAGAATATCAGGGGAGATTCTAATGAACAGAGAAGGAGGGAGAGAGAGAAAGGAGGAGGGAGGGAGAAATGGAAAGAGAGAGAGAAGTAGAAAGAAAGGAAAGGTGAAAGCGATCACTTGAGGTCGGGAGTTCGAGACCAGCTTGGCCAACAGGGCAAAACTCTATCTCTACTAATAATAAAAAAAATAGCTGGGTGTGGTGGCATGTGCCTATAATCTCAGCTACTCGGGAGGCTGAGGCATGAGAATTGCTTGAACTTGGGAGGCAGAGGTTGTGGTGAGCTGGGATCACACCACTGCACTCCAGCCTGGGCGACAGAATGAAAATAGGTCTCCAAAAAAAAAAAAAGAAAGAAAGAAACGAAAAGAAAAGAAAAAGAAAGATAGAAGAAGAGGAAGGGGAGGGGGAAAAAAAGAGGAGAGGAAGGAGGGGGCCAGAGAAATGAGATGAGAAGAACTGCCAAAAGAAAGAACCCCAATTGCAGAGATCAGCCTTCCGCTTAAGCAGCCATCTCTTCCATGGAACGGGATAGCTGCAATGGGCTATGAGTAATGATGGGGAAAAGATGACGGCTGGTTTTTGAATCCTACAAAATGCCCTCCCTCTTGGCTCCTGAAAAAAAGTTGTTTAACTCTTTGAGAAGCAGCTGGTTTGATAAAAATCGTCAACAAATCCCCTAGGCCACGGTGGGCTTTTTTCTCCCACACCTTTCTTTTCATAAGAAAAGGATGCCACTGTCTCTTTGAAGCCCCTGACTGGCATTTCTACTCACATCTAGAGGGAACTTGGAATTAAGATGCTAGAATGCATCTTTGTTTTTGTATTTGAACTTGATAAGAATTTTGGTATGACTTTCCCGTTGATGAAATGGGATAACCTCCATCTTGTCTGTGTTGGGCCTCGCCTTCTGTTTTTAATCATGAGAAAAGGAATTTATAGAACAGAATTAACATTACTTGCATTTGAGCCATGTGAACACCTGCATGAGTGTAGTTCATTGTACACAATAACTGCTTATATGTCCACATCACGTTCTACCCCTATTTCCTTCCAGGTTCCTTGACCTCAAATAAAAACCGACAAACCTTGCCTGCACTGGAATACTGGACGCCTCCCACCCCACAGCCCCATACTTCTGTTTTTAGTGTTTGTTTTATCAGAAAAACCTTATAAATCTCTTCATATATGTAAGTTCTTGCCATCCTAGAAGACCCACCTATAATACCATTCCATAAATATAAGGTAAAAGTGCTCCATTTACTTCATCTAATTTTACTCTTCCTATAACCTTACATGATTGTTCTATACATTTAGATTTTCCCTTCTTCTTTACATCCTTTTCCTGGTCAAGATGTAAAAGCAACAATGTCTTTTTTCAGCCAACTGCCCTCTCTATGAAGTAGTGATGAAAATATTCTAAGTTGGGAATTCTTAACCCAGGACTATACCAACGTTCAGGAAGGTTGTACCTTGAACTTGTGGGGAAAACGCTGCATGCGTGTGATTTTGTGGAATGACTCCTTAGCTTGCATGAGTTCCCCAATAGTTCATCTACAGTAGGGCTGTGGACCGAGTTCCCGAGTTCCCCAATAGTTCATCTACAGTAGGGCTGTGGACCGAGTTCCCGAGTTCCCCAATAGTTCATCTACAGTAGGGCTGTGGACCGAGTTCCCGAGTTCCCCAATAGTTCATCTACAGTAGGGCTGTGGACCGAGCTCCTGAGTTCTCCAATAGTTCATCTACAGTAGGGCTGTGGACCGAGTTCCCGAGTTCTCCAATAGTTCATCTACGGTAGGGTTGTGGACCGAGTTCCCGACAATTTCCTTTATAAATGCTGCACACAGTGATCTCGTTGGAATATTTCATCATGTGTATCTTAGTACAACAGTGGGAATTTGAATTTTAATGCCCCTTTGTAAATATTTAGCACTGAACAGCTTCCTAAACTCTTGCATAGTAGGCAATATTTATCACTTCTTCACGTTTTACTCTAAAGACAAGGACTGTGCCCTTGCAGTTTGTGTGTCTGACAGATGGTACATATCCTGAAAACAATGGTCATGTTTATCTTGTTGCCTTTTGTGCTTATAATAGAATGTAACTCCTGATATTCATCAGAAGGGAATCTGATGTATTATAGGAGATAAATACAGTCAGTAGAAGAGAAGTTTATAAAATATATCTGGTTAAAGCAGTGACTTTTCCACCTCCCATGCATTGAAATTGCCTGGGAACTTTACAAATAAAGCAATGTCCAGGCATCATCCTTACAGATTTCTGATTGTTCCTGAGTGGAGCCAGGGTCAAAGGTGTTTGAACCAGAGCAACTCCATCTTGAGTGAAGCTAGAAAATGAGGCTGGCCCTTGCTGGGCGGCAGTCCCAGAAAGTTAGGCATTCCTAGCATCTAGATGTTTACGGTTAAGGGAAGAAATTAATAATGTTTACTAAACAGACCCAGACTTGGGAGTGTCCAGATATCCCAAAATCTGGAGAAAAAAGACATTCCTAATTTTGCTTTACAGAAAATAATGTTGCCAGGCGTGGTGGCTCATTCCTGTAATCCCAGCACTTAGGGGAGTCTGAGATGGGTGGATCACTTGAGGTCAGGAGTTCAAGATCAGCTTGGTCAACATGGTGGAGCCTCACCTCTAAGAAAAAAAAAAAAAAAAACTAGCCGGGCGTGGTGGCATGCGCCTGTAATCCCAGCTACTGGGGAGGCTGAGGCAGGAGAATTGCTTGAACCCAGGAGGCAGAGGTTGCAATGAACTGAGATCGTACCACTGCACTCCAGCCTGGGTGACAGCAAGACCCTGTCTTAAAAAAATAAAGATAATAATATTGATTCTTATAAAACATAGTAATTAAGAAAATTAATCCTTTATCACAAACCCTTGTAGCAGAGCACATTTCTCCATATACACAAACATTGTACCCAGGGTGGACACCTTCCTCCTCTTACTTCTGCAATGTCCTACTCTGTCTATGGAGTAGCTGTCCTTTCGCCACTTTACTTTCTTAATAAACTTGCTTTTGCTTTGCACTTTGGACTTGCCCTGAATTCTTTCTTGCACGAGATCCAAGAACCCTGTCTTGGGGTCTGGATCAGAACCCCTTCCCTGTAACATATTTCTGGTGATCACAGATGGGACTACGGTGCAGAAACCCTGACCCAATGACTACCTTTGGATAAATGTTGGGGTCCTGTAACGTATTTCTGGCAAACCCCAAATGGATGATACTGAAGAGACCCCCGACCCAAAGGAAAATCATCTGCATGCACCAGTTGGCTAACTTTGGGTAAGTGGGGTGCATATACCTGGGTACAGAATGGGATTGGGTTAGAGGCACAACTTAGGGGAGTCAGAGTCTCTCCTAAGACAGAGTGGGTTAGAGGCCCCTCTTAATAAAAGGCAAGGATGCTTGACCAACCTTGGGTTAGAGGCCCGACCTTGGGTTAGGGCCCGACTTAGTTGCTTCTAAGATTTAGGGGGTTAGAGGCTCCTCTCAGTAAAGTCCCTCTCGGCTAAAAGCAGGTTTGGCACCGCAGGCTCTGCTCTTCATATTAACCTGCCTTTTTCTATTGCTGTATGAATCGATTTCTTGGTTGCTGTCTCTGTTTCACTGTCATTTTCAGGAGACTTTATTTAAAGGGTCTTAGGGATTTTAACTTAGTCTTTTCCTATGTGCCTCCCGATTTCCAACTGTCTGCCTGCAAAACATTAAGAGCAAAAAGCATTGATGGCTCCATCTCTAAAATTGCTGATTGAGATTTGGTATTTAACAGCTATGAGCAGTAAGATTAGATAGATGTGGTTGTGTTTTGTTGTCACTATGCTGACTAGGTGTGACTGAGAAGCACAAGGATGGAAATCAGGGGACTCTTCCCTTTGCCATTTTGTTTCATTTTGCACACTAAAAAAACTTCTCTCCTTTCTTGGATTTGGGCAAACCAGCTTTGCTTGTCTGCTATTGCCCAGAATCTGCTTGCTCTGGTACTTCTCATCTAAATCCTCTTCATTTCCTTTGCCTTATTCGACATTTTTGTCAAAGTCCATGTTGTGGTTTATCTAAGATTCCTGGCTCAGTTCACTTACGTTATTTGGATAATGTGAATAAGAGAATTCGATTTTTGGCAGGGATCCCCTCATTAATGCAGCTGGCCTTCAAAACCTGTCTTATCCTTGTTAGTGGAACTCAGCCAGCGGCAATATGATCTCACAGGTTTGGAACTTTTCTTTCAGCATCACCTGCTTCCTTCACGGGAACCACAGCATCGGTTCCAAAGAACTCACCACTGGGATATATTCTCGAACATTGGGACCAGTTTCAACTGAATGGGCTTAAGAACAGAAAACTGGTGTTTCTATGTAATTCTGGTATTTGGCTTTGTTATTATTTGGAAAAGCAAGAGAAATGGCCTCCTACTGGAACTATGGTCTTCAATACTATACTTCAAGTGAGTTTGTTTTGTAAGCAGGAGGGAAAGCGGGATGAAATATCCTATGTTCAAGCATTTTTGCTGCTCAGTCAGGATAAACCTCTGCAGCAGTTATGTGCACGTTTGATGAGAGGAAAAGAAGAAAAAGAGCTAGGCATGGTTCTGTTTATGTGATGGATTACATTTATTGATTTGCGTATGTTGAACCAGCCTTGCATCCTAGGGATGAAGCCCACTTGATTGTGGTGGATAAGCTTTTTGATGTGCTGCTGCTGGATTCAGTTTGACAGTATTTTATTGAGGATTTTCGCATGGATGTTCATCAGGGATACTGGCTTGAAATTATCTTTTTTTGTTGCATCTCTGCCAGGTTTTGGTATCAGGATGATGCTGGCTTCATAAAATGAGTTGAGGAGTAGTCCCTCTTTTTCTGCTGTTTGGAATAGTTTTAGGAGGAATGGTACCAGCTCCTCTTTGTACCTTTGGTAAAATTCGGCTGTGAATCTGTCTGGTCCCAGGCTTTTTTTGGTTGGTAGGCTATTAATTACTGCCTCAGTTTCAGAATTTGTTATTGGTCTATTCAGGGATTCGACTTCTTACTGGGTTAGTCTTGGTAGGATGTGTTTGTCTAGGAATTTATCCATTTCTTCTAGATTTGCTAGTTTATTTTCCTAGAGGTGTTTGTAGTATTTTCTGATGGTAGTTTGTATTTCTGTGGGATCAGTGGTGATATCCCCTTTATCATTTCTTATTTTGTCTATTTGATTCTTCTCTCTTTTCTACTTTATTAGTCTGGCTAGCAGTCTCTATTTTGTTAATCTTTTCAAAAAACCAGCTCCTGGATTCATGGATTTTTTTGAAGGGATTTTCATGACTCTGTCTCCTTCAGTTCTGCTTTGATCTTACTTATTTCTTGTCTTCTGCTAGCTTTTGAATTTGTTTGCTCTTGCTTCTCTAGTTCTTTTAATTGTGATGTTAGGGTGCCAATTTTAGATCTGAACATATCCCACAATAATAAGAGCTATTTCTGAAAAACCCATAGCCAGTATCATACTGAATGGGCACAAGCTGGAAGCATTCCTTTTGAAAACCAGCACAAGACAAGGATGCCCTCTCTCACCACTCCTATTCAACACAGTATTGAAAGTTCTGGCCAGGGCAATCAGGCAAGAGAAAGAAATAAAGAGTATTCAAATAGGAAGAGAGGAACTCAAATTGTCTCTTTGAAGATGACATGATTGTATATTTAGAAAAGCCCATTGTCTCAGCCCAAAAACTCCTTAAGCTGATAAGCAACTCCGGCAGTCTCAGGATAAAAAAAATCAATATGCAAGTATCACAAACATTCCCATACACTAAAAATGGACAAGCAGAGAACTACGTCATGAATGAATTCCCATTCAAAATTGCTACAAAGAGAATACAATACCTAGGAATATAACTTATGAGGGACGTGAAGGACCTCTTCAAGGAGAACTGCAAACCACTGCTCAAGGAAATAAGAGAGGACACAAACAAATGGAAAAACATTCCATGCTCATGGAGAGGAAGAATCAGTATCGTGAAAATGGCCATACTGCCCAAAGCAATTTATAGATTCAATGCTATCTCCATCAAGCTACCATAGACTTTCTTCACAGAACTAGAAAAAACTACTTTAAATTTCACATGGAACCAAAAAAGAGCCTGTATAGCCAAGACAATCCTAAGCAAAAAGAACAAAGCTGGCGGCATCACGCTACCTGACTTCAAACAATACTAAAAGGCTACAGTAACCAAAACAGCGTGGTACTGGTACCAAAACAGATATATAGACCAATGGAACAGAACAGAGACCTCAGAAATAGCACCACACATCTACGACCATCTGATCTTCAACACACCTGAAAAAACAGGCAATGGAGAAAGGATTCTCTATTTAATAGATGGTGCTGTGAAAACTGGCTAGCCATATGTGGAAAACAGAAACCAGACCCTTTCCTTTATACCTTATACAAAAATTAACTCAAGATGGATTAAAGACTTAAACATAAAACCTAAAACCACAAAAACCCTAGAGGAAAATGTAGGCAATACCATTCAGGACATAGGCATAGGCAAAGACTTCATGACTAAAACACCGAAAGCAATGGCAAGAAAAGCCAAAATTGACAAATGAGATCTAATTAAACTAAAGAGCTTCTACACAATAAGAGAAAGTATCATTAGAGTGAACAGGAAACCTAAAGAAGGGGAGAACATTTTTGCAATCTATCCACCTGACAAAGGTCTAACATCCAAAATCTATAAGAAACTTAAACAAATTTACAAGAAACAAACAAACAAACAAACCCATCAAAAAGTGGGCGAAGGATATGAAGAGACACTTCTCAAAAGAAGACATTTATGTGGCCAAAAAACATGAAAAAAAAGCTCATCATCACTGGTCATCAGATAAATGCAAATCAAAACTACAGTGAGATACCATCTCACACCAGTTAGAATGGTGATCATTAAAAAGTCTGGAAACAACAGGTACTGGAGAGGATGTGAAGAAATAGGAATGCTTTTACACTGTTGGTGGGGGTGCAAATTAGTTCAACCATAGTGGAAGACAGTGTGGTGATCCCTCAAGGATCTAGAACCAGAAATATCATTTGACCCAGCAATCCCATCACTGGGTATATACCCAAGGGATTATCAACCATTCTACTATAAAGACACATGCACACGTATGTTTACTGCAGTGCTATTCACAATAGCAAAGACTTGGAACCAACCCAAATGCTCATCAATGATAGACTGGGTAAAGAAAATGTGGCACATATTCACCATGGAATACTATGCAGCCATTAAAGCGAATGAGTTCATGTCCTTTGCGGGGACATGGATGAAACTGGAAACCATCATTTTCAGCAAACTAACATAGGAACAGAAAACCAGACACCACATGTTCTCACTCACAAGTAGGAGTTGAACAATGAGAACACATGGACACAGGGAAGGGAGCATCACACACTGGGGCCTGTCAGTGGGTTGGGGGCAAGGGGAGAGATATCATTAGGAGAAATACCTAATGCATGTGAGGCTTAAAACCTAGATGATGGGCTGATGGGTGCAGCAAACCACCATGGCACATGTATATCTGTGTAACAAACCTGCACGTTCTGTATATGTACCTCAGAACTTAAACTAAAATAAAATAAAGAAAAGAAAAGAAAACTGGCCATTGGAAGAGGGATTGCCCAGCATCCCAGAAAGAGCCACTGGCACCCGAACTGATGATGACCGAAATAGCCAGGCAATCCTGAGTGACGGGCCCGAGACCTTCTGCCACAGCTCCCATTGGACAGCTCGCCATATCCCTGGAGGAGCCTCGGGTAACCCTTGATGTGGCAGGTAAGAATACTAACTTCCTTCTGGGATGCTTACTCTGTTTTCATCCATTATAGTGGGCCTCTGTCACCCCAAAAACTGTACGGTCAAGGGGATAGATGGACAAGTCCACGGATGCTATTTTACTTATCCTTTAAGCTGCTCTTCGGGGACTTTGGTTTTCTCCTGAATGCCCCACCCCTTGTTGGGAAAGGATTTGTTAACTCAGCTGCGAACAGTAGTATCTTTTTGAAATGATAAGGCAGACAGAAATGGCTCCTTCTCCTTTCCTGTGAATAAATACCAGGCTTTGTTGCTAGACGCTCCTGATAGAACACTTAAAGTATGCCAGACTTTGCATCCAGCTACCTGTTTGCCTGAACCCACAGGCACCCTAGGTCATTCTCGTATTCAAGTGATGGAGCAAGTTTACTCCAGCCATCCATATTTAGAAGATGAGCCTCTAGATAATCCTGAGGTAGAATGGTTTACAGATGGAAGTAGCTCTGCACCAGGGAAGAAGGACAACAAACTGTTAACACCAGGTGCTAATCAGTGGAAAATAGTTAAGCATTTGCATGACTCTACTCACTGGGGAAGAGGTTCCCTGCTTCAATTAATGTCTCACTTTTTATAGGAAAAGGCTTACTTAAAACAGTAAAGCGGGTAACTCGGGCCTGTGAACTATGTGTCGGGAATAATCCAAATAACCAAGCTTCACCACCTGCTCTAGTAAGGCCTGCTCAGCATAGAGGAGCGTACCCTGGCAAAGACGGGCAAGTAGGTCATTTCAGATGCTCCCATGTAAAGAGTTTAAATATTTATTAGTATTCATTGACACATTGACTGGTTGGATTGAGGCTTTTTCTATCCTGTCTGAAAAGGTAATTGAGGTTTCTAACCTCTTGCTAAAGGAAAGAATTCCTAGATCTGGGCTGCCTGAGAGCTTATACAGTGATAATGGCCCATCTTCCACAGTGACAACTACCCAAAACCTATCTTCAGCCCTAGGAATTCAGTATCGCCTTCACTCGGCATGCAGGCCACAGTCTTCAGGGAAAGTAGAAAGAGCTAATCCAACTCTAAAAAGGACTGTTGCTAACCTATGCCAAGAAACATAGAAACCTGGCTGTCTTTATTACCTGTAGCCTTATTGTGGGTTCGAGGGGCCCCTAAGGGAAATCTGCACCTCAGCCCTTTTGAAATAATGAATGGAAGACCTTTCTTAACTATAGGCCTCCGAATAGACACAGATACTTTCAAGCTACAGAATTATGTGATCAACTTAGAACAAGTGCAAAACACACTCCTTGAACATAGAAATCAAAGACTTCCCTTACCCAGCTAAGGAAGAGAATCTTGTTCCAACCCAGCTGGGAAATTGGGTCCTATTAAATACTTGGAAGGAAGGATCCCCAGCAGATCAACTTTCTCCCAAAATGGAAGGAACCCTATCAAGTTTTCCATAGTACCCCAACTGCAGTTAAACTTCTGGGAACAAATAGTTGGGTCCACTCATCTCGAATTAAACCTTTCTCTTATGAAGTCCCACAGGCCAACGGAACACAAGAGACTGATCCCGTTTATTCCCGTGAGCCAATCAGTGACCTCCGACTCCTGTTCAGAAGAAATGAAAGGGATGGGTAACATAAAGACATGGATTGGTATTCTACTTTTGGGTATAAGTTGGAATCATGCAGAGAGTAACTTATTTACTGAGTGGGCCCTGACTTTCACCTCTCGCATAATCAGACAAACTGTTGGGTATGTGGAGAATTGCCACTTTCCTCCACGTCCAGTAGCCCTGGCATATTCAACCAACCAACCCAAGTTTATGGGGATTTTATTATGACTGGGAAACTGAACATCATAAACATAATCCCTCTTTTCCCATGTATCATAGCCACACGGGCCTTAGCCCCTTCCCCTCCTATGAAAAGATAAGAAGGCACCATTTTAATTTAATTAGAAAACAGCTAAACTCCACCCCGCTTTAGGTTATGCTATACATGATGAATTCGGGTGAATGACAGCTGTTCCAGTGCAGGTATCAGGCAAGCTCCTGTATGTTGTGAAAGTCATAATAATAGTCACCACTAGACTGAAACCCATGATATAGGATGGCTGTCACCTCAACAATGTAATCAGACCCTTCTAACAGACCAGATGTGGATGGGATGGCAAGATAATTTGCCAAAAATGAGTGACTACCCTTCTCCTTGGGGATGGTTATGGGCTTGTGGAACACATGGCTGGCCATACTTACCTTATAACTGAACTGGAAGATGTACACGATGTTGTGCTTATCTCCCAGGATACATCCTCACCAAAGTGGACTCTCTCCCATCGAACTGGGAAATTGTAAAAGCTCACCATAGGTGACAAAAACGGGCATCTTCGTGGTTCTATCCATGGCTCTATTTTCCCCACCGGCAGGTACAATCAGTATCCAGTTACAAGTTAAAGCCTTAGCCAAGCACACTGCTGCAGCTTTCAATAATACACGCCCCGGTCGTACCCTCCTAACTGGGGAAACTTCTGAGATTAGGCAGGAAGCCTTACAAAACCCTACGGCTTTGGACATTTTAATAGCGGCCCAAGAGTGAACTTGTGCTTTGATCACAACTGAATGTTATGTGTATGTTCCAGACTATTCACATAAGATTACCCAGGCTATCACAGCTTTAGACATTCACATCTCTGTCATTGAGGCACTATCAGTCAACCCTATCTCAGTTGGGTTCCAACAACTGCCCAGTTCTTGGAACGCCTTCCTGCTTCATTTACTTAGAATGATTTTCCTCATTTTGCTTTGCTGTTGTGGAATATATTGCAGTTGTGCTCTTTGTGTGGGAATGCAAGACAAGCTCACTCAACACTTTCTTAAAATGGACACTTGTTAACCTTCCAGATATCACCTTTTGTTGGAACTGAAGAGTTATGAACAACCCTCACCATACCAATGCTCTCTGACTGAGCTTCTCTCTACCCTGAATGCAAGAGACCCTAATAGTTAGGCAGGAATAGCATCGCCCCTATTCAGCCTGAAGAAGTTAAAGATGGATCTTCATCCCTCGCAACCCTTCAGATTAAGGATCCTGTTGTAAAGGGAGGGGGCAGATATGTCAGAGGCATTAGAATCAGAGCGACTCCATCTTGAGTGAGGGCTGGAAAGTGAGGCTGGGACTTGCCGGGCTGCATTCCCAGGAAGTTAGGCATTCCCAGGCTCTAGATGTTTATGGGTAAGGGAACAATTAATAATGTTTACTAAACAGACCCAGACTTGGAGTGTCCTGATATCCCGATATCTTGAGAGCAAAGGCATTCCTAATTTTACTTGAAGATAATAATATTGATTATTGGAAAATACAGTAATTAAGAAAATTAATGCTTTATCACAAACCCTTTAGCAGAACACATCTCCCCACATATACAAGCATTGTACCTACGGTAGACGCCTTCCTCCTCTTACTTTCAGGAACATCCTACTCCGTCAATGGAATAGCTGCCCTTTCACCACTTTCCTTTTTTTTTTTTTCCTTTAGCATCAGAGTGAACAGGCAACGTACTGTGAATGGGAAAAAATTTTTGCAATCTATGTGTCTGACAAAGGTCTAATATCCAGAATTTACAAGGAACTTAAACAAATTTACAAGAAAAAAACAAACAACTCCATCAAAAAATAGGCAAAGGATATGAACAGACCCTTCTCAAAAGAAGACATTTATGTGGTCAACAAACATATGAAAAAAGCTCATCATCACTGATCATTAGCGAAATGCAAATGAAAACCACAATGAGATACCATCTCATGCCAGTCAGAATGGCAATTATTAAAAAGTCAGGAAACAATAGATGCTGGTGAGACTAGAGAAATAGGAATGCTTTTACACTGTTGGTAGGAGTGTAAATTAGTTCAGCCATTGTGGAAGACAGTGTGGCAATTCCTCAAGGATCTAGAACCACAAATACCACGTGACCCAGCAATCCCATTACTGGGTATATACCCAAAGGATTACAAATCATTCTACCACTTTACTTTCTTAATAAACTTGCTTTTGCTTTGCACGGTGGACTTGCCCTGAATTCTTTCTTGTGCCAGATCCAAGAACCCTCTCTTGGGGTCTGGATCGGGACCTCTTTCCTGTAACCCCAGAAATCAGTTTCCTTCCTTCCTTCCTTCCTTCCTTCCTTCCTTCCTTCCTTCCTTCCTTCCTTCTTTCCTTCCTTCCTTCCCTCCCTCCCTCCCTCCTTCCCTCCTTCCTTCCTTCCTTCCTTCCTTCCTTCCTTCCCTCCCTCCCTCCCTCCTTCCCTCCTTCCTTCCTTCCTTCCTTCCTTCCTTCCTTCCTTCCTTCCCTCCCTCCCTCCCTCCCTCCTTCCTTCCTTCCTTTGCCTCTTCTTTTTATCCAGGAAGACTCCAACATGCAAATAGGGTTGTGAACAACTATGTAAGAGGTTTATAAAAGCTTAATTATATGGATATCTGTACGCTTGGAAGTATTCAGTAAATAACAGCATTAGAGGTAGAATGTACTAAGTCTATCTGGGGGAGATGATTGGTAAAATGTACGAAGCGAGGAAAATTCAAAAAACATGAATTTTAGATGTCTGTGAGAATGAGTGAAGAGGAGACAATAATAGAGTTTCAGGCAAGGGGACACAAGGTCTGAAGGAACCCAAACTGTTCAAACATCACTTCCGAACAGTTTGGATTCAGAAACAGAGTCCCATCCTGCCAGCCTCCCTCTTCTCCTCCCCATCAATGAGTCAAATAGGTAGCAATCAGGGTGGGCAGGCTTGATTTGGGGGCTCCATGGAGAAGGCAGCATTGCAGTTGAGATTGGGCAGGTTTTGCTTGGAGGACAAAGTGCAATCACCAGGAGAAAGGCACGGGGCTATGTCAGACTTGTGAAACTGGAAGCATTCTGGGAATGGGACCTGCCCGTAGTTTAGTTTTGCCCACTGGCGTGTTGCTGTTTTAGCATGGGTAAACTAAACATCTTCCTTCACTCACCTGCTTGCCATCATCCATTGTATGGAGGGCAATGAAAAAGGAAGCACAGTAGGGAGCCCAGTCTCTACATGCAGCTCAAATACCTCCTGGCTGACTCCACAGGCGTGGTTTGGAGGCATCTCTCGGCGGTCTAATCTTCTTGCACAGGGACAATGAATAGCTCCTTCCCAACGCAGACAGCTCCTCTCATTCCCCAATAATGCTCACTTGTGCAGACTCCTTTGTGCATTGGACTCAAAATCTAAACCTTTCCACCAGAAAGGGATGCACGTAAGTAGATGAAGTCAAAACTGTTGGCCGTAAGCAACAGTCTGAAATGTCCTTTTGGAAGACAAGGCTCCAGCTCAGCCCAGGCACAGACAAGGACCCTATCCTTCAGGGCCGAGGCTCAGAGACCTGAGAACAAAAACTAAAGTGAACCTTGAGGCCCCTTCAGCAGACCTCAAGGCCAAAAAGGAATATCTTTTCCAAAAGAATAAGATAAATCTTATTTTAGGGTTCTCTTGCATCTATTTCCAGAGTGATGCAAAAACTAACTTTATTGTGTGTGTGTGTGTGTGTATATATATTTTTGTTTGTTTGTTTGTTTTTGTTTTTGTCAGTCTCGCTCTGTCGCCCAGGCTGGAGTGCAGTGGCGTGATCTCAGCTTACTGCAACTTTCACTACCTGGGTTCAAGCGATGCTTCTGCCTCAGTCTCCCGAGTAGCTAGGACTACAGGTGTGAACCACCACGCCCAGTTAACTTTTGTATTTTTAGTAGAGGTGGGGTTTCACCATATTGGCCAGGCTGGTCTCGAACTCCTGACTTCATGATCTGCCCGCCTCAGCCTCCCAAACAGTGCCCAGCCTTTATTGGGTATTCTTTTAATGTGCCAAACACTACTTTAAAAGCTTTTTATGTCTTACCCCATGTAATCTTCACAGTATTCCAATGAATAAGATGACATTATTACTCCCAGTTTGCAGGTGAGAAATCTACTCTCCATGAAGCTAAACATTTGTCCAGGGTTATTCAGCTAATAAATGGAGGAGTCAAGAGATCTGACGGCAGAATGTCCACTCTTGATTTCTGCCTAATATGCCCCCACCTCTTTTTCCAGTACAAGAACAGGTATTCTTATAAGAAAGAAGACCACAGAGGCACCTTTCTATCCCCCAGGAGCTTACCGGAGGCCCTAAACCTGATATGAATGCTTCAAATAAATTCTGCAGAAGCAAAGCTGGTACATTTTTGTCACCAGAGACTTTGCAGTTAGCTTTGCCTTTAAATCTTCTACCAACCCTTTAAGTCCAATAATGTGTCTAAAAATCAAATGAAGCTGTGGAAACTACCATATTAGATAGGAAAGCTTACCATTCATTTGGAGAGATCAAAAAGAGACACTGTGGACTTAGTACAATGTAGACATGGACCTCTGAACACAAGAACTATTTAGAGCTAAGTATTTGAGATGCAAGTCAATGCATCTTAAAGCTACCTGCATTTTTTTTTTTCCAGAATAGAAACTCAACATAGTAGGATAGTTCCTTAAAAAGCATACCAACAATAAAACCTCACTCTGCAACCGCCTACATGGGCAACTGGCTGCCAGCGCCTGTGTAAGAGCTTGGGGTAAGGTGGAGGGGTGGGTGGGGGAAGCGGAGAGTGAAATTCTATTTCCAACTTAAGTTTTTCCAGATGGTACTCTAAAGCATAAATTGGTGAAATTTTGAAAACAAAAGTGAAGTTAGAGACAAGGCAAATCTAGTATCTGAACGACCCTTTCTTTGGAGATGTTCTCCCAACAATTCAGAACACCTTCCAAAGGTTATCTGAATGAGACAATATTTAGGCAGCAAATTATGGTGGATGGTGTCAGCATTCTACTCAACTCTCTGCTTTTCTCTTTAAAAAACTGTTCCCGTGTTCCTTCACACTGGCTTCAATGTGTGCTTTTGTCCTTAACAATCTGTACCTGCAACTTTCCTTGATGACACTTCTTAGTTTCTGAATTCTCCTTGCCCACAAGCACAAAGAGCCTAAAGTGCCTGAGGGTTCCTGGCCCTTGGAGGGGCCTCACACAGAGTCCGATGCTGGAGGTGAAAGCCCTGCTCCTGTGCATCTAGCTGGGGGGTCAAAGGCAGCAGGATCGCTTGCCCTCCAGAGCTGCCCGCCATGGGATCAGGGTGATGCTACTCTGCACGCGACTTCATCTGAAACTTCATTTGGGTTCTCCATCCACTCCCGTCTTACTTTCCCTAGCACTTACTGGGTTCTCCTGGAAGCACTTCCTTCATAAATCAATTGCACACAAATCCCAAACTCAAAGTCTGCTTCTAGAGAAACTGAAGGGATTTTTAAAGTAAGGAGGATGCCAAAGTCAATTAACAAATGCTACACGAAAGGTTCTGGCAATAAATAAGAAACGAGGCCAGGCACGGTGACTCATGCCTGTAATCCTAACACTTTGGGAGGCCTAGGCGGGAGGACTGTTTGACTTCAGGAGTTTGAGACTATTCCAGACAACATGATGAAACCCTGTCTCTAAAAAAAAAAAGTGAAAAAAAAAAATTAGCCAGGCATGGTGGCATGTGCCTGTAGTCCTAGCTACTCAGGAAGCTGAGGTGGGAGGATCGCTTGAGCCTGGGAGGTTGAGGCTGCAGTGAGCTGAGATTGTGCCACTGCACTCCGGCCTAGGTGAAAGAGTGAGAGAAAGAAAGGAAAGAAAGGAAGGAAAGAAAAGAAAGAAAGAAAAAGGAAAAGAAAGGGAAAGGGAAAGGGAAAGGCGTGGCTCAGAGGCTCACATCTGTAATCCCAGCATTTTGGGATTGGACAGATCACGAGGTCAGGAGATCGAGACCATCCTGGCTAACACGGTGAAACCCCGTCTCTGCTAAAAAATACAAAAAATTAACCGGGCGTGGTGGCGGGCGCCTGTAGTCCCAGCTACTCGGGAGGCTGAGGCAGGAGAATGGCGTGAACCTGGGAGGCGGAGCTTGCAGTGAGCGGAGATCTTGTCACTGTACTCTAGTCTGGGTGACAGAGCGAGACTCCATCTCAACAAAAAAAAAGAAAAGAAAAGAAAGAAGGGAAGGAGGGAGGGAGAAAGAAGGAAAGAAAGAAAGAGAGAAAGGAAGGAAGGAGAGAGAAAGAAAGAAGGACGGAAATAAAGAAAAGAAAGGAAGAAAGAATGGAAGGAAGAGAAAGAGAGTAAGGAAGGAAGGAGAGAGAAAGAAGGAAGGAAGTAAAGAAAAGAAAGAAAGAATGGAAGGAAGGAAGAGAAAGAAAGAGAGACGAAGGAAGGAATGAGAGAGAAAGAAAGAAGGAAGGAAATAAAGAAAGGAAAAAAGGAAAGAATGGAAGGAAGGAAGAAAAAAGAGAGAGAGAAAGAAAGAAAGAAAGAAAGAAAGGAAGAAAGAAGTAAAGTGGCAAGGAGGTCATCATTATTTCAGATCGAAAGAAAGAGAAAAGAGAGAAAAAGAGAGAGAGAGAGAGAGTGATGTGGCAAGAAGGCCATTATTTCAGGTCCCAAGAGGTGCTAGCTCCACTTTGAAAGAATTTTCTGGACTAAGTCAATCTTCATCGGCAATGGCACTTTCGAAATTTGCATCAGACATGTCCATGGGCTACCAAAGGTCTCCCCAGTGGAAGAGCTGTTGTCATCCTCTCCCATTCCCGCTTCCACGTCTTATTATCAAGATTAAAGTCAAGATATTACTCAAACAAATTGTTTCCTCTTGGACATTATCACAGGATTAAAGTTTCCCATTACTGGCATCCTTTTTCTGACTTTTTCATCAGCATTTTCAGTATAAAAACCTTTCACTGTGAAGTCAAATATGCATGATCCTTTTAATGTATGTACTTTATAATGAGATTTTTGTCGCCATAAATTTGTCTTCTTGTGTCCTCTATTTCTACCTTATAATACCCTGAGGTCTGGTAACCAGAGTCATTCTGGAAAAAAACAACTGGAAAGGTTATAGCTTGAGCCAAGTCGTGCTACACATCTTCCTTTTATTCCTGGGCTTCATTGCTCGGTTTTCCTTTATTTTCTTCATTCATTCAATCGTTTGGTCATTCCAATGACATTTCTGGAACGCTTGTTGTTTGTTGGTTACTGTTCTTGGTGACAGAGAGGTAGGGTTAACAATGAGCTAAAAGAAGATGAAGATCAGGTGGTGGCCTGGGACGGGCTCCTGGAGCTGATTCTGCACGCTCTCTCCAGCTCCACGCTCTCTCCAGCTCCACGTGCAGCGACATTGCTTTGGTAGTTTGAAATTGGCCACGGTGGAGTATTTATACTACGAAAATTGGCAGACACCACAAATCAGGGCTTCTTTATTCCAGCTCCCAGAGGACACTGCTGAAGACTGTCACTTTTCTAGAGCACACAGTCTGTAGGGGAGGTGGACATTAAATAAACAATCACAGCAACCAATGTAAATTGGCAACTGTAAGAAAATATGAAGAGCAGAGGTATTTGGTGAAGTAAGAGTCTATCTCAGAGGACCTGAGTGTAGCCAGGGAGGCCAAGGACAGTTTTTCAGAGGAGACCATGCTTGGGATGTGAACCCCAATGAAGAATGGATAGAGGCAAAGGGAATTCCAGGCAGAAGGAACTGCAGGCACAAATGCTCTGTTGCTGGGGAGAGGAAAATGGACCAGAAAACAAAGACAAAAAAACCAGGTGGCTGAACTACCCAGAGGGCTTGGGACTGAGGTGGGAGATGCAGTCGAGCTGTGAGTAGAAGAAATTTCAAGTTTTTTTTTTTTTTTAATGTCCATTGTAACTTTATTCACAGTATTGCAGTAGCCAAAGGTGAAAACAACCTGTCTCCTGACAGATGAACGGATAAACTAAATGCAGTATATCCACATAATGGCAAATTATTTAGTTACACGAAGGAAAGAAGTTCCGAGTCATGGTTCTGCATAAGTGAACTTTGTCCACACCATGAGAAGTGAAATAAGCCAGACGCATAGTATAATATTGCATGATTCCACTAACACGAAACATCGACAATAGGCCAATCTATAGAGACAGAAAGTATATTTAGAGGGGCTGGGTGGGGGGGACAATAGAGTTATTGCTGATGGTTACAGAGCTTCTGTTTGGGGTAATGAAAAAGCTTCAGTGGAGATGGTGGCACAACATGGTGAATCTAATTAATTCCACTGAATTGTAGACTTAAAAATTGCTAAAACGGCAAATTTTAAGGACATTTCAAGTCTTTTACAGTCACATTGAGCGTTGTCTCTTTCACAGTCAGAAAACTCTGGCCAGTCGAATCCAAGCCATAGCTTGTTTATGTGCAGCTCCTGAGCTAAAAATGGATTTTATATTTTTGAACTTAAAAAAAAGAATGTCCAGCATAAAAAGTATATGGCTCACAGAGCCTAAAATATTGCTATCTCACCCCTTTCAGGAAAAGCTGGCCAATGCCTGGCCTTTGCTATATAAGAAACGGGAAATTATTAAAACTTTAAAAATAAGCAAATAACATTTATTTTAATATGAAAATGCTTGGGAATAGCTTCCCTAGGAGACATCATGGGGTAGTCAAATACTTACTCCCACTGAGAATGAATAAGTTTAAATGTAAGAGTTGACTTGAGAGTATTCTGAATAAGAAGAAGTGGAAAATAAATGAAAGGGCAGAAGCCACACAGGCAATGCAATAAAAATTGCCATAAGGATAAGAATTCACAGACCAGGCTTATTTGTATAGATACTAATAAGCACAAAATAATCTTAGTTTAAACAGGAAAAAATAGGCCAAGCTAAATTATAACCTGTTGCAGTGGGGAAAAAATGAAAAAAAACCCCAAAAACCCACATTTTCAGATGAGCTATGGGTCCTACAGAACTGTCCATAGGACACTGGAATGTCACACAGAGTAAGGGACAATTCTTCATGATATGAAACCACTGCACATGCTGCAGGACACCTGTCAACCCAGGCCCTGCCTACTATAATGGCCAGCAGCAAACCCCAGTGATGATCACAGCCAGAGACACCTCCCAAACCTCCAAAGAGAAGCTGGACTTGCTTCGTGTCTAAGATCCTTAGGTGAGTTTAATTATTCTTAGGGGGGTTCTTCTCTGGCCTGGGTGGGCTTCTGTTCAGAAGTGGTCATTTTATGTTCTTTCCTCCAGCAGAAAAAGCTACTTTTATGCACTGAGATCTTTCATGTAAAGATCCAAAGGTGGGTTCCATGAGGATGGAAAGTACCAGGTGTGGAGTCTCCTTGAGGCAACGGAGACGAGGGGAGCAGGCAGGGATTCTTTGCTCTTTTCACAATGCGATGGTGGGACAGTCTCCACCTGAAACTTGTAGCCACACCCACCTTCCATCTGATCACTCAGCTGGGGACTCTGGCCAGGGGATGCTGAGTGGGTTTGCAGCAGGAATGCTCTCTAGATCAGTCCACAGAAGCTTGAAGATCAGGAAAGGCTGCTGTCAGGAAGTCCATCCAAACAGGGATGAGGTCAACATGGCTGCCATCCTCTTAGCCAAGTCATTCCTGACCCTTTTCCTGGACGCCTCCCGCTGTGCAATGGTGGCTTTTTCCTGCCTTGCCCTGATGATGAAGGTGGCTTGTTGAGCCTGTGTCACGACACATAGCTCCTCCTTGTATAGGCTCACCGCTGGGGGCTGAAAAGGTGTGGCCAAGCAAGCAGTCAATCCGTGAGTGGAATCCTTCTCATCTAGAAACACAAACGCAGCTTCCTGTGCTCACGGCATCCTGGGATGCGCCGGGACACTTCCACCTGCAAAGCAGCCCCCTTGAGTCCTCCACATTCAAAGGGATGTCGAGAGAATGACTTGACTCAAACGGTTAATGGCTTGAAAACATCACAGTGTTTGGAGTGTTGGGAATGCATCAGACGCAAACCAGAGACGACGTATGTAGAGCAGGTAGGAAATTCAAATGAACTAAGACTGCAGGAGAGACACAGGTGAGCTTGCGTGGACAGCAGGGGAACTGGCAGGACTGATGCTCATGGTGTATAGATATGAGATTCTGTTTAGATCTTTCTAAGCTCCTGCTGATAGAATCACCCTCTTCTTGCCCAGTGTCTCTCTCCACTGGCTACTGCTTACTGCAGATTTGCAAGGGAGCAGACACCACAGGGGTATTCACTGTGCCTGGCCCCATCATCACAAAACTTTTAAAGCATATAGAGTGGCTTTCCCTGAAGAAATAGAGGTCAAATGGAGAAACTGGAAGCAGGGAAGACATGTGAATAAATATAGGGTTTTCTTGTGTCTTAGTATGAGTTATGGAATGTTCCACTGACATAAAGTCAGGCCCCATTTAATGATCTCTTCTCACTGAGTATTTGTAACCCAAATGTCTATCACAAATGCTACTGTTGACTGCTGCCTCCATACACAATACAATAACATGCAAATATCACACAACTCTATTGCAAAGGGATATTTAGAATCTTTTAAAAGATGTCATATTTAATAAAAACAGTGAGTGAAATCTTGGAGAAAACCACTTGTACTACTTGATCGCCACATAAAATGATTGACAAATAGGAATAGGGTAGAATTAAATGTGTTAGGGTTCAAAAAAGAGGCAAATCAACAAGGATGATGACACATTTGGCACTTCAAAAACATGTGATGTGCCTGAGAAAAGCTCAAGATAAGCCTTTTAGAAAACTTGATGAAGACCTAGATTACTTTTTCAAAATCAATCAAAACTGAAGGGGTGTTCATTTACTTATTTACTTATTTTTCTGAGAAGTTGCTTCTCCCACGCAATCCATACTGGTTTCATTCGGTCTTTACCTAGGAATAAACCCATGGTTCTAATTGTAACTCTTGTTTAAGATAAAACACCTTATCTTTTTGATTTCAAGTGTCATTTCTAAAGATCGGTTCCCAATCAAATCTTGTTGATTCCTATTTTTATTACGCCCTCTCGACCTCTGTCTTGCATAGAGTGACTTTAAATGATCTTTCATGGATACCTATTGTTCCTAGTTAAAGAGAGTTTCCAACATTCAGAAGTACAAGGGAGGTAGAGCTGTGGTGGGAGGGATGAAGAACTAGGAGCCTCAAAAGAGAGGCAACATTCTATTTAAAAGTGAAATGTCCTTGAAGTCCTCCTGGAGCAGCCCCCACCGTCCCGCCCACCCCCGTCTGAAAGTGTTTTCTGCACGTGAGCTGGAATCTCTGCTACAGACAAATATAGAAAGAAAATAAAGCTAACTCTTTCATCTCCACATCATGACATTTCAAAAAAAAAAACATATTCGCCTGGAAATGAAGATATATTTTATTTTTATATATTTCTTTTTTGTTGGGAGTTTTTTCCTATTAAAAAAAATTTGCATGCCACAGACACATTAGCATTCTTGCTAGGGCTGCAGACTGTTCAAGATCACATCTTGTCTGCATAAACAGGTATCTGGGATGCCTTAAACTCTTTCTGCTCAGCATCTGTGATGAAGCCCTAGATGAGACTTGAGCAGAAAACACAAAATCAGAATACTGTAGAATTGGCAAGGAAGGTAAGCAAACCAATTATACACAATTAGTTTCTGAATATCTAAATCTCTCCTCTTTAGGGATTAGAAAAAGGGTCTGTCTTTGAAGTACCAGCTCTGCCTGCAGACTCCTTCAACCTTCTAACTTTAATTGACACGGTACAGCATTTCCCAGTTGACTGTGTTCTCAAGAATTTTTAATTAGAAGTTTTCCATCTGCTATATCTGGTAACTCAGTGCTTCTTTGTATACCCTTTCCTCCATCTTTGTTTATTTGGTTAATATTTTTAGAGAAAACACATTAGGAATGATTTCTCTACACTCCATCTAAGGAGGATACGTCATCAGGTCAAAAGAAGGCAGCTTTGCTTGACAAGGTTTTTGGTGCCTAGTCTTAGGGAAAGCAATATCATAGCTCACAGGTGATAGTAACTGGACCGTCTCCAGCAAACAAGTGAGCTTGTGTCCCCAAACGTCTACACCTGACAGCTAAATTGCACGTGGACTCTGAAGCGCATAAAATCTAACACCGTCAGCTCAATACTGAAATAAATATGAGCAAAGACCATTTTTCCTTATCTCGCCACAATCTCTTTAAGCATGTAGCTGAATTGCTAGAGTAAAAGAAATGCTTTCCATTCATTTGAAAATGCAAACAGGATTATTAATTGATAGTGATGATCAATGTTAACTCTACTAATGGTTTTCTCAACTCCCATCTGACATGACAAATGAAAGTGCTGAGAGGCTCAGATGTTTGTTTGATTCTTTTGTGGTAAAAAAAAAAAAAATTCAAATATGTATCTAGTTGATTCCTCATATGAAAGAGATGATTCTGTTTCTTTAGGCTTAGCTGTTAAATTCCCAAGTGAAAAAGCTATGCCACATCTGTGATCAATACATAATTGTGTTTCGGCCTTCAAGTGCTCAGGGTCTGAGGTTGAAGAATTAATTTGCTGGTTGAGGTTAATAGAATGTCAATTAATTTCTTGGTATAAATGTCAATACATTCAGTTAAGCCTTGTGATTTAAATATAATTAAAGATAAACTTTAAGTCAATGTTGCCTTTGTCGTTTTGGGTATGGTGAGTGATTTACTAAAATCTCAGAAAGCCGCAGGGAAAAAGAATTTGATCAAGAAGTTTGCTTTTCTCATACAACCAGTTAGGTGTGTTTGTTATCAGTTTCATGTGAAGGAAACAGAATGAACTGCATCTTCTTTTATCTCAGGCTTCAAACATCCATTTATTAACCTTAACAGTTCATGTCACTCACAAAGAGTTTTTACAGTGTGGAAAGTCATTTGTTCATCATGAACACTCTCCAGATAAGACAGCAGAATAAGCAGTGAAATGCAGTGGTTGAGTAAATGGAATTTAAAGTGAATTACACTTGGAATAGAATCCCGATATGGTATTAGCTGTGTTATACAATACTTAACTCCTTGAGCCTCAGGTTTTTAAACAATAAAATGGTCAGTTATTATAACTCTCTTTGAGTGATTGTCAGTCCTCTGGGTATGGCATGCAGATGGTGCACTGAACAACTCTAGGTGGTATCATTCACATAGTTAATGTGGTACATCTTTAAATTGTTCAGTGTACAACCTGTACAACTGTATGAGGCAGTCATAGCACTCAGAGTGCTGAACTGAGATCATTTATGCAACGTATTTAGGACTATGCCTATGAAAAGCTTGCAGAGGGATTTGGGGAGACATAGAGTGTAATTTTGTAGTTGTAATTGGGAATCAAGCCTGAGATAAGTTTTGTAAGTCTTTATGGGGACTGAGGTGATGTTAATTGCTATTCCCAGGAAAGTTAGTGCTTTTATCTCACTTTGTCTGGCATCTCCCCTCACCATGGACCCTTATACAAAAATTGAAGGAGTACACCTCTTACTCCTGGAAGAAGATGCATTAATTCCAGGCTTCATTATAGCAGGTGTTCAAGGTGCTGGAATGAACACAACAGGAAAGGTCTCCGCACTCATGGAGACTGCACATTCCAGTGGATGTGAGAACTCCGATGGAAGTACACTGAAGGCAAAAACTCAGTCTCATCCAGACTGAAGAGGGTACCTTATGTTTATCCAAACACTTTCCACTTTCATTTGTCATGTCAGATGGGAGTTGAGAAAACCATTATTAGATTTAGCAATGATCATCACTCTCAATTAATAATTCTGTTTGCATTTTCAAATGAATGCACAGCATTTCCTTCTACTCAGGCAATTCAACTGCATGCTTAAAGAGATCATGGCTAAAGAAAAATCACCTTTGCTTGTCATTTATTTCAGTATTGAGCTGATGGTGTTAGATTTTATGTGCTTCGGAGTCCACATGCAATTGAATTGTCAGGTGTAGATGTCTGGGGACACAAGCTTGTTAGAGGCAGTCCAGCTGCCATCACAGGTGAGCTAAGATACCACTTTCCCTACGAGTTGGCACCAGAAACCCTTGTCAAGAGAGAATTTGTCTTAAGAGACTTGACTAGTCCTATCCAAAGCTAAGGCCTGAAGAACAAATTGGAGAAGAATAAATGCCTGTCCTAGGAGGGTTTCTTGAAAGCAGACACTGGGGTGGCATTTTGGATGCAAGGTGTTCGTTAGGGATAATCATATGTCAAGGGAAGAAAGAGGAACCAGGATGGAGCGGGGGGAGAAGAGACGCTTTTCTGTACTGAGGAGCAAGCCCAACCAAGCCCCCGTCACCCCGCAGGGAGCCTTGGAACAAGAACCACCTGTACGAGGATCCCAGAGGGGGCTGAGGCAGGTAGGTCTTTCCACCTTACCTCAGTGTGTCAATCACTGGGTGTGTGATTCTCTGGAAAGGGCGTGACCTTGGATGAGGCAGCTCCTGGCACTAGAGGTAGAACTGACGTCTGAGAGGAGCTGAATGGAGGCTGTCTGCTGAGCACACGTGCTGCAGGGGAACAGCAGAACCTTCCTGGACAGGGAATCCAGGCAGCGCATCTCCTTCCCCCTGCAATGCCCGCCCGGCACTGTCCACCCGCCCCCCACATCCACACCTACCGAGAGAGCAGTCCCTCAGAGGGAACTTTCCTAAACTTTAGTCACTCAAGGCTTGATGGACTCGTTCTATGTTTGAATAACTCATATAAAAATAATTCTTAAAATAAAAACATCTTAAAAATGTTTAAATAAAATAATTAAATTCTTAAAATAAAAAAAAAAACACTCACCAGGATATTATCATATCATCTTGTATATTTTGTTTTAGTAAACACAGTCTTAGGGAAAAGCCCTGTGTTACGGTTTGGGTCTGTGTCTCCGCCCAAGTCTCAAGTTGAATTGTAATCCCCAATGTTGGAGGCGGGTCTGGTGGGAGGTGACTGATCAGAGGGGTGGATTTCTCATCAATTGTTTCGTACCATCCCCTTGGCACTGTCCTCACAATAATGAGTGACTTCTCACAAGATCTGGTTGTTTGAAAGTGTGTGGCACCTCCCTGCTCCCTCTCTCTTGCTCCTGTTCCGGCCATGTGACATGCCTGCTTCCCCTTCACCTTCTGCTATGATTAAAAGCTTCCTGAGACCTGCCCAGAAGCTGAGCAGATGCCAGTGCTGTGCTTCCTGCACAGCCTGCAGAACCACGAGCGAATTAAACCTCTTTTCTGTATAAATTGCCCAGTTTCAGGTCTGTCTTTATAGGAATACAAGAATGGACTAATACGCTATGTGAGCTCTAGGACCAGGCATCGCTGGGATGCTTCTGTCATAAGATGTGATTCAACAGGCATTAACTGAGGTCTTCTGGTGTGAAAGGAGCCACAAGTATGGAAAGACAGGGCCAGCATGGCTTTGAGTTAGAGGCAGGGCAGGGTTCAACAGGAGGGGGCTGAGAATCCCTGTGCAGAGATCAAATGACCCTCTTTCTCCGGGAGCCACACACACACAGACGGGCTGTAAACAGATGGGATGAATCTCTAGGAAGATGCTGTGGCTTTGGGGCTTTAGGGTGGAGTTTGCACTATGCCCAGTGGGAACGCTTGCCTGCTCACAAAAGAGCTGCTGTCCTGGAGGAAGCATGGGGTGAGAAGGCAAGGATCTTCAGCCTCTGAGACAATGAATGGACCATGCCACGCCATGCTGACAGGCACTGAAAACCAACTGCGTGGAGGACACCGGCTGAAGACAGGGTGGCCCATTTGATGGATGCAACTAGCAAGACCTGCCCAAGACGACCCTCAGCCAAGGACGAATCATGGTGCTGGAGAAGCCTCAGTACAATTTACGCCTTCATTTGCTGGTGCATAGAATAAAGTGTTTATTGTTTGTGGGATTTATTTACTTATTTATTTGCACGGTATCTGTCTGTCTGTCTATCCATCTGTGTACTTACCACTTTCAGGTGGCTAGTGGCTGGCAGGAAGGTATGAGTGAGAGAGGTGGCATGAGAATAAACACTACACACATTCGCTTACTTGAGTGTCCATAGAACCATCCCTTTAGAGAACGTCCCCTCCCTGATCCATGTGCCTCAAATGCAGCAGCCAATTCCATTACAGGTGTGGGCATGGACCCAGGCTGTCCCAAAGACCCTGCCCTGCCAGTCTTCAGAGTCCCTTGGGGAATACGGCACTGGTGTGGATGCCAGGGGAGCAGTGGCCTTCTTCAGTGTGACGGGCTGCAAGGTCAAATGGATGGAGTTGTTTGTGGCCTTCCCTGTGGCCAAGAGGCTGAGTGGTAGCCAGAGGCAGACAGAAAGGCCTGGGGACATAATTTGAATACTTGGATCCAGCCAGAACTGATGCCAGTCCCAGCCCTGGATGTTTTTAGTTAGGTAGATAGGTTAAGGAAGCTCTTTCTTTTTCCTTTCCTTTTCTTTTTTTTTTCTGAGACAGAGTCTTGCTCTGTCACCCAGGCTGGAGTGCAGCAGCACAATCCTGGCTCACTGCAACCACCGCCTTCCTGGTTCAAGTAATTCTCCTGCTGGAATTCCACGCAACTACCACCATGCCTGGCTAATTGTTGTAGTTTTAGTAGAGATGGGATGTGACTATGTTGACCAGGCTGGTCTTGAACTCCTGACCTCAAGTGATTCACCCACGTCAGCCTCTCAAAGTGTTAGGATTACAGGTGTGAGCCACAGAGCCTGGTCTCTTTTTCCATTTCTTTAAAATTTGGGTTGCTGTTGTTTATAATTAAAATACCGAGTAACACTCCTGGTATCTGTCTGGTAGCTCAAAGCTAAAGAAGTGTAATGTCTGTCATGCAGTTAAAACTCCAACTGAAGATCTACATATGCAAAATGTGTGTGTGTACACATACACAAATACATATGTATATATGCACACATCATGTATAAATATACCTTACACATATGTCTGTATATCCGTGTGAAATATTCCTTAACCCCTTCCACATTCTCCATTCTTGTTTGAGCTTATAAACTGTGTCCTATAACCATGTCTTTTGCATTACCATTCTGTTCATTTGTTTAATTTAAATACCTATTTGCATATTGGCTTCTTTTAGCTGCAAGTGAATGCTTTGAGGATAGGGAATCTCTCTCCCTCTCTCCCTCCCTCCCTTCCCTTCTTCATTCCTTTCCTTCCTTTCATCTGAACTGTTACTTATTATTTTTATTTTTACACTCAACCGTACAGACCCCATATGTTCCGGGTTCTCCATCGATGAGCATTCAATGATTACCTGATTCAATGACTGTGGGCAGTGTTGCAAACTGTTGACTCAAAATCCGTTCCCTCTTTCCTCCTTACCAACAGAGACCAATTCATTTGAGCTGTCAACCTTTCCACTAAAAAAAAACCCCAAAAGTCTCTGACATGAGGTCATGTGTATATTTCTGGCCAATGAGCTGTAAGCAGAAATCTATTTCACATCATTTTCCGAAAACACGTTCTTTGCCAGATAAAGAGGTGCAGTTTTAGAGGACACGTATGCCTCTTATCCTCCCTCTTTCCTCGTTCCCACCTGGAATACTGATGTGATGCAGGAGGCTCAGCTGCCATCTTGTGACAGTGAGACGGCACAGCAGAAGGATAGGAGGTTGAGACCCCAAGGTATCATTCAGCTGTGATACCAGCCAAGGAGTAGCTACTTTCATCTTCTTGTTTGAGATACACAAATCCCAGTGTTTAAAGGCTATTCCACTTGAACCTTTGTTCTATGTAGCTGACTGACATCCAAACAGCACAGAGGGCACATGCCTCTCTCTGTGTCTGTGCATATCTGTGGTGTCTGTGTGCAGACCTGCCAAAATACAGGAGACAAAGCTGGGAAAATAGGGCGTGTCTTCCAGGACACAAAATGACAGAGAGCTCACTGCCCACCTCCCTAAGCAATGATCCAACTCTTAAAAAACTTCACTTGGTTAAACGTATCTGTTCCTCATGCTGTTTTTTTTATTAATTAATTCAGATATCGGTCCTGCTGTATTCACAGTCAGACACCTCAGTCTTGCCGGGTGGATTAGGTAGGAAACATGGCACTCATCCTATGAAATGCTACATTCATCTTTGCTAGAACGCTTGGGGATATGATGATAGGAATTGGCCATCAGGTCTAAAATGCTCACAGGAAGCTGGGTCTCACCAGCAGAAGCTCGCTGCCCCTCTGTCTTTTATTCTTTAAACATCCCACCTAGCCACTAAGAGGCTGCTTGGGGCAGATTTAAATAGCGGGGCTCTGTCTGCCAGAGGGCTAATTTGCAAAGATTGCTGCGTGATGAGAGTGACATGAGACATGACAATTGGATTTTTCAGCAGCAAAGAGAACAACTGAAGTACAAACTGTCATCTGAAGCTACAAACAGGAAAAAGGAGGGGAGAAGCTTCCTTAAAAAAGAGATTAAAGCCAGGTGAGATCAAGCAATTTTCGCATGCTTGTAAGCTCTCTGTATCTCCTCACACATATAAGGATATGGTACCGGGGAAGGGATCTCAAATTCAAATGCTGCAGAAGCCAGGTGGGTCACACAGCGGGAGCACAGCCAGTGCGGGACAGTGGCAGGGGTGGGGGCTGTGGCCAACTGTGGCCCTAATTCATGGGGCTCCCCTACCCAGATCCACCTGTCATTCTTGGATGGCATACAGGGTCAGTGTCTTCTGGTGTTGTTTTCCAGGAGAAAGTCACAAATCCAGTTCTCAAACATTGAAAGCCTTGATTTTTAAACACTGTTCACAAATTCAAATTTTCTTAAAAACACCATGCAGGCCAAACAAATATGCCTTCATACAGGAATTGGCACAAAGTCCTCTGATGTGCAATGTCTTCAAAGAGACATTGAGAAACATTTCATCCTTTGTTTCCCTGGAGCCATGACAGTGAATGATTTTTAAAGAATTTTCCTTATTTTCACAAATCCATGGTTCCCAAATGAGGCCAGCCTGTTTGGTCTTTCGTGTGCATTAATGAATTGCTCCTTCGCTCTATAGCGGCAGCTCTGCCAGCTGTGAGGCTTGGTGGGAGGCGGGAGGCTGGGATTCGGAGCCCCTTGCACGCAGAACAACTTGTATAGTCAGGTTCATTTATGAAGGGCCTCCATTAGGTTCCAGCCTCAGTGTTGAAGGTATATTCTTTCCTCTCCAGATTTTATGAGTTCACTTTTCTTCATAAAGACTTCTATTCACAATAGCGAACAACCTAAGTGTTCATTAATGAATAAGTGGATAAACAAATGTGGTTTACAGACACAGTGGAATATGAGCCACAAAAAAGAATAAAATTCTGTCACTTTCAGTAACATAAATGGAACTGGAAGTCATTATGTTAAGTAAAATAAGCCAGGCAGAGAAAGACAAATATTGCGTGTTCTCACTCATGTGGGAGCGGACATAGCGTCTCTCATAAAGGTAGAAAGTAGAATAATAGTCACATGGGGCTGGAAAGGGAAGATGGGAGGGGAGATGAGAAGTTGGTTAATGAATACAAAAATACAGTTAGATAGAAGAACTATGTTCTAGTATTTGATAGTACAATAGAAAAAGTATAGTTAACAATAATTAATTATAGGTTACAAAATAGCCACAGGGGAAGAATTTTAACATTCCCAACACAAAGAACAGATAAATGTTTGATGTGGTAGACCCAATTACCTTGATTTGATTGTTATATTGTTGTAGGTACCCCCAAAATATGTACAACTATGACAAATCAATAAAAAAGTACAAAAGACTTCCTAAAACAAAGTCACACTGACTAAGTTTTCAAAAATATTACATTTTAAATTATTGTTGTTACTGTGGTGATGATGATGGTGGTGGTGAGGATGATGATGGTGATGGTGATGATGGTGGTGATGGTGGTGGTGATGATGATGATGGTGGTGATGATGATAGTGGTGGTGATAATGATGATGCTGATGATGGTGATGATGATGGTGATGATGGTGATGGTGATGATGGTGATGGTGATGATGGTGGTGATGATGATGATGATGGTGGTGGTGGTGATGATGATGATGGTGGTGGTGGTGATGATGATCATAATGGAGATAATGATGGTGGTGATGATGATTATAATGATGGTGACAATAATGATGTGATCATGGTGATGATGATGTGATGATGACGATAATGATGGTTGTGGTGATTATGATGATGATGGTGATAATGGAGATGATGATGTGATATTGATGATAGTGGCAATGGTGATGTTGGTGACAATAATGATGTGATGATGATATAATGACAATGATGATGTGATAATGGTGATAATGAAGACAGTGGCAATGATAATGGTGGTGAAGGTGATGATTATGATGGTGATGATAATGATGTTGGTAACAATGATGATATGATGATAGTAACAATGATCATGATAGATGGTGGTGATGATGGTGATGATGGTGGTGATGATGATGGTGATGGTGATGATGGTGTTGATAATGATGATGGTGACAATGATAATGTGATCATGGTGATCATGATGATGGTGATGATGATGATGATGATATGATGGGGTGTTTAGAACTGGAAAACATGGAAGTCTATACATAGCTGTACATATCTGCTGAACCTAGTTCAGTGTGTGGTGATATCAAGAGACTTTCCAAGTCTTGTCTGTCCCCATGTTTCTTGCTGTGTCACAGCCATGAGTTGTGAGGCATGTTCTGGTGGATGAGATACATGCCACAGCCCAGATCCTGAGATGCCAGCATTCCTGTTGTGATAGTTAGCATGTGAGCCAGTGTGATGGTAATTTTATATGTCAACTTAAGTTAGCTAAGGGATGTCCAGGTAGCTGATAAATGTTGTTTCTGGGTGTGTCTGTGAAGACATTTCTGGAAGAGATTAGCATTTGAATTAGCAGACTGAGTAAAGAAGATGGACCCTTACCAGGGTGGGTGGGCAACCTCCAATCCAAAGCTGGAAATGCCAAGGAAACAGATTATTCCTCAGAGTCTCTAGGAGGAACTAGCTCTGTCAACAGCTTTCCTTTACCCCAATGAGACTGACTTCAGACTTCTGACTCTAGAACAACTGCAGGAGAGTAAATTTGTATTGTTTTAAGCCAGGGGTCCCCAGTCCCTGCACCATGGACCAGAACCAGTCCATGGCCTGTTAGGAACTGGGCCACAAGATAGGAGGTGAGTGGTGGGCTAGCAAGTGAAGCTTCATCTGTATTTACAGCCGCTCCCCATCGTTCATGCTACCACCTGTGCTCCACCTCCTGTCAGATCAGGATCAGCAGTGGCATTAGTGGCTACATGGTAGGAGGTGAGCAGTAGGCTAGCGAGTGAAGCTTCATCTGTATTTACAGCTGCTTCCCATCATTCATGTTACCACCCACATTTCACCTCCTGTCAGATCAGGATCAGCAGTGGCATTAGATTTTCAAAGGAGTGCAAACCCTGTTGTTCGCACTACAGGGATACTATGTTGTAGTGCAAACTATGCATGTGAGGGATCTAGGTTGTGTGCTCCTTATGAGAATCTAATGCCTGATGATCTGTCACTGTTTCCCATCACCCTCGGATGGGACCATTTAGTTGCAGGAAAACAAGCTCAGGGCTCCCACTGATTCTATATTATGGTGAGTTGTATAATTATTTCACTATATATTATAATGTAAGAATGATAAAAATAAAGTGCACAATAAAGGTAATGTGCTTGAATTATCCCAGAATAATCCCCAAACTCCACTGGTCTGTGGAACAATTGTCTTCCACGAAACTGGTTCCTGGTGCCAAAAAGATTGGGGACTGCTGCTTTAAGCCACTAAGTTTGTGGTTGTTACAAAGGTCATAGGAAAAAAAAAACCCAGGAACCCACTTGTTGTTAGAGAGACCGACTTCCTAGGTCAAACCCTGGAATAACACACTATTGCAAATACATAGAAAGTGAGGTGCCAAGCTCCTGTGCAGGTGTGTGTATTTGAACAAGAGCATTTGAAACAGGACCTTGTGGAATATGACAGCACTTCATCTTTTATGTGAACAAATCCTTCTAATGGACTTGACTCATCCCCACCCCACCTTCCATCCTTCATTCCAATAATAACCGCACTTAAGTGATAAAAGTTTGGGCCTCATAAAAAGTTAGACTAGGACCTTGCTCGGAGCATCATAATTTTGTTTTAAAAATTTAAAAGCGGGCAGGAAGCATGTTTAAAAGCAGGCATGCCAATACACATTTCCTTCCTATGTTCAGTGGGTTCATCTGTACCGCATTTCGTCTAAGTCTGGAAAGAAAAGACCACATGCATCCTTAAAAACTCCAAGATATAAAATAAAGCCAAATGGCCTAAAAATTTGGCGAAGTAACATTTTGGAAAAACTGATTATCATCTGATTTCCCATTCTTCCCTTTGCTCCACTGGGGCAGAGAAGCTACTTGGTGATTTGTGCTTCTGGGAAGGCCAGAAAAAAATGAGTCAATTCCTGGTTTCTAAAGCCTAAGGCCTCAGGGAAATATCAACGTAACACATAAATGAAAGAAATAAAGAATAAAAAGGAATGTGTAAGAATGAGGTTCCCTCATTCCCCAAAGAGTAAAGATGCTGTCTTAGTCAGTTAGAGTAGCTAATGAAATACCGTAGACTAGTGGTTTATAAATAACAGACATCTATTTCTCAGCATTCTGGAAGAGAGAAGGTCTGAGATCAGATTGCTAGCATGGTCAGGTGAGGATTAGGGCTCTCCTGGCTTGTGCGCAGTGCCTTCTCACTATAACTTCACACATCAGAGAGGGGGGGGGGAGGGAGGGGGGGGGAGAGAGAGAGGGGGGGAAGGAGGGGGGGGGAGAGAGAGAGAGAGGGGGAGGGAGGGAGGGGGAGAGAGAGAGAGAGAGAGAGAGAGAGAGATCACCTCTTCTAGTAATGATTCTAATCTTATCATATTAGGGTCCACCATTATGACTTCATTTAACCTTAATTACCTTAAAAAAGCTCTATATCCAAATACAGTTACATTGAGGGTTAGGGCATCAGCAGATGAATTTGGGAAGTGACACATTCAGTGAATAACAGATGCCTTGGGCTGGGAGTGGAAGGAGTGGAAGGAGTGGAAGGTGAATTTAGAACGGATTCGGAGGTCTCTGTGATGAGAAGTGAAAGGCTGGAGCCAAAGGGAGCAGGTGGAGGAACAGAACAATAGCGTAGATGTTCAGCCTTGTTTTCAGGAAACAAGGTGCCACCCAAGGGCTGTGCTAGACGTTTCCTAGAGGCTGCCTGTGAGTACTTCCCTTAACAGCCACAGCATGAAGCTTTCCACATGGCCAGCAAGGACACCAAATTTTGCTCCAAGACTGTTAGACACAGCTTGCCTTACTCAACGTAAATAACCTGAGGATCCCACAATATGTCAAGAAGCCTCAGAGAAAGAGGATGGAGGCTGGTATGGTGGCAGTGGTTTGGAATACACTGGTGCAAAAACTGTACTTGGGCGGGGCCTTAAGGTCACTCCTTGGAGAACAGTCCACCCACAAGCCATGAGAGGTGAAATATTTCTAGCTACAGGACATCAGAGCAGTCCCTACCTGGCACCCTCCCTACCAGGGGCACATTTCTCAGGGGCCTGACCTACTCTAAACACTTCGGTTAACCATGTCCTTGCATGATGGACCAGAGGGATTTTCAAAGTGGCGTAAATCTCAGCCACAACATTCTGCTCCAGGAACTTGGGCTGCAGTACAGCTTTCTTTATTTCACATCATTTCTCCCACAACAAATTCAACGGGAATGTGCCACTTTCTGCAAGGGAGATGATAAATCAACATCAAATATATTATGCTCAGCCTTATAATAATTCAATAAATTATTCAGTACAGCAGTTAGTAAACACAGAACAATTTACAAATAGCCCAATCATGAGATTTTATGGTTCAGGCTAAGCATCTGTGGTTGTGTCTACACCGCAGACAAAACTGGGGTTAAGAACAGTGGTGTATGATGTTGGGTACATATTGGGAATCATCTGTGTAATAAGATGATACTGATGCTGGAGTCCCACCCTTAATAGAGTTTGACTTAATTGGTCTGGGATATGCATTAGGTATGCCTTAGTATTTAAAAAAATTCCTCCCATGATTCAAATGTAAAGCATTTGAGAACTGCTGGGTTTTTGTTTGTTTGTTTGTTTTAGCTGCAAAGGAAATCAAAATGTATGGAGGAATTAATCTTATGAGATTTGTGGAGGAAGTATGGAGAGGATGCCTTTTAAATCAGTTGTCCTCAACCTGGACAGCCCAGTAGAATCATACACCAGGACATCAGAACATACAGCAAATATATGCCATGACTCAGCCTGGGTCTCCATCCCAGAAGTACTGATTCCATTCGTCTGAGACGTTGCCTAGTACCAGGATTTCAAAAGCATCTGGGTGACTGCAACGTGGTGCTACCGATTTAAACTGTGGTTCTCGGCTCACTCAGTATGTTAAAATAAGCTGAGAGTTTTACAAACTCATGTTTGAGCCCCAACCCCAGAAGTTCTTATTTTAAATTGATCTGGACTAGAGACTTGACAATAATTATTTTTAAAGCTTCCCAAGGAATCTTACAAGCACCCAGAGTTGGAAACAAGTGGTGTTAAACATTTTAAGGCGGAAACAGTGATGCTTGGTTGGAACTAGGGTGAGAATGTGATGTTAACATTTCAGAGATAAATGTGGGCATCAGGACTCTGGTTCCTGGAGAAAAAAGACAGCTATAACTTTTCAGGGGGAAATACAACAATCCCATTTTTAATAGGGTGGCCACGAAAGGTGCCATGGGCTCTGTATTAGTCCATTTTCATGCTCCTAATAAAGACATACCCAAGACTGGGTGATTTATAAAGGAAAGATGTTTAATGGACTCACAGTTCAGCATGGTTGGGGAGGCCTCAGGAAACTTACAATCATGGCAGAAGGGGAAGCAAACACGTCCTTCTTTCTTCCCATGGTGGTGGCAAGAAAAAGTAGAATGAGTAAAAGGAGCAAAGCCCCTTATAAATCCACCAGATCTCATGCAAACTCACTATCTTGAGAACAGCAGGGAGATTGCTGCTCCCATGATTCAATTACCTCCAACCAGCTCCCTCCCACAACACATGGGGATTATGGGAGACACAATTCAAGATGAGATCTGGGTGGGGACACAGACAAACCATATCAAGCTAAATTTGTAAGTTTAAGCCCTAACCCCCAGTACCTCAGTATGTGATGACTTAGAGACACGGCTTTTTAAATAAGTAAGGGTAAAGGAGGTCATTAGGGTCAGGTCTGTTAAAAGTAAATTAAAATGCAGACTAGTCCTGAAGAATCCCTGAGCAGACAGAAGTGGTTAGGCTTCATAAGTGACCTTAATCTTGCTTGGTTTGCAAACATAAATGAAACTTGAGTTATTTCTTGTAAATGTGTGTTAAAGAAAGATAGAACTTAAGTTCAACCAGTCAGAAGCAACCAACAACTAAGGGCTTTCCAATGGAATGGAGCGAATGGAGCAAATAAGGCAACTATACAAATATAACCCATTAAATGTTTCCTTTGCTTTATTTCCATGTGTGTCACAGAAGCCTCTATCTTGCGTTTGCTCAGTGGAGCCCCTGAACCACTTCTGGTTTGAAGCTGCCCAATTCATGAATTCCTGTTTCATCAAACTCTTTAAACATTGTATTGTGTCTCAGTTTACCTTTTTAACAGGTCCTACCCTAATATGACTGGTGACCTTAAAAGAAGAGATTAAGAGACAGATGCACACAGAGGAAAGAGCATGCGAAGGCATTGGGAGATGGCAGCATCTACAAGCTGTGGAGAGAGGCCTCAGAAGGATCCAACCCTGCCTGTACCTTGATCTTGGCCTTCCAGCCTCCAGAACTGTGAGAAAATAAAATCCTGTTGGTGAAGCACTCCCAACCTGTGGTGCTTTGTTTTGGCAGCCCAAGCAGATTCATACAGAAGGCTTCTGTAGGGATTGGGCATTTCCAAGGTGTCATAATTCGGGGTTGTCTTGAAGAAGAGCATTCCAAGCTTTGAGAAAAGCATATGCAATAATTTCTCCATTTCCACTGAGAAATTCTGTTAAAACAAACAGCAGAATAAAATTAACTGTTCTTCTTACTCGCTGAGATGTTGCCAAGGGGATGGTCTACCATATTCCAGTGTCCCTTTTGTGAGGATCCACAAAAGGAATCTTGTTCTGACCCTGATATTAAGAGGAATTGTGCATCTCTCCAGGAACTAGGTTGGTTTCATTTTGTGAATGTAAATCTTCGACTCAATTGCCTTCTTTTGTCTGTTGAGCATGAGGATATTTACAAATAAATATATGGTCCACCTTCCATGACTGTGCAGACCCACATGGTGTGATTAGTGTTATGCACCCTGACTTGGTTTTCCTTTTTTCCATTCATATTTCCTTCCATGTGGACACTCTTAAGTAATTATTTTACTTTTCTATGGTTAAATATGGTAACCCAGTCACTTTAAATCATTTGTGGAATGAAGTCAGGTATAAGTGATAAAAGATTATCTTTAGTATTTTTGACCTGGGATCACCACCTTCACACAAAGTCAACACATCGTGCTATCTTGTTATCTTGACAGTTTCTGCTATTGATGAACAATGTCCTGAAATTTGCACATATCCCTTTCAAAGACATTTAATCACTACAGCCTCTTTTCTCTTTTAAGACCATATTGAAATAATCATTTCCTCAAAGTGAAACTTCAAAATATATTGGAGAACAATTAGGTACCCCACACCTCAAAGGGGATTGTAATTAAAAGACGAGAGGATGTTTCACTGGTGAGAACATGCACGTGATCAGCCCAGTTTTGCAGAGGCAGGCGAGCCCAGCCTTTGAGGCATCTTCCGCGTCTAACATGGATATTCCAACATTGATCAAAGCAATGCTACTTTCAGCTAGGCAGCTCTCCGGGAGCAGTTTCACCACCCAGCACTCTTGAAACTAATTGAAAGCTGTGGTCAGGCTGTGTTCTGAAATGCAGACACTTTTAAAGCTCTCAATAGCTAGGAGTAGATTTCTCAGGAGCTAATCAAAGGTTTTAGGGGGAAACTGAGACGAATAATTTCAAAGGTAGTTGAAAGCTAGAGAGCTTTGGCTGAAACAGAAAATTAAATAATGGGATCTCTCCATGCTTTGCTAGTTCCTTCTCAGGGCTGTCTGCCCTGAAGCAAATATGGTCACAGCTTCTGGCTGGTTCTCAATGGAAGAGTGACACTCCGTTTTCCATTCAGCCACTTGCAGGAATCCATTTACTTGCTATAGAAGCTCGGTGAACTGCGGCAGAGCTGAGCGATTTTAAAATGTAGCCATCAGCACCATTATTGCTTCCTGTACTTTTTCAGTGGGGACTTAGATTCCATTGGAAAGTTCAGTCAACAGGAATGGCAGCTGTTGATGGTGTAAATTTTGAAATGTCTTAAGCAGCTTCAGAGAGGTAAATAACAAATGCAATCTCTAAGCGTTCTTTTCAACCACAATGTGCCTGTGGATGTTGTCAGGAGTCATCACTCAAGAAGAAGGGGACGATCAGATAGGCCTCCTGAGAATATGCTTTTAATTCATCAATGGATTATGTTTAATGAAACTGATTATGGGTAATAAATGATGGAAGTATGTTATCCTGGGGAAAGCTTTCATTCTAACATGTGATTTAATGTCATGGAAACACTAGCTAGTCCTGTCTTTCAGTACCGTTTATTTGAGATCTGAATTTGGCCACAACTCTGCTGTCAATGAGAAACACATGCACACACGCAGAGTCAGGAATGTATGGGTGGTTAAATTACAGGCTTAATCATTGTACTTGATGAGAACGGAAAGAAGGAAAGAGACTGCACAGTGTTTAGAGCAGCGCCTGTCTCCTAGGAGACAGCAACCACTAATGAACTACGAATAAATGAATGAATGAATGAAGAGGCGTCTCTGTCCATAGCAAGACATCTGCACTGATAATAACTGGCAAACACAACTGTTGAGTTGTTTGAGAATTAATCGTAAAACCTACATTACCTGACACATCTCCAGCGGTAATGACCTATATCCAGATTTCAGCATACCCTGGCCTACCCTATCCTGGCATAGTAGAGTCTTTAACATCTCTGAACCTGGCATGACGACGTCTTTGTGCATGTGTGAGTCTGACTGTTTTTACTGGTGCTGTCACTGGGCGACTGCAACCCTTTGACAATGTGATCATTAACCCACTGCAAGGAACCTTTCAGGGAGGAGCACAAATCCTGGTGTGCTCTGAAATCTGTCTACTCACATCTCCTGTTAATACCAACACAGTGGCAACATCTGACGTGTAGGAGTGGTGATTTCTGGGAAAGAAATTCTGAAGACGATAGTCGAGAATCCTTTTCACAAAATGCTGCCTGTTGAGGTAAGAAGGCCGCACTTCGGGAAACGGGTCATGATAATTTACAGTTGTGATTCAGAAAAGTTACACTCAACGTGGAGAGGTTGGAAATGCCATAAGCAATTAATTTTACTTTTTTTTTTTGTTTTACTTTTATGTATACATAAGAGTGACATATGTTTCAAAAAGTTGAGTCTAAATGAGTCTAAAAGAGACCTTTCATTAAGTACAAAAATAAAACATTGTGTTATAGTTGAAATGACACAACTTTCGTCTTATTGGTCATCAAAGTAATAATGCATTTTATTATTGATGGTATTTTAGACTCAATAGAATATGGTAATAACAACATCCATTTACATGAAACTGCAATTAATAAGATACAGCTTTAAAAACTAACACAAATGCATAATCAACTGCTCATTAACCTCAAAATTCACTTAGCAGGCAAACGTCTAGAAAAAAATTTCCATTTATAATAGGAAGTGATTTTAAAATGATTGTACTCAAAGTCTCCACTTTCATCATATTGATAATTAAGTATTTTTAATTGTAATTTATATTGATAAAATTGTAGTTTCACATGATGGTGTAAGAAATATTAGAGAAAGATCCCTTTGCCCTTTGCCCAGCTTCTCTCAATTGTAACATCTTCTAGAATTGTAGTGCGATATCACATTCAGCATATGGACCCTAAAATAATCCACAGATCTTAGATTTCTCGGTTTTAGTTGCAGACGGTTTGTGTGTGTGTGTGTGTGTGTCTATTTAGTTCTATACCATATCATCACATGTGTTGGTTTGTGTCTCCATCACCACAGTTGAGACACTTGGCAGTTCCATCCCCACAAGGCTCCTTCCTGTGGCCTTTCCATAGTCACCTCGCCCTCTCCTGTTCCCCATCCTCATCCCTAATCCCTGGCAACCACTATTGTGTTCCCCATCTCTAAAACTTTACCTCATTTCAAAAATGTTACATAAGTGGAATTATACAGTATGTAACCTTTCAGAACTAGAATTTTTTTCACTCAGCACAACTTTCTGAAGATTCTTCCAAGCTGTTGCATATGTCATTAGTTCAATCCATTTTTTGTTGCTAGATGAAATCCTTCTGAATAAATAAATGGATATTGAATCCTATGAGAATTGTGTCAGATGGCTGTTTGGATAAGTATGTAAAGAATGTGATTTGTATGGCCTCCTAAATTATCAAAGACCTCCTTCAAGCCTGGTAGTAGCAACTTTGATACAAATCATTCCAGTCATTTGATCACTCCAGTGAAATGAGAAAAGGAGTAAAGGATATGGATAAAATCCAGGCAATCCCAGAAGCCCACTGTATTCAAAACCATCATTGCTGGCTCTGCATTTTCTCAACTATGCCAATTAGTATTTTATTTCTTCTTTTCTCCTATGAGCTCTTATAGCTATACAAATAAGCAGTGATAAAGGTGCCAAATAAAACCTAGAAAAAGAGGGAGATTAGGCTCTGAATGACTCATGAAAGGATTATCTACCTTTGAGAATATTGGAAAACACTTCTTTTCACATTTCCAAGCAACTTGAAATTGCAGCTTTTCACTGTAATCAGGTTTGGGACATCCTTTTTGTTTTTTAAGACTTTATTAAAGAAACACTTCCAGAGAGCCTACTGCCATCTCATAGGTAAATTTTTATTGATTCCCATTTTGCATGAAATGTAAACTCAAACACAATCAGGCTGAAAGATTTTCCCCAAGGTTCTGTGGCTGTGGAGTGGAAAGCCAGGATCAGATTCCACGCAGTCTGACTCAGAGTTCTCTGCACTCTCCTTTGTATTTCTCAGACCCTCTCCTCTCCCCTCTCCTCTCCTCTCCTTTCTTTCTGAGGTATATTAAACCTACAGGAAGGCACATGTGGTATAGGTATGGAGCTTGACAAATTTGCACCAAATGAATTCCTCTTGTAATCAGCATCCGCACCAATCACAGGAAATCACCAGGGTGCCAGAGGCTCCTCTCCACTGACTACCCACCGCCCAGCACAACCACTTCCTTGGCTTCTGAAAGCATCCATTGGTTTTGCCTGTTTGGGCACTTTATGTAAATGATTACACAGATTGTGTGCTCCTGTGATTGGCTTCTTTCACTGAACATGAGCTATTGCTCTGTGCGATTGTAGATCATCAATTCTCATTCTACTGTGTTCTTTAAAAAGCTGTTGCTGGTGGTACAAGTCTGTATTTTGAAAACCTATTAAATTTCAGCAGCAAGTGCAATTTCCATTCTACCACCAAAAAATAATTTAAATCCCGCAGTCCATTTAAATATCAAACCTTCTCACTTCTATCTGGTAACCAAACATAAACTCAGAGACTGGTTTACAAGGCTCATTCTTTGAAAGTTACCACCTTTCAAGCTGCTCCCATTTTAATCAAGATGAGAACATCTGATCACAGGTTTTTTTAGCACTTAAATTCCTTCCCGTCCATTAAGTTGACAAGGGGTATTCAATTACCAAGTATTACTATAATCATCACCGGAAAAGCATCTCTAGGCAATACTGACAGCTTAGAGACTTGCTCCAGCAAAATAATAATTGTTAGTTGTCCATCATATTGAAAGATGGTGCCAGATCTGAGGAACCTCCAGCAAGATGGCTTTTAGGTAGGTAGTTTATGAAAGGTGCAGGAATCCTGACCATTTGAAAACAGACACCATACAGTCCTAAATCTCAAGTGTAAAAGAAAATATTGATTCCAGGGAACTGGCCAAAGAGGGAAGAGGGAGACCCTAATTCTAAGCACCAAAAGTCCATTTTTATGCCATAGCTTCTCATTTGTCTACCTTGCAAGGGATTTAGAAAGCTGGGCTCTTTTTTAGGAATATGTAGGCTTTTGAAAAAGTCAAAAGTGAGATTTGGGGTGAACACATGTTTAGACCCCAATCTATTGCACTGAGAGCCATACACCCGAAGACAGGAGGAGGAGGAGAAGTCCTAGTTTGATTTCATGGCTGGCGGTGCTGTTGCAGTCTGTGTTTCTGCTCAGTCTTTTGGTAGAATTGTTATTCAATCTGGACCTTCCTCTGTGTAATTTCTGTTGGTCTGGGCCTAGTGGCAGAGGACATAACCCACTCCGTTTGTGGAAAAATATTAATGACACACAGGATCATGGGGTCACTAGGCTGTTTCTAGCTTCTAGGAATAAGTCCCAAAGCACAGTGAGGAGTTTGCTTCTCTGCTTCTGACCCCATTACGGAGCTGTGGAGTCCAGCAGGCTGCCCACCAAATCAGGAGCTGCCCATCTGAGCTGCCCACTATCGTGTGCACCAGCAATGGAAGATACGCTGCCTCTCTCCCCATGCAACCTACGTTCCAAATGTAAATTTGTATGTGTGCCTCTGGTTGGGGAAATCTAAATCACACACAGAAAGCCTCACTGCAAGGGACCCTGGGAAATGTAGTTCTTAGCTTCTCACTGGAAAGGCTGAAGAACACTAAGCCCATCAGCCCTCAGTGTGTAGCACTGACACAGAATCAACAGAAATACAGAAATGCCCGTTTCAGACCTCATGTAAACCCTACATTTTTACATTTCAAAGTCAATCCTCTAGATAATCTTTTTGTTGTTGTTGTTGAGGTGGAGTCTCGCTCTGTTGCCCAGACCAGCATGCAGTGGCATGATCTTGGCTCACTGTACCCTCTACCTCCCGGGTTCTAGTGATTCTCTTGATTCAGCCTGGGATTACAGACGCATGCCACTACACCCAGTTAATTTTTGTATTTTTAGTAGAGACAGGGTTTCACCATATTGGCCAGGCTGGTCTCGAACTCCTGACCTCAAGTGATCCACCTGCCTTGGCCTCTTAAAGTGCTGGGATTACAGGTGTGAGCCACCATGACTGGCTTCTAGGTAACCTTTCTTTTTGAAGTTGAGATTTGCATTGATTAGCACAATGGTTCTCGCCTTCACTGGGCATCAGATTCACGTGGAGAACTTAAGAAGTACAGAAGACCGGGTCCCAAATTCCAGAGAGCCTGATTCACTCAGTCTGGACAGGCCCAGGTCATCCCTGGATAATTCCCATAAGGACCCAGAATTGAGGAACACTGGGTCAGACAACACCGCAATCACCCAGTATCCTCTGCCTCCCGAAAGCTGTAGAACCTCATAAACTTTGTAGAAGGCTCTCTCACTGCGCTCAGGACTGAATTGCCGAAAATACATTAACACATTGCAAAAAAAAGATCTGAGAAATGCTCTGAAGGCTTGCACAACACATGCTCTTCATGAGTAAAGAGAAGTTGCACCAACAGTGGAGGACATTTTAATTAGCCAAACCTTATGTATAAAAATGAAAATGCAGCACTCAGCTGCCAAGTCAACTACTGAACATTTAAAAGAGCTTATTGAAACTTTAACAGTGACTTAAACAAAACAAAACAAACAAGTGAAAATAAACAAGTGGCGGCTGGCAACAAATTATGTCACGGAGGGATGGGCTCCACCACACTGTCCGAGGTAAATCTCAAAAGACAAAATAAATAAAAACATGCATAACATTAGGCAGAACTCCTGGGGCTGTAGACCACTTTTTAAAGTCTTCTCTTCAGACAAAAAAAAAAAAAAAAAAAAAGTCTCAAAACTCATGGGTCCTGGAAAACAAATGAAATAACAATCCTCTGCTTTTCTTTTTTTTTTTTCTCCGTGGATTGATGATATTGATGATGAAGTGGCCCAGGAGGGGCTGTAACCACGTCCGCATTATTTTAGAAGGGAAAAGAGATCCATTTCACTTCTTCCCAAGCTAAGTCCCTGGCTACTCCAAGTGTGGTCCATGGGCCAGCATCCCTAGACCTGGTTAGAAAGGCAGACTTTGGTCCACTGCAGCCCTCCTGAGTCAGGATCTGCATTCAGACAGTCTCCAGGTGATGCGTTCCCACATACCTGACAATCTGTGAAGCATGGGGCAACACTCCCCCGTATTCGCATCTTTTCAGAGCACATGCTTCCATGTCAAAATCCTAGTGAAGAATTTCTAGTTAAGAATTTCTGAGTTTCTGGCCAGGCGCGGTGGCTCAAGCCTGTAATCCCAGCACTTTGGGAGGCCAAGGCGGGCGGATCATGAAGTCAGGAGATTGAGACCATCCTGGCTAACACGGTGAAACCCCGTCTCTACTAAAAATACAAAAAACTGGCCGGGCGAGGTGGCGGGCGCCTGTGGTCCCAGCTACTCGGGAGGCTGAGGCAGGAGAATGGGTGAACCCGGGAGGCGGAGCTTGCAGTGAGCTGAGATCTGGCCACTGCACTCCAGCCTGGGCGACAGAGCGAGACTCCATCTCAAAAAAAAAAAAAAAAAAAGAATTTCTGAGTTTCTATAAAAGGAAGCAGCTTTTCCATTGACTAGATTTGAGCCCATCAGTCCTCCTGCAACAGAAATGTTTATTTCCTCATGCAGTCTGAAACAGTCCCATTCAGCTCAAATTGTCTATTATAACAAAACATCCTATGAATCCACAGTTTTGTCCATCCTGCCATCCAAATGAGCATTTTAAACTGTTAAAGTGCTTCTTCTTCTTTTTTTCTTTTTCTTTTCTTTTTTTTTTTTTTTTGAGATGGAGTTTTGCTCTTGTCACCCAGGCTGGAGTATAGTGGTGCGGTCTCGGCTCACTGCAACCTCCGCCTCCCGGGTTCAAGCCATTCTCCTGCCTTAGCCTCCCGAGCAGCTGGGATTACAGGTGCGCGCCACCATGTCCAGCTAATTTTTGTATTTTCAGTAGACATAGGGTTTTTGCCATGTTGACCAAGCTGGTCTCGAACTCCTGACCCCAGGTGATCTGCCCGCCTTGGCCTCCCAAAGTGCTGGGATTACAGGCATGAGCCACCGCGCTTGGCCCTAAAGTACTTCTTAAACATACTGGATTCTACATTTACTAGGACACTTAGAGGAAAAGAGTTTTACATCTTGGTTATTCCCAGTGACCTGAAAATAAACAGACTGTTCATTTACCTCCTGGCCACCAACCAGCCTAGTGAGTGCTATATAACTGGTTGATTTGCAAGAGAAAAAAATTGGAATTCCCTTCTTTCTTTAAATATGCAGCAAGAATTAGTTGAAAACACAAATCAAATCTTCCATGTTCTGACAAGAGAGTAAAGGACGCAAGATTAACTGCTAAAAATGTCTCTCCATTTTATCTTCAGGTTTAATAATTTAGAGTTTGAATTGTTTGCTCAAAAGGCAAACAATATCTTCTGTTGCATATTTTATGACTGTGAATTTCAGAGAGCAACAGGCCAGCAGCCAAACCCCTGGTGCATACTTAACTGACTCTCCAGAGAAAAGATCTATGGGGGAAGAGGCTGGGGATCAATTCTGACATTGCACACAGAGGACCCAGAAAGATCAACACCTTAGAGTGAGTGCTGGGACCTCTCAGCTAACATCCACCGCAGCCGGGGCACCTCACACTGCACACAGTTCCCCACCTGCTCCTTTTAGCTCCTGTCTCTGATTTGTCTTTACAAATGGCTTATTGGGACAGTCACTTTCCTGCTGGCTCACAGTGGCACTGGCCTGAGTGACCAGCTAGCTTATGGCAGCACACACCCTTGATCTCATGTTTACAGCAGGATATGTGACACTCTTTAATGGAACTGAGAACATTCTCTTGCCCAATTAATGGAAACTGTATCGGTTGCTAAAGTACCATGGAATAAAAACAACATAATTGCCTACTTCTCAACCCTTGGAAAATACTAACACTAACATCGACACCAAAACAAATGCTAACACTAACACTAATGCCAGCACTAACACTAAAACCAATGCTAAAACTAATGCCAGCGCTACTGACACTAACAATAACACCAATTCCAATGCTAACACTAACACTAATCATAATACAAACACAAATACTATATGCCAACACCAACACCAATACTAACACTAACACCAATGCCAACACTAACACTAACACCAACACCGAAACCACCAATGCTAACACTATCACTAACACCAACACTAACAATATACTCACACTAATACTAACACTAACAGTAATACTATGTGCCAACACTGAGACAAACACCAAACACCCAACATGAACACTAACACCAACACCCATGTAATACTAACACTAACATGAATGCCAACACCAACACTGATACTAACACCAACGCCAATGGTATGTGCCAACACTAACACTAACTCCAACACCAACACTAACAATAATACCAACACTAATATAACACTAACACTAATGCTAATACTAATATTAATACTAACACCAGTGCTAATACTATGTGCTAACTCCAACAGCAATACTAACACTAACACCAATGCCAGTGCTGACACTAACGCTGATACTAACATAAACACCAACATTAATACCAACACTAACAAACACTAACACCAACACCAATGGTATGTGCCAACACTAACACTAACTCCAACACCAACACTAACAATAATACCAACACTAATATAACACTAATGCTAACACTAATATTAATACTAACACCAGTGCTAATACTATGTGCTAACTCCAACACCAATACTAACACTAACACCAATGCTAGTGCTGACACTAACGCTGATACTAACATAAACACCAACATTAATACCAACACTAACAAACACTAACACCAACACCAACCATATCACTAACACTAACGCCAACACTAACAGTAATACTATGTGCCAACACTAACACCACTCTAACACTAACACTAATGTTAATGCCAACACTAACACTAACGCCAGCACTAATACTAATTCTATGTGCCAACACTAACGCCAGTGCCAACACTAACAATAATACTAACATCAATGGCAATATAACACTAACACTAATGCCACCACTAAAAATAATACTAACATTAATGCTAATGCCATGTGCCAACACTAACACCAACACCAATACTAACACCAATGCAGCACTGATAATAATATTAACACTAACACTAATCCTAATACAAACACTAATAGCAAGACTAAATTGAACACCAAAACTAACACGAATATTAACACTACCATGAATACTAACACTAATTCCAAGACTAACACTAACACCAAGACGAATTTAACACTAACGCTAATATTAATACAAGCACTATCACCAAGACTAATACATTAACAGTAAAACTAGTACTAACACTAACACCAACACTGACACTATATTGACACAAACCTTAAGGCTCATACTAACACCAACACTAACAAACACTAATATTAACACAAGTACCAATGCTAATACTAACACTAACACCAAAACTACCAACAGTAATACTATGTGCCAACACTAAGTGGAACACCCACACCAATACTAACAATAATACCAACTAACACCAATCTAATACTAACATTAATGTTAATGCCAACACCAACACCAACACCAACACGAATGTTAGTGTTGCCAACACTAACACTAACTCCAACACCAACACTAACAAGAATACTAACACCAACACTAATACAAACACCAATACCAACACTTAAATTAATGCTAATGTTAATATGAACACTAACACCAACAATGCCATTGCTAACACTATGCCAGCACTAATGCAAATGCAAATACTAACAGTCATACCATGTTATAAATAATAACAGCTAACATAGATTGACCCTTTCCTGTATGTGTTCTACTGCTAAATGAGTATTCACTTTGTTCCTAAACAACTCTTTGAAGTAGAGGCTATTACTTCTTCCACTAACAGTTGAAGAAACGGAGGCAGAGAGTGGCTAGGGTTTTGTCCGAGGCCAAATAGCTGACCAGGAGAGGAGTAAAGATTGAAAAACAGTCCATTTGATTCTGTGGTGAGGCTTTTAGTTGCTCTTCTACCATGGGCAGTTTGAGCTGTGCCTTCATCGCACTGATGTGTTTCTAGGAGAGCTGTGACGTGGCCGCTCCTGTTGGGGCACACTGGCATTTTGTTGTCATCCTACCACAGGACCAGCTGGGGAGGGAGAACTGTGTGACAGGGATTGTCGCTGTTGTGTGCTTCACTTTCAAGTGCTCCTGGAAGCTCCTTATCTTTCCAGTTGCCAATAGCTTTTCTGTAGACCATGGTCTACACCACTGGCTGACCAACCTTGGCCCATGGGCCACCTCGGGTCCTCCGTCTGTTTTTGTTCATGAAGTCTATTGGAACACCATTCCACCCTTCCATTTACGGATCATCCATGGCTCCTTTCTTATTACAACGGCCCAGTTGAATAATTGAGGCAGGAACCATGTGCCCCACAAAGCCCAAACTATTTGCTCTCTGACCACTTCTTGTCTACAGTTACCTAGCCGAATGTCCATACCCTCACCTCCCACCTTTCCTTCCATGGCAAGCTGGAGTCCACAATCCTTACCAGAAACAGGTTTCTGATCTTTCTGAATTTGCTAGAAAGCATACGGATAAAAGGTCCATCACCTCGACTTAAACTGGCTTAACCATAAAGAAAAAAAGTGAGTGCTTTGTGTTCCTGAGAAGTTCAGGGTTATGCTGATTTTGGATATACAAGGAGCCAGAAGGGCCCCTGGTCTCCACATGCCTGCAACTACCTCCTATCTGCTGCTTCCAAAGGCCTCTCTCCTTGGTCCTCCTTCTTCGTCCTGCTGGTGACTGTGGGACCATTGCTCTGCCCTGTCCATATCACCTGACCCTACCTTGATTAACCCCTTCCATCCCAGGGCACTGTATGGAAAGGAGGCCTCAGGAGGGAGGACATGAACTCAGGGGCCTTACTGCATTCTCTGACACTAACAAAAACACTTAGCAGCAACACCTGGCTCTATGCTATTGGGTGGATGTGGTGTTCATGACTTTCATTATCTCCATCTTAGTTTATTTGTAAAATATGGAGCTTAATATTCCCTCCCTCACAGGATTTGTGAGATTTAAATGATTCAAAATGCACGAATACTCATACACACACATTCATATCTAGCACATAGTACAGTATGTACTCTATAACTGTTCATTCTTATAACTATTGAATCATTAGATCCTTATTCTTTTCATGGCTGCTTCATCCCTTGTTCTAATACAGTCATTCCCAATCTTTTGTCGCTAATGCACTTCTTGCAATTTCATTGTTTTCCATAAGTGAAGTTGTTCATTCCCCAGCCCTCACTTTTCCTCACACGATGATAACAATAAGGAAATAATAATAAAATTATCAACAGATAACATGTATTGTGTGCTTGCAATACACCTGTTTCAACTTGAGTGCATTAACTGATTTGATTCCCACAACAAACTTCGGGAGATGAGGGAAGGCAGAGAAAGAGACATACGGAACAGGAGGAGAAGGTCTAGCATGCCTCTAACTGGAGTTCTAGAAGGGGAGAAGGCATGTGAAGAGGGACTGAGAGTTTTTAGAAAGTAACAAAATGGTTATCTTCAGATTTAGGCCAGAGCAATGAGAGACAGAGAACCTCACCCTCAAAAGGTTCTCCTGTATGGGCAGAGCCTGGACAAGCCCAGTGAGGTCTCAGAATTCAGCATTTCTCCCCCTGCCCTGTGGACTAAGATCTCGTCATTTGTCATACCCCAGTCCAGTAGTTCTCAACCCTGGTAACACATTAAAATCATCAGCAGTGCTTTAAAAACAAAAACAAAAACTCAGCATATCCTTTTGGGTCCTAATCCAAGAGATTTTGATTAAATTGTTCTGGGGGTAGAGCCCTGGCATCAACATTTCTTTTTTTTTTTAACTTTTTTTTTTAAGATAGATCTCGTTCTGCTGCCCAGACTGCAGTGCAGTGGTGTGAGCATGGCTCACTGCAACCTCTGCCTCCTGGGTTCAAGCGATTCTCCAGCTTCAGCCTCCTGAGTAGCTGGGTTTACAGGCATGTGCCACCACACTCAGTTAATTTTATATTTTTAATAGAGACAGGGTTTCTCCATGTTGGTCAGGCTGGTCTCAAACTCCCGACCTCAGGATGATCCCCCCACCTCAGCCTCCCAAAGTTCTGGGATTACAGGCACGAGCCACCGCCCCCTGCCTGGCCTCAGTATTTCTTAAAAGCTCCCAGCTGACTGAACAACAAGACTGGGGGAATCAGAGTCCCCTGGAGGCATTTTCAGAACTTGCACGCTAGAGACCTTTCCTCTGATCCTTCCTCCTCAAAGAGATTCTGGTCTCATGGGCCTGCACACCCACATGCGGCATGCATTTGTTAACAACACCCTCCCTGCAAAAATGTTGAGAGGTCAGTGGCTTACAAAGTGTGGTCCCCGGGCCAGTGGCGGCTGTGTTGCTGGGGACCTCGTTAGAAATGCCAACCCGTGGTGCCCTACCATATATACAAAACCAGGGACTCTAGACCAGGGCCCATCACCCTTAATGGAACAAGCGCTCCCCCAACCCTCACCCCAGTGATTTTGACGCACATATATTCTGGGGCCATTGCGATGTGATATTCCCATTTGTAAACATCTACACTACACCCAATGTGGCAAACTCGAATGTCCGCAAAAACTGACGCGTAATTCAAGTACATAACAGGGCCAGATACAAGGAAAATAAAAGACAAGACCCATCGAGGATGCATGGCACTCTTGTTGTCAATGTCAGATTGTGATAAACTTGGAGGGTATGCATCCCATCTGGAGAGGGCGACCTCTACGTGCCTCCAATGTATGTTACAGGCGCAAAGATAGTCCTGGAATGAACAGATTTTGTTTTTTCCTAAGATGCTAGAAGCTCAGCTATTTAGAAGGAAAGTTCCTGATTTTTCAAACAAGGCATGTAATTAACATTTTCAAATGGCTCAAACCACACTCTGTGGGCCAGTCAAAGCTTTAGCTGTGCAACAAATTCAGCCCATGGCTTGAAATTTCGGATTTGAAGGCAAGGGCCTTGTCTTCCTTACCATGTTTGCCCAGCGTGTGTGTTTGTGAAGGCTGGCAATACACATTGGTTGAATGAATGAGTGAGTGAGTGAGTGAGTGAAGGAATGGATGAGCCAATGCTTGCCCTATCCAGGATGTTGTTTAAAAGTGTCAATCATCTTTTTTGGGGGGAGCAACTGGTTTGATGGATCAAAATTTAGATGCAGGGGGCTTCTTGGGGGTGCTTTCCTGTTTCTTTCCAGAATCGCAGTGGCTGAAGGTGGTGGCTGAGAGCGCATTAAGGGGTTTGCTGAAGGCACACTTAACCTGCCTCAGTTTAGACAGCAACAGGCCAGTCTTTGACTTTCCTGTTTTCTTTTCAAGGAGAGCCCAGTTCACATAATTGCCTTAGGCTGCTGCTCAGAAACTTGGCTCAATAAGAACCATTGTCTTTCACCTCCCCTAAGAAACGTTTCAAAAACTCATCCTGAAAAGTCCAGAGTGGCTTCCCCGCATGAAGATAAATAAACTCCAGCGAGCTTAAACACTTGAGCAAGCAACGCACGCCAAACGGAGGTTGTTTTCCTCTTGCAGGTAATACACATCACTCAGAAATGCCCATCAAAACTTGCAGTGACAGGTGTGCAACAGAAAGAGCCGAGAAATGTTACCGAAGTTACTGTGGCTGGGACATTCCCCGGGAAACAGAAACATCCCCCCAGAAACTCCCCCACTCATCTGTCAGGCTTCTCAGAAAAGACACCCACCCCACTGTCAAGTAGAAATATTTTTCCGGACAGGATCATCATTTTAAAATTGATATTTAAAAAAGCAACAATGTTTTCATTGTCACCCTGTCCCCCTTAACAAGGCAAAATTAGAAATGGAATGAAATGGCTTCATTCTCAAAGTGATTTTGTGGCCCTGCACGTTTTTCAGCAACGGGCGGAGGATGCTGTGCCACTGATCAAACTGTACAATCCTCAGTGACGGGTGGAAAAAACCTGGCCTCTGAGTGGGAGTTGCAGCTATTACTGCCAATTACACTTTCTGCTCAGACGCATGGAGAGATTTTATCCTCTGCTGTCCACTGTTCCCCTCAATACATTTTTGTAAGAGCTGGGAATACAAACCCCGAACATGAAAGAAGCCCATGAGGACTGCCTGCCTGGACGGAAATACTACCCTGAAGCCCAAGTACTTGACCCAGTTGGTCAATACAATTATTGAGATCAGTTGGCTCGAAAATGACAATACGTTTTTTTCTCGCTAATCTCTACTAAGGAAACCGCTAGACCTCTCGGGGCCTGTATGAATTCTTAGAAACTATTGTGAGGTTCCCGTGATAGGTAGAATAAAGTACTCCTAAAGATAGGCCATCCTGGAGAAGGGGGAGACAGCGGGATACCCCTGGGGAGGATTGTGAGAAGCAGGGTCTAGTAGCATAGAGGCTGGGTGGCATGCAGGGTTCAGCGGTGCGGGATTGTGCACATACAGTGACCACAAACGAAAGTAATGACATGTGACACCACGCCAGCTCAAACACATAACATTAAGAAGACCACATACTGCATGATTTCATTTACAGAAAACATCCAGAGGTGGCAAATCTATCACAGAAACTTCAGTGGTTGACTGGGGATAGAGGTGACAGATTGGCTGCAAAAGCTCACAGGAATCTTTTGCGGGTGATAGAAAGGTTCTGAAATGGAATTGTGGTAATGGTTACACTCCTCTGTAAATACACGAACAGTCTTTGACTTGTATACTCAGAAGGGGTGAATTTTATGGAATGTAAATTATGCTTTGATAAAGCTCTTAAAAATAATCACATGGAGGCTATACGTAGTCCATCCACCACACCGCTATATAAGTGCTCCTCTAAAAATATGAGTACCCCCAAATTACCTCGAGAATTCTATCAGCAAATATAATGGGAGACACAAAATAGAAATTAATTTTCATTATGGAAAACTAGAGGTAGCAATTTTTACCCATTAGATTGGTACAAATGGAAATGTTTGACAGTATTAAGGATAGCAAGAATGAGGAACGATGCTCTAATATGAGGCTGATGGGTTTTTGAATTGGTAAAGCCACATTGGAGAGGAATTTGTCAGTATTTGGTAAAACAGAAAATACTCATAACCTGACGTCTAGACTAAGTATATACCCATTTCTTATGGGCATTCACAATTAAATTAGATTTAATTGTGGTCTTGATGCCCCATCTAAATTATTTCTTATGTGTATATACTTAGTTACTGGACTTCAGGTCATGAATATTTTTGTAATGTTCTTATGGAGATTTGCACAAAGATGTTCACTGCAACAACGTTTATCCTAGTGAAAAAGGAATAACAACAAAAATGTCCAGACAGGCAAATGTGCAATAAAAGAATGGGCATTCTTTTCTGTGGATTGCAAATGAATATATATCTTTATATATAAAAAGGATATAAGATGTATTTATAAGATAAAATACTATTATGTCTGCATATCTACATCTATATAGACATATCTGTATATCTACATCTACAGAGATGTACATAGATATCTATATATCTATAGATAAAATATATATCTATATACTAATCTATATATAGATTAGTATATAGATATATATATCTATATATCTAGATATATAACATACTGCTATAGATATATCTATATTGATACATTGATATATACATAGGGCTATAAATATATAATTTACATAACATTTATAATACATAATATAATATATATTATACATATATATTTATTACACATATATTATATAATTATATACATTATATATTATACATATATTATATAATGTATTATAAAATAATATAGTGTATCATATATAGTGTATATTATATGAAGTATATGATATCATATACAATTATATAGATATAATATATACCATACAGATATTACACATCTATATATTATATAGATATCTAGTATATATTATAGATAATATAGATACAGTATATCTATATATTATATGGATATCTAGTGTATATTATATATAATATAGACATAATATAGCTATATATTATATACCTATCTATATAGATATAGATAATTATACATTTGTATCTATAGATACAGATATAGGTATGTGTTGGTATGAATAAATCTCAAAACCAAATTCAATAAAAAATAGTGGAGTGATATAGCACTATCATTATCTATGTAAAATTAGCATAAACACATTTATGTAAAAGATACACATTAAACATACTGGCAGAAGTGCCCAATGGAACAGCGGGTCGACGAATGGGATTGGAGATGAAGGTTGTGGCGGAGACTCTTAATTATCTCCCACACTCTATTTCCCATCCTTTCTTTTACCACTAAAGTCCCCGAGTTGTAGACTGGGCACATACGCACTGCAGTCACATGGTTAGGGGTGGACTTGTGACCAAGTTCAAGCCAATGGAAGATGAGAACGAACGTCTGTACAATTTCAGAGTCACATCCATAAGAGAAATCGCCTTGTGTGCTGCTTCCTCTTTTCCTTTCCTACTGGCTGGAAGGAGGACTCGATGCTGCTGGGCCATTGTTGTCCATGTAGACAAGGTCAGTAAGAGACTGGAGGAGACGCGCAGGATGCAAGGAACTAGGACTTTGGAAGTCCGTGGAGAGTAGATATGCTTTCCTTTGGTGGGGGCTTAGCAGCGTGGGTTTCTCTAAGAGACAGAAGTAAATCTTCCTCACACATTGCTAATGACTCTTTCTTAAAGAGCCTAAACTCAACACTCTACATAAAGGCATGGCATGTTTAAAGATGACTTTATACCCCCAAATTTTCATTTCTTAAAAATATCCAAGAGCAAATACAAAAAAAAATTATATTCTTGTTAATTTTTATGGAGGTAATACATGTCTATATTGCCTATTTGTTTGCTACGTCTTTAGGTTTTTGTAATCTGACAATGTATCCAAGAAGTATAAAGGCAGTCACGTTGCTTGCACACCTGAGATTGTGACTTAAAATTTGTTTTCACTAGGAATGTATCACCTAAGCATACTTATTGGTTTGTGGGTGAATCTATTTAATATCTCATATCTTCTCCTAAGTCCTAAGCAGAAAAAAACCCCATTCTTAATCTCATAGGCATATCAACAATATTTTCCTGCTTTTCTGGTTCAAAGATGTATATAGACCCCATTTTCTACTTTCAACAGCTCACTTCCCTCAGAACATCTGAACATAGGTAACTTAATAGATGTTTATTAACCTCTTCAAATGGCCTTTTGTAAATTCTTCTTTGCCCTGTGAGCTTTCAGAAGAGAGTATTGCTTGTCTGGGAGACCGAGTTTGCCATACCCATTGCTCACCAAGTGTGCGTTTGTCACTTGGGGTCAGAAATTAGATTTAATTGTGGTCTTGATGAACAAGAGTCTTTAAAACATGCCCAGTCTAAATTATGTTGTGCATTTAAACTTTCTGACAAACACCATAAAACTAAATGAAATATAGCTCTGGAAAGCAATCACAGTGGTATCCATCAGAAACTTCACATTTTCTCACTTGGGTCCAAATGATTTCTTTAAGCCCATCTTTGGATGGAAGACAAGCAGAGAAAGGAAACTGGGAACTTAGAATTCAGGAAAACTATAAGAATGGTATCTCCCTGTCTCTTCCCCGGTGCCCAGAAATGTGTCTGACATAATCAGGGATTGTGATTGGTTGATTGAATGATTTTCACAAATAATTTCACTGTCCTTTATCTGTCAAAGCTTTTCTTTCCAAAATTTTCCTAGAATAGAACTGAAAGTAAAGTTCCACAGTAGTATCCAGTTTTGAGAATTCACACCTGCACTGGCTGCACTAAGCTCTACTTTGGTTCATCTCAGGCCGTGGAGCCAGAAAGCATTCAAGACACCAACAGCTCACGCGAAGAGGCAGAGTTGATGGCCTCTGCAACCAGGGACTTTTATTTGGGGCCAAAGCCTTTCTACATGGAAAAATCCCATAAAAACAGGTGTATGTAGCATCTGAAAGTTATATGCTTCAGTTCTCTCAGCCAGACCCAACACCCCATGTTGCTTTTATGCCACAAACATTAATTGTATGCCTATTGTTTGATAAGCACTGTGCTGAGGACAGGAGACACGTTTGTTGGCAAACAGACATAAACTCTGCCTACCTTTGACACTTTTTAGCTGCAAGTAAGAGAAAGCAGAACAGATGGTAGCTTAAATCATAGAGAAATTTTTTGTTTAAAAGAAGTCTGGAGCTCAATGATACCATCATCTTTCCCTTCTTCTGAACTACTATCTTTAGTGCTCGATTTTTTCCTCCTGAAGCTTGTCACTTCATGGTTGCAAGATGGCTGCCTAAGCTCCAGACATCACTTCCTCACTTGATTGTGTCTAAAACTGTAGGGAGTAGAGCAAGAGATAGCTCTCCTCGGGGCCTCACTTCTTGTATGTGAGAAGCACAATCTTTCCAAAAAGACAATCAGCAGACATGCCTTTATGTCTCCCCGGGCAGTATCAGGAAACTTGTTCATTCTATCATAAGAGATGATGGAAAAGTATCTGGGTTGGCCCGAATAATGTGGACAGGCAAAGGAGGAGGGGGTTAGCTATGCATGATGAGGATCACATCTTCACCTTAGGGAAAGACACATGATATGTAAATTGTAATTGCAGTAAATATTACAGCTGGGGAAGATTGGATACCCAAATAAAGATCTTCTGTTACATCCTAGCCACCAAGCAACTCATTCCATGGGGAAGCTTTAATTATGAAAAATTAATCTGAGAGTTTACTCCTCTCTCCCTAAGGAGGACACTTCTTAGATGATGCATATCTATTTATATATGTATCCATCCATCCATCCATCCATCCATCCATCCATCTAACGATTGTCTTAGTCTGTTTTGTGCTGCTATAAGAGAATACCTGAGGATAGTAATTTGTAATAAATAGAGATTTTATTTGGCTCATGGTTCCAGGGGCTAGGACGTCCAAGATTAAGGGGCCACATCTGGCAGGGATCTTCTTGCTGCATCGTCCCATGGCAGGATGTGGAAGGGCAAAAGAGCACACACACAGGACAGGGGCATGGGGACTGAACTCATCCTTGTATCAGGAGCCCACTCCAGTGATAACCAACCTACTTCTGCAGTAGCTAACCCATTCCCACGACAATCAACTCACTTCTACAACAGCTAACCCACTCCAGTGATAACCAACCCACTTGTGCAATAGCTAACCCACTCCCATGATAACCAACCCACTCTTGCAATAGCTTACCCACTCCAGTGATAACCAACCACTTCCTCAATAGTTTACCCACTCCCACAATAACCAACCACTTCCTCAATAGCTTACCCACTCCCATGATAACCAACCCACTCCTGCAATAGCTAACCCACTCCAGTGATAACCAACCCACTTCTGCAATAACTAACCCACTCCCATGATAACCAACCCACTCCTGCAATAGCTTACCCACTCCAGTGATAACCAACCCACTTCTGCAGTAGCTAACCCATTCCCACCACAACCAACCCACTCCTACAATAGCTAACCCACTCCCACAATAACCAACCACTTCCTCAATAGCTTGCCCCCTCCCATGATAACCAACCCACTCCTGCAATGGCTAACCCACTCCCACGATAACCAACCCACTCCTGCAATGGCTAACCCACTCCCACGATAACCAACCCACTCCTGCAATGGCTAACCCACTCCCACGATAACCAACCCATTCCTGCAATGGCTAACCCACTCCCACAATAACCAACCCATTCCTGCAATAGCTAACTCACTCCTGAAATAATTGCATTAATCCACGTGTGGCGGCAGAGCCCTCATGACCTTCTCACCTCTCAAAGGCCCCACCTTTCTACACTGGTACATTGGTGATTCAGTTTCCCAGACATGAGCTTTGGGTAACACATTCATGCCACAGAATCTATCTACCTGTCTAATAAAGAATGAGGACATCTCAAAAAAAATTACAGTAAGATTTCCCAAGGAATTTGAGAAAAAGTGGTTATCACAATTATATGCATGAATAAGATATGCAGTTCTACTAAGAATTATACAAATTTTGAAAATAGAAAGGAAAGAGAGAAGAATTAACACATATTGCAAAGCCATAATAGGTAAAACTGCGTGGCTTAAAGGAACAAATATAGACTGAGGAACAGGGAAAACAATTTGGAAAGAGTTGTGTGTGTGTGTGTGTGTGTGCACGTGTGTGTGTGTGTTTCTGTATGTATATACATTTTTATATAATGAATATTTATATTACAGAAGGTGATATCAAAATTAGTAGGAAAACATTATTTCATAAATATTTGGTAAAGTGTGATTGTGATGATAGATCATTATGTAAAAAGAAAAATTACAATTTTCTCAAATTGTATACAACAATACCTTCTAGACACAGAAATATGGTTTCAGCTAGCATTTTCCAAGAATGGGTTCCAAGGAATGAGGAGAGCCCCTGACAGCTTACCTTGTGTCCCAGAAATGATAAGTGAGGCCCCAAATTCAGAATGGGGAAAAGGTCAAGTAGAGGGTGAGGTGGGAAGAAACACATAAGGTCAAAACTCCAAAAATAGTATCCAGTTGCAGACACATTAGTCAAGAGCGTGTCCTCTGAATTTAAAACCTGCTGGCATCTGCTAGGCCTGGCAAACCTGTGGCCTGCCAGGGGGTTTACAGTGCCAAGCTTGTCAAACCCGGCTTATTTTGTTGTTGTTGTTCTGTTTTGTTTTGTTTTAGGCTTTTAGCAGCCTGAAGCCGTGGTTTTTAGTTTCTGTCTCTAGTGATAAGTGGAAAAGAGGGACGAGGAAAGGGCTTTACTGGTCCAATCAGTCCAAAGGAGTGACTGTTTTCTCTCCTTTGGACATCCCTGCCGGACATGGTCCTCGATCCTCTTCACATGGAGAGCCGCCTGGACTATTTTGACAACAGAAACTACTGGTTCTGCCCCTTAAACATCCAATTAACGAACCTCAGCATCCAATTTACTCAGCACCACCATTTTCAAATCAGTATGATAAAAAGAGAGCTGTAAAATGTATACTTTCTCAAAGAAAAATTCTTGGGGAAAATATAGAATCTTTGTGCCAAGCTAAATATATAATATTTTTCAAATTAACTCTAAGTTGTTCCATTTGAGTGGGAAAGCAACCGATATCTTGGTGTGAAAAATGTGAGTCATATCATGTTGGTCATTTAGAAAGTATTCCATGAAGAAAAATATAGCAAAATGTATTCAGGTGTGGTTCTGCAAAGGTGAAACAAGTTTAGCACACACAATTAAGTGTGTGTTCTTTTGTGGCCCTGGAGTGAGGGGCCGTGAGACTCTCCTCTTCCATTACGCCACTGAAGTGTACCCTGAATCTCACTGTCCATTTCACTTTCCCACACCGAGCCTGGCCATGACAAAGTTGCATGACTTTTGGCTGCGGAATTAAAGCATGTCATTCTGAAACTGCCATATGTCACCACTATAACCTATTGGGGAGGCTACAGTGAAAGGCTTGGGATTCCGCAGAAACCCTCAGAGCAGGTGTTTACATAAAGGCAACAGTTACAGGACTACCCCCATGCCAGTCTTGGGATAAAATGTGGTTTATAAGGACAGGGCATGCTGGCTCATGCCTGTAATCCCACCACATGGGGAGGCTGAGGCAGAAAGATTGCTTGAGGCCAGGAGTTTGAGACCAGCCTGGACAATATAGTGAGACTTCATCCCTACAAAAGGTTTTAAAAAATTAGCTGAGCATGGTGGCCTGAGCCTGTAGTCCAGCTACTTGGGAGACTGAGATGGGAGGATGGTTTGAGTCTGGGAGGTGGAGGCTGCAGTGAGCTGAGGTCACGCCACTGCACTCCAGCCTGGGTGACAGAGCGAGACTACGTCTTTAAAAAAAAAAAAAAGAAAGAAAATAAAAGAAGAAGAAAAAGAAAAAAAGGTGTGGTTTATGTACATCAAATCATTTAATCCTCCCCCTAACCATATGAGGCAGGTTGGCTATTCTCCACTTTACAAATAAGGAAGTGAAAGCACAGAGAGGTTAAGCTGCTCCTCCAAGGTCACCAAGATAATGAGCTGGGATTGGAGCCCAGCCCTCTGGCTCCAGTCTGTGTGTCCTTCTCTCCGCTCCTCAATCCCCACCTCTGTTCTCCTGCCTCCTCACTCTCAGCATCTAGCACAGGGCCCTGTACTCTGGAGGTGTTCGATAACGTGTAAACATTTAAATTGATCCAGCCAGGTCAGCCTGAGGAATGACGTGCTTCCTCTCCTCTCCACAGGTCCCCTGGCTCTGTGACAATGAGTGCCTGCATTTCAATACAACCAGGCGACGTGAGGGAGGGTAGTGCGTTCTTCGTGAAGCCCGGCCATGAGGGCTGCATTTTCTTCCATTTCCACAACCCAAACTCTCCAAAGGCAAGAAGCGACTCCGTTAGGCTGCCAGGGTGAGATGTGCTGTTGAAGGCTCAGGTTTCCTATGCATACCTCGATAATCTGCCTTCGGAACTTGATGTTGCTGCATGGCTAGAGAATGGCAGAGAGAGAAAGACGGGGAACTCTTCTGAGAGTACTGGTTATGAATTTCAGCAGCTTTCCGAGAAGTACGTCCCTGAGGTCTGCTCAAAAGAAATCAAATCCAGGTGTTGTCTAGAAAGCAACCTTTGTTTGAGCCTGTACAGCTCTGGCTCCATGGCATTTTCACAGGAAAGTAGGAAGATCGGCTACAATCGTCCCCCAGAATCCCTCTGAAAAAGTGTCCACTGAGGGATGGGTCACTGGTCTGTGAGACTTCCTTACTTCAGCGCTCAGCAGGAAATGTTACCTCTCAACTCATCAACATGCCCTAACCCTTTGGTACAAGGACAGGCACCATTTCTTTTTCTTCCTTTTTCTTTTTTGTCTTGAGACAGGGCCCTGCTCTGTCACTCAGGTTGGAGTGCAGTGGCGTGATCACAGCTCACTGCAGCCTCAAGCGATCCTCCCATCTCAGCCTCCTAAGTCAGTTTTTTAAATTGAAGGGTAGAGAAATTCTTTCTTTCCCACTGACAGTGATGTCAAGAGGATGGGTGAGGGGTCTGGTGGGACAGCCCCCATCTGCAGCAATGGGAGAACTTGTGTGACACTGAGCACCAGGTCCTGGGGTGGGGCAGCCCCCATCTGCAGCAATGGGAGAGCTTGTGTGAGACTGAGCACCAGGTCCTGGGGTGGTGCAGCCCCCATCTGCAGCAATGGAAGAGCTTGTGTGAGACTGAGGACCGGGTCCTGGGGTGGGGCAGCCCCCATCTGCAGCAATGGGAGAGCTTGTGTGAGACTGAGCACCAGGTCCTGGGGTGGGGCAGCCCCCATCTGCAGCAATGGGAGAGCTTGTGTGACACTGAGGACCGGGTCCTGGGGTGGGGCAGCCCCCATCTGCAGCAATGGGAGAGCTTGTGTGAGACTGAGGACCGGGTCGTGGGGGGTGTTTCTCGCAGCACCTGCAGCCACCTTTATTTCAGAACTTCCACTTATGTAAAACAGTACATTCTGCTTTGTTTTGCTTGTTTGGGCTGTGTTTTCAGCCATGGGCCACTGAAGGAAACTACTGATAGAAAAGTTTTCCAGGATTGTGGCAGGCACTTTGTAAATTCAAACTCAGTGCTACGTACAAATAATTAGAGGAATTAGTTATAACCAAACCATATTCTTCATCTGGAACTTTCCTTCCAAACCAACTCAGTGCCCAGAGGAAAGAGGTCCCATGACTTGAGTAATTCCTCTCCATTGATATCAAAGACTTGCCAGCGAAGGTGATTGCTCCAGCCCAGGGAGGTTAGAACATCCATCTAGAATGCTGGAAAACAACAACCGGCTTTCGAAAATACTCCCTGGCATGTCTCTCTTAGGAGAATTTAGACACATACTTTAGAACACACACAAAACTCGCCGAAAGAAGAGAGTACAGCAAGGACTAAATTCACAACACAGATGTTAGGGGTGACCACAAAACATTCATGTGGAGTGAGTAGGAAACTGCATTAATGCATGTAAAACAGATTTTAACCTGGGAAAATTCAGCTCACACACAACTTTGGAGGAACACATCTGTTATGGAAAGTGCAATGAACTTGAAATGGGAAAAGCAAATCAGACAAAAGCAAGGACGCTGCATGAGCAACAGGCTAACATTCATGCAGTTACCATTCACTGAACCCCTACTTTGCGCCAGGCAAGAACACAGGGAAAACGAGAGCAACAAGGCCCCGGCTACAGACATTCTGTTGACTGGCATGGAGTTAGAAAATTAATTTTAAAAACTAGTAAATGGTACATGTATGAAAAGAGAATAATGAGGGTGTTTACCAGGAAGCTAGGCAGAGGAGACTCTGCAGAGATGACACTGAAGCAAAGACCTAAATGAGGTGAGGGGGAGCCAAGGGATATCAAAGAAGAGCTTGTTCCAGGCAGGAGTGGCAAGAGCTAAGGCTGTGAGGTTGGCATGTGCTTTGCGTGGTGGAGGGTTAGCAAGGATGCCCGTGTGCATAGAGAGAAATGAGAAAATAAGGGATTGATAGGTGATGGGGTCAGAGAGAAAATGAGTCAGAAATTGTACAGCCTTGAGACAGACTTAAGGTTTTACTTGAGTAACACAGGATGAGGATGCAGTTGGAGATTTTTTTCTTTAAAAAAAAAATTAGCAGAGAATTGTATTAGGCCATTTTGCATCATTATAAATACCTGAGACTGTGTTATTTATTTATTTATTCATTTATTTATTTTGAGACAGAGTCTTACTCCGTCGCCCAGGCTGGAGTGCAGTGGTGCAATCTCGGCTCACTGCAATCTCCGCCTCCCGGGTTCAAGTGATTCTCCTGCCTCAGCCTCCCAAGTAGCTGGGACTACAGGCACCCATCACCATACCCGACTAATTTTTGTATTTTTGGTAGCAATGGGGTTTCACCATATTGGCCAGGCTGGTCGCGAACTCCTGACCTCAAGTGATCCACCCACCTCAGCCTCCGAAAGTGCTGGGATTACAGGCGTGAGCCACCATGCCCGGCCAAGACTGGGTAATTTATAAAGAAAAGAAGAAGTTTACTCGGTTTGTTTCTGTAGGCTGTACAAACAGCATAGAGCCAGCACCTGCTTCTGGGGAGGCCTCGGGAGGCTCCCAATCATGACAGCAGGAGAAGGGGGCATCACATGGTGAGAGTGGGAACAAGGGAGAGATGGTGGGGGGCAGGTGGGTGTAGGGGAGATGTCATACTCTTTCAAACAACCGGATCTCCTGTGAGCTACCTGAGCAAAAACTCATTCATCACCAAGGGGATGGTGCTAAGTCATTCATGAGGAATCTGCCCCCATGATCCCATCACCTCCCACCAGCCCCCACCCCCAACACTGGGGATCACATTTCAACATGAGGCTTGCAGGGACACAGATCCAAACCCCATCAGGAAGCTACCTGACTTGCATGCTAAAAAGATCATTTATTTTTTAAACATGAACATGGTGGCCAAATAAGCATAGAGCTGTAAGAGAAACTGACCGTGGGACCACAGGGTGGATGTGAATGAAATGAGGATAGGACTCCTCCATGCATATCTTTCAATATCATTTTAATTTTTGAAAAGTTAAATGTATTTGTGTTCTTGTCCACTCAGGCTGCTATAACAAAATACCAGAGGCTTGGTGGCTTAAGGAACAGAAATTTGTTCCTTACGCCTCTGAAGGCTAGAAGCCCGAGATCAAGGTGCCGCTGATTCGGCTCCTGGTGAGGGCTCTCTTACTGGCCTGTGGACAGGTGCCTTCTCGTTGTATGCTCTCACAGGGGAGACAGACAGAAAGCTTTCTGGTGTTTCTCCTTAGAAGGGTGCTAATCTCATCATGGGGCTCCACCCTCATGACCTTACCTAAATCGAATCACCCCAAAGGCCGCACACTGGAGTTAGGGCATCGACATGTAAGTCTCAGGGAGACACAAACATTCAGCCCATAACAATTAGGGATTGAAAAAATACATAAATATGAGGATCCTCTGGCTGCTGTGGGGGGAGCAGGCTGTGGGCCCAGGACAGAGGCAGGGAGGTGGTCAGGAGGCACTGAGTGGCCCCAGTGCAGGTGCTGCCGTGTGGACTAGGGGTGCTATTGGGAGGAGATGGTGAATGGCAGACTTGGAATGTCTCTTTGCGAGCAGAAGGAGCAGGATTTTCTGTGGGCTTGGGTGAATGGAGTAGTCAGGATGACTCCTTCAAAGACCTCCAGATTTCTTTCTTTCTGGTGCCCTTATGAGAAGAGACGGAGGATTTCATTAGGAAGACTAGTCCTGCTTCCATTGCAACCCCTCCCATAGTTCATCACTATAACATTTAGGTGACTTCCCTTGAATCTTAAAAAAACTGGGGGGCAAGATTTTATGAAATATACCAGGTCTTTTTCTTTAGTAAAAGCTTTCTTTTGTCTGAAGGGAAAAATCTCATCAGATTCTCACTCATTTTTTAGATAATAGCATGTTAGACAAATCAACTAAATCCCTCAAACATCTATAAAACCCAATTCATTAATTCACTCAGAAACCTTATAGAAAAGAAGGATTATTTCTTCTTAAACACACATTCATTTCATGATCAGATTAAAATAAAATATTGTACATGTTAAGACTTCAGTCAGATATTTATATTTTAGAGCAACTCAACTTCAGCTTTACAACACACACCTTTTGAAAACAGCATGTTTGTATACATTAGCCAAGTGAATTAGACACAAAGAAAGTTTTGTAAGTCTTCAAGATGTACTTTTTACAAAAATATATCCATAGATAGACAAACACACATACATGAGTATATACATGTGTACACATATGTAAATGTAATGTAGATATGAAAACATGTGGGCCGGGCGCGGTGGCTCACACCTGTAATCCCAGCACTTTGGGAGGCTGAGGCGGGCAGATCATGAGGTCAGGAGATTGAGACCATCCTGGCTAACACGGTGAAACCCTGTCTCTACTAAAAATACAAAAAATTAGCCAGGTGTGGTGACATGTGCCTGTAATCCCAGCTACTTGGGAGGCTGAGGCAGGAGAATGGCATGAACCCAGGAGGTGGAGGTTGCAGTGAGCCGAGATGGCACCACTGCACTCCAGCCTGGGCAACAGAGTGAGACTGCACCTCAAAAAAAAAAAAAAAAAGATATGCACACATGTGTACACACATACACACCATGTACTGGGCAAGCACATGGACTTTCACTAAAGAGATAACAGAAAATGAGCTACTTCATATGGCTCACAGGATGTGCCTTGTGTAATTAAATTAAACTCCAGTGTGGATGGCAGCCCTAAGCACCCACCCACCCTGAGCTGTGCAAGTACACAGCTATCTTAGAGCCTGGACTCCTAGCAGAAGTATCTCTGGTCATGCACAAAACTTAAGGATTTTGTTTCCAGCCTCTTAATTTTCCTCCCTGTCTCGTATCTGCCTGCTTCCAATCCACCGTGCATATTAATGACAGATTTATTTTCCTTTTACAATGGTCTCTGTTAGATAAAGCAGAAGGTACTTGATCAAAGAATAACAGCTATAGGAAAAGGCTACTCTGAATGAATTTTAAACCAGGTTCCAACATTTCAAAGTCAAAAATAAAAAGAAATTCTTTAAAGCTTTGATTAAGACTTGGACAACGAAGCTAAACTTATTAAATTAGTTTGCTTCATGGCACTTCAGCAACATTTAGGTTATAATTACAACTTCAGGCTAATTCTCAGGAAAAACACAAAGACTGCAGCCCAACTCCGTATCTAATTAATACAATGAATACAGAGGATAAAAATGTTAATCTGTTAAGCATAAACCTTTAAAATACAACCCAACACTTGTAACACTCTTTGTCACTCCTTCGTCTGTCAGAATTCTGGGATCCTTGGAAATGGGAAGTGGTCCTATCCTCTATTAGTCTCTGGGAAGCCTAGAGGAAAAGTCACCGGAGCTTCAACTTCAGTTATTTATTTTATCAGAACTACGTATAAAAATTTCTAAATAACTTTAGTGGAATGACCTGAAATATCACCACTAATAGATACTAAATTATTAAAATACATGAATCTGTTTCTGGATTTTGAAAATCTAAGCCAGTGACCCATTTTTTCTTAATTTTAAGTTAAAAATTAGCTAATTTTAAGGTAATGGCCACAGATGGACAGATGGACTGGATAAGATTGGAGAGCTTTGACCTGTAACCTAACTTCACCCCGCCTCCTTCTTACCCTGGGTCTTCATGATGCCCTCACAGTCTTTCTGCTGCCAGCGTCCCTCCATCTCCCTGTATTAGAATCTAACTGATATCTCCTCTCTGGCTTAATGTTAGGATGTAGGACAGCACCTGACATGCATTAGCCTTTAACACACATCCACCAAACAGGAGTTTTTCTATCTCTGGGTCAATGACATGTTGTTTTCTATCCCTGTATCAATGACATGTTGCTTTAAGCATGTAGTTTTATAACTTATTTGGAGAAAGTGCTTTTTCTTCATTATGTCTATTCTATAACTTACTGTGGCTATTTTAAGCATCTGTTTTTCTAGAGGAATTCTAGAATTATTTTGTTATTTTTCTGAATACCCTGCTAGAATTTTTTAAAATTGTAGTAAGAACACGGAACGGCTAGCATTTGAATGAGTGTCATACTGCATTTATAGATTACTTTGTGGTGAATCAACCATTTTTGATAGTAGCTTTTTTATCATCTCAGAATAAGAAATGCCAATACTGATGTCTTAATCCTTATCCCCTCTAGCAAAGTTGGGGAGTGCTTTTTTCCTATTGTTTTCGAAAAGTTTTTCTTGAGGTTATTCTTTGGTAGTTTAAATTTTTACAGAAGGCAATTTTTATATACCATTGAGAGCTATTCAGAAAAAAAAATAAAGTATGCTCCAAGTCTATGGGTCTTAAAATTTCTGGGCCATGAACCTATTTGAGAATATAATGGTTTACGATATTTATGAACTCTCTGTAATAATAAAGGTATGTGTGTATCTATCTGTGTTTGTATATACACTCATGTGCATGTGTGTGTGTGTATATCATATTTTGTCAGAGTTTCATGGATTCCAAGCCTATTTATGTACCACACTTAGGTAAATCTGCTACAATATGTTTTAAGGAAAGACACTGGGACACAAACAAACAGAGAAATTCTGTGTTTTTTTGTTTGTTTGTTTGTTTGTTTGTTTGTTTTTTGTTTTTTGAGATGGAGTCTTGCTCTGTTGCTCAGGCTGGAGTGCAATGGTATGATCTTGGCTCACTACAATCTCTGCCTCCCGGGGTTCAAGCAATTCTCCTGCCTCAGCCTCCCAAGTAGCTGGGATTATATGCACCCACCACTATGCCTGGCTAATTTTTGTATTTTTAGTAGACATGGGGTTTCACCATGCTGGTCAGGCTGGTTTTGAACTCCTGGTCTCAGGTGATCCACCCGCCTCAGCCTCCCAAAGTGCTGGGATTACAGGTATGAGCCACTGCACCTGGTCAGAGAAATTCTCTTTTATTTGAAGTGTTCATTATATAAGTCTGTCTGTATTCTAGCCTGCTCATGTCTCTCCTGGGACAAAAGAAAGAGTAAGGCATAAAGCTAAGGTAAAAATCTGTGTGTCGGACCCTCACACAACACTACATTCTCTTACACACACACACACACACACACACACACACACACACACACACACACGTGCGCGCGCCTAGAAGAGGACAAGCCTCTGAGGCACTTCTGGAGAAAATGTTCAAAGAATGTGTAAAAGCTTTCTATGTTTTTTAATCATTTACGTTCTAGCAGCTAAACACACCACGTGAGAGAAATTTTCACCCTGTGGGAGCTGAGAACCTGGTGGATGAATCACTTGTGTAAATTATGAAGTACCACTTTGAGCAATTTGAGAGACTGATTTGTCAGCAGCATTATGAGATGCTCCTATACTATTCTAACTCCTATAAAATAAATAAAAGCATTTCTTTGCATATGGAGTGTGAAAACGAGAGGTACCTATAAATGGTAAAGAGTAAATACACATATTTGAACACAATATTACTTCATATTGTTGTGTTACCAAGCTTCCCCATTGCCTATTCCAGGGAGTGCAAATACCTCCGATCTGCAAACTCTTGCATGAGGAAGCTGCACCATGCTTGCATGAGAAAGCTGTTCCATGTCAGAGACTCTGCTTGATGGGGACTATGAGTCAATGTAGACTTTTGAATCTTAGTATGCGTATCCCTAGGAACGTCACTTAAAGGTTCGAAATGCTTCATTAGAGCATAAACCCTCCTCTAAACAGAAACATGGAATCCTCTGCCCTGTTCCTTCTGGGGCACTGCTACCCAGCGGAACTCTGTCCTGTGATGGGTGTGACCCAAGTGTGCCCATCCACTATGGCGGCCATGAGTTCCACGTGGATCCTTAGCACCCGAGAGGTGGCCAGAGCCACGGAGGATCTGAGCTTTTCATTCTAGTTACTTCTAACCTAAATGGCCACAGAGGGATTTCCACACAGGGAAACATGGTACAGAGTTTACCGCTATGCAACAATAGTGTATTCGTTCATTCTCACACTGATGATTAAGACGTATCTGAGACTGGGTAATTTAAAAAGAAAAAGAAGGGTTTTTTTTTGTTTTTTTGTTTTTTTTTTCCTTTGAGATGGTGTCTCCCTCTGCCGCCCAGGCTGGAGTGCAGTGGCTCAATCTTGGCTCACTGCAACGTCTGCCTCCCGAGTTCAAGTGATTCTCCTGCCTCAGCCTCCCAAGTAGCTGGGATGACAGATGCGCATCACCACATCCAGCTAATTTTTGTATTTTTAGTAGAGACGGGGTTTCTCCATGTTGGCCAGGCTGGTCTCAATCTCCTGATCTTATGATCCACCCACCTTGGCCTCCCAAAGTGCTGGGATTACAGGCATGGGCCACCACCATGCCTGGCCTTCTCAATGAACTTTTAAAGTATTGGTCTGACTCCAGAAAAAAAATCTGATGTAAATTTTATCGGAAGTGAATTTAATTTATATGTTATCTTTTTTTAACTTTTAACTTCAGGAGTACACATGCATATGTTACATACATGTGCATACATCACATACCTGTGCATACGTTACACATGTAAACTTGTGTCATGGGGTTTGTGGTATTTTAAGAACTGACACCTTCATGATATTAAGACTTCTAATTCAAGGACATGAATATCATCTCATTTCTAGCAGTTTTGTTGGACATTTAAGGGTATTTTGTTAGTTTATTATATTTAGGCTTTGAAATTTTTTTAAGTTTATGAGTAAGAACTTGATTTTAAGATTTTTCATCATTTTAAGTGGGGTCCTGCTAAATGTTTTGTTGTTTATAAATATGAATGCCGTTAATTTCATGCTGATCTGTATCAACTCATTATTTTATTAATTTTTCTTTCTGCTTTTTAGTGCTTCCCACCGATTCCTGGCAATTTTCTGGGTACATAATTACGTCACCAGTAAGCGAGATAGCATAACATTTCCCTTACCCATTCTTATGCCTATAATTGCTCTTAGTTGTCTGATTGATGAATTCGTTATCAGCAACACAGCGTTAAATGACGGTGGAGACAGCAGCCATCTTTGTTATGTTCGTGACTTCAGTAAATTACTCTGATTTAGTTAGTTATTGGTTTAGCTTTGTTTGGTTTGGGGTTTTTTGATTGTTTGTTTGTTTTTTGAGACAGGATCTCCCTCTGTTGCCCAGGCTGGAGTGCAGTGGTGTGATCTTGACTCACTGCAACCTCCACCTCCCAGGTTCAAGGGATCTTCCTGCCTCAGTCTTCCAAGTATCTGGGACCATGCCCAGCAAAGTTTATTTTATTTTTTTTGTAGAGACGCGGTCTTGTTATATTGCTCAGGCTGGTCCTGAACTCTTGGACTCAAGCAATCCTCCCATCTTGGCCTCCCAAAGTGATTACAGGTGTGAGCCCCCACGCCCAGCCTAATTATTGCTATTTTAAACAGCAGATTTCAGCTAGAGTTAATATTTCTGAGTCATAACCTTCTCTGAGGCTCTGAGGGGACAAAACATCTCTCAGCTCTCCCCTCATTCTGTGACATCATCATCTCCCTTTCATCGGCAGTCCGTCTTCCACAAATATTTCGAGATCAATTCTTCCCTAATGTTCTCACTCCCATTGTTTTCATTGGGTTATCTTCATTGCTTTCTTCCTTTCTTTCCCATATTGCATATGGTGCCTTGGCTGGGTAGGATGTGCATAGGGTTGTTTAATTCTCCTCCTTCAGCTAGAATTACCAGATGAAATTTTGACTGTAGTACAGTACTCTAATAATCTACATTATTATTTTTTTGAAAATCACTCTGTTACCAGTAATCTATGTTAGAATGCTAGAACAATTAACCAAGTTATCAGAAAATTCTATTACAAAGCCACTCTAAAAAATACAAAATATTTCTCTGTCATTCAAATTTATTTAAAAAAACAAAACAAAACACCCATTGCTTGTGCAGAGTCTAAATTCCCGTCCTGAAGACAATGTGACGGGATATGACGGGGCTGTCTCCCTGAAGCATGAACAGCTTAAATAAATTGATTTGTTTACTCAGGAACCTTCTGTGGAAGGCATCACTAGTTGTCTATGCAAAATCCATTTTCTTCTTTGCCCCTTCCTAACTGAACATTAATCGTGTTTGGGTTGGCAATGAACCTAGCCTTAAGAAAAACAAACAAGTGCTCTCCTTATGATAGGGGGTGGCTGTGATTTTACCTAATGTTTTAAAATTCAGAAGTCTACTGGGGATTTCAGAAACATTTTGCTTTCCTGCTGTAAGTGCCATCCCCTCCTCCTCATTCTTCCTACAGAGAAAGAAGAAGAGGAAGGTGACATCTTAAAACCACGAGGGGCTGGGCATGGTGGCTCACGCCTGTAATCCCAGCACTCCAGGAGGCCAAGGTGGGCAGATCACTTGATCAGGAGTTTGAGACCAGCCTGGTCAACATGGCGAAACTCCACCTCTACTAAAATACAAAATCAGCTGGGTGTGGTGGTGGACACCTGTAATCCCAACTACTCGGGAGGCTGAGGCAGGAGAATCGCCTGAACCCTGGAGGCAGAGGTTGCAGTGAGCCAAGATCGTGTGATTGCACTCCAGCCTGGGCAATAAGAACAAAACTCCATCTCAACAACAACACATGAGGAAGAAAGCCACACTTTCAGGATGGAAGAATGGAAAGGCAGAGCCAACCTCCAATGACATTGAGGAACTCATGTGCCCGTTCTGAGCAGTCCTCATCTGGACTCATTTCTGTGAGAAAAATAATCTTCTCTTAGGATAAACCACAGTAATCCAGTTTCTGCCACTGAGAGTCAAATAGTATCTAACTAACACATTCTCTAGTAATTATTCAATATTCAATAGTTTGAGATTTAAAATTTCTAAGGAACATAAGTGATATGGTCTGACTCTGTCCCCACCCAAATCTCACCTTGAATTGTAGCTCCCATAATTCCCACGTGTTGTGGGAGGGGCCTGGTGGGAGACAACTGAATCATGGAGGCGGTTTCCCCCACACTATTCTTGTGGTGGTGAATAAGTCTCACAAGATCTGATGGTTTTATAAGGGAAAACCTTTTTCACTTGGCTCTCTTTTTCTCTCTTGCCTGCCACCATGTAATACATGCCTTTTGCCTTCTGCCATGATTGTGAGGCCTCCCCAGCCATGTGCAACAGTGAACCCATTAAATCTCTTTTTCTTTATAAATTGCCCAGACTTGGGTATGTCTTTGTCAGCAGTATGAAAACAGACTAATATAATAAGTGATGTCATTTCCCACAATTTGGGCATAAAATGAATTTGGGAGGATGGCGTGATTTTCTCACCCCAGAGAAATACAGGTGACATTAGAGAGAATTAGATACATCCCTTTCTTTTTTTGGCAAGTACCCTCCTAGTAACGTTAGTCTTTTGAAAACAATAATATGATCCCTAAGGTTTTGAGTTTCACAAATATTTACTGCATGTCAAGTACTTTGCAAAATGAGTAAGAAACTCTTACCTTGATCTTGGGGGAGCTTACACTCAATTCTAGGGGACAATCAAACCATACGGTAAATTTTATAATAGAAGTTTGCACAGTGCACTGTTGAAATATCCAGAAAGAAGTAATATTCCTTTCATAAAAAGTCATACAAAATATTAGAAACATCTTAGCTGGACATGAATGAACAATACCTCATACTCAGTGGGTGCCACACAAGATTGTCTAAATGAAATTAAAATATTTGACCCTACTTCCGGCCAGAACGCAACCTACACAAATCTATGAGGACAAGGGCACTGTGGTGCTTTCTTACGCAGAAACAAAATCAGGTCACTGCAATTAAACTTCTTTGCCTGGCTAACTTCAACTCAGTTACCATGCAAGCACCCTGCTGAATCTCTCCGCATAAAGTGGGCGGCTGTGTTATTCTTTCTCTCAACACCATACACTTTTTTCTTCTTAGCACTTATTGGCAATTTTAAATTATATGTTTGTTTTTGTGATCATTACCCTAATTAAATTGAAACCTTTATGAGAGAGAGAATGAATCTTCCAGTTCATTCTGGTTTCCTAGCAGCAAACACATAAGATGCATTCAATAACTATACGGTGGATAAAACGAATTAATTTCAACGTTGTGAATATGTGATAGTCATTTTTTTAACTTTATTCAGAAGTCACTCCTTCCTTTGCAACTAGAAGTTCTTGTTTGACAGAGAGGCCATTTCCCCCAGCTTTACTAAAGAATGACTGACAAATAAAAATTGTATATATTTAAGGCATGCAGCATGATGTTTTGATAGACACATGTTTTGAAATGATGACCACAATCAGGATAACTGACACATTCATCACTTCACCTAGTTACTTTTTTTTTTTTTTTTGGTTTGGTAACACTTGAGATTGCCTCTCTTAGCATATTTTAATTTTATAATACATGACTACTAACTAGTTACTATGCCACACATCTCCAGAACTTACTCATTTTATAATCAAAAATTTGCTGGACACTTTGACGAGCATCTCCTTGTATCTGTTCCCCTACCCCGCCACCCAGTCTCTGGTAACCACCATTCTACTCTCTGTTTCTGTGAATTCAACTTTTTTAGATTCCACATATAGGTGAGATCATGCCACATCTGTCTTTCTGTGCCTGGCTTATTTCCCCGAGCTCGACGTGCTCTAGGTTCATCCATGCTGTCGCAAATGACATTTCATTCTTCCTTCATGCTGAATAGCATTCCACTGTGTATACACACCACATTCCTTTATGCATCATCCACTGATGGGCACCTAAGTTGCTTCCGTATCTTGACTATTGTGAATTATGCTGTGATGAACAATGAGTGTAGGAGTGGAGGTGTCCCTTCAGCATGCTGATTTTCTCCCCTTTGGATATTCACCCAGAAGTCAAATTGTTGGATCATATGGTCGTCCTAGTTTTAATTTTGGGGGTAACGTACGTACCATTTTCCGTAATGCCTGTACCAATTTACATTCCCAGCACCAGTATACAAGGCTTCCACATCCTCACCAACACTTGTTTCCTCTGTCTTTTTGGTAATGGCCATTCTGACAGGTATGTGAGGGGCTATCTCACAGTGGTTTTGATACACAGGCCATTTTTGATAGAAAAATTGTCCAGGCCAAAAAGAAGTTCTGTTCCTACTATTTGAAAAATACATAAGAAACACAAATGAGCAGACATAGATGTCTAGTATTTTCTGCCAGAGACGAGATTCGCTTCTCAAACCACATCTGACCCACAGGAACTGTGACTCACAAGATGCCTGCTGTACTCAGGCCAAAGTGGAAGTGCTTTTCTTTCTCAGCAGAGTCTACCTGTGCACATCCCATCTGCTCAGGTCAGGGATAGATGACGCCATAGAAACACCTCCTCTGCAATGATGTTCTCTATCTCGGTCTCCAGTCAGGTCACAAAGCTCACGGAGGATGGCAGGGAGGGCGAACAATGCCCGTCTTTAAGGACCATCCACACAGGGAAGTCCACTGATCAGACTGGCGTGGCGGCTGACACCAGCACCCAACCCTCCCCTTCCTTTTCAACCAGAGCCTGGTTCTCCTTTGGGGAGTTCAGATCTTTGCTCTTCTCTGCTAATCATTGGCCATTCTCAGTTTAGAGGCACATTCTCCTCGGCTTGACACCACTATTCTTCCCCCTTCTGTACTGAGGTGCGTGGTGTCTTCCAAATATTCATGCCTATTCAGGACCCGAGAATGAGGCCTTATTTGAAAATAGGGCCTCATGAAATTTAAAGTATTTTTTTCTAATTCTGTGGAGAAAGTCAATGGTAGCTTGATGGAAATAGCATTGCATCTACAAATTACTTTGGGCAGTATGGTCATTTTCACAATACTGATTCTTCTTATCTATGAGCATGGAATGTTTTTCCATTTGTTTGTGTAGTGGTTTGTAGTTCTCCTTGAAGAGGTCCTTCACGTCCCTTGTAGGTTGCATTCCCAGGTATTTTATTCTCTTAGTAGCAATTGGGAAAGGGAGTTCACTCATGATTTGGCTCTCTGTTTGTCTGTTATTGGTGTATAGGAATGCTTGTGATTTTTGCACATTGATTTTGTATCCTGAGACTTTGCCGAAGTTGTTTATCAGCTTAAGGAGTTTTTGGGCTGAGATGATGGGGTTTTCTAAATATACAATCGTGTCATGTGCAAACAGAGACAATTTGATTTCCTCCCTTTCTATCTGAATACACTTTATTTCATTCTCTTGCCTGACTGCCCTGGCCGGAACTTCCAATACTATGTTGGGTAGAAGTGGTTAGAGAGGGCATCCTTGTCTTGTGCTGGTTTCCAAAGGGAATGCCTCCAGCTTTTGCCCATTCAATATGTTATTAGCTATGGGTTTTTCATAAATATTTTGAGATATGTTCCATCAATATCTAGTTTATTGAGTGTTTTTAGCATGAAGGGGTGTTGAATTTTATTGAAGGCCTTTTCTGCACCTATTGAGATAAACACGTGGTTTTTGTCATTGGTTCTGTTTATGTGATGGATTATGTTTATTGATTTGTGTATATGGAACCAGCCTTGCATCCCAGGGGTGAAGCCAACTTGATCGTGGTGGATAAGCTTTTTGATGTGCTGCTGGATTCAGTTTGCCAGTATTTTATTGAGGATTTTCACATCGATGATCATCAGGGATATTCGTCTGAAATTTTCTTTTTTGTCGTTGTTGTGTCTCTGCCAGGTTTCGGTATCAGGATGATGCTGGCTTCATAAAATGAGTTAGGGAGGAGTTCCTCTTTTTCTATTGTTAGGAATGGTTTCAGAAGGAATGGTACCAGCTCCTCTTTGTACCTCTGGTAGAATTCGGCTGTGAATTCGGCTTTTCTTGGTTGGTAGGCTATTAATTACTGCCTCAATTTCAGAAGAGTCTGTATAGACAAGACAATCCTATGCAAAAAGAACAAAGCTGGAGGCATCATGCTACCTGACTTCAAGCTGTAGTACTAGGCTACAGTAACCAAAACAGCATGATACTGGTATCAAAACAGATACATAGACCAATGGAACAGAACAGAGGTCTCAGAAATAATACCACACATCTACAACCATCTGATCTTTGACAAACCTGACAAAAACAAGCAATGGGGGAAAGGATTCCCTATTTAATAAATGGTGCTGGGAAAACTGGCTAGCCATATGCAGAAAACTGACACTGGACCCCTTCCTACACCTTATACAAAATTTAACTCAAGATGGATTAAAGACTTAAACAAGACCTAAAATCATAAAAACCCTAGAAGAAATCCTAGGCAATACCATTCAGGACATAGGCATAGGCAAAGACTTCACGACTTAAACACCAAAAGCAATGGCAAAAAAAAAAAAAAAAGCCAACATTGACAAATGGGATCCAATCACACTAAAGAGCTTCTGCACAGCAAAAGAAACCATCATCAGAGTGAATGGGCAACCTACTGAATGGGAGAAAATTTTTGCAATCTCTCCATCTGACAAAGGTATAATAACCAGAATCTACAAGGAACCTAAACAAATTTACAAGAAAAAAACAAACCCCATAAAAAAGTAGGCAAAGGATATGAACAGACACTTCTCAAAAGAAGACATTTATGTGGCCAACAAACATATGAAAAAAAGCTCATCATCACTGGTCATTAGAGAAATGCAAATCAAAACCACAATGAGATACCATCTCATGCCAGTTAGAACGGTGATCATTAAAAAGTCAGGAAACAACAGATGCTGGAGAGGATGTGGAGAAATAGGAATGCTTTTACACTGTTGGTGGGATTGTAAATTAGTTCAACCATTGTGGAAGACAGTGTGGCGATTCCTCAAGGATCTAGAACCAGAGATACCATTTGACCCTGCGATCCCATTACTGGGTATATACCTAAGAGATGACAAATCATTCTACTATAAAGACACATGCACATGTATGTTAATTGCAGCACTATTTACTATAGCAAAGACTTGGAACCAAGCCAAATGCCCATCAATGATATACCGGATAAAGAAAATGTGGCACATATACACCATGGAATACTATACAGCCATAAAAAAGAATTAGTTCATGTCCTTTGCAGGGACATGGATGAAGCTGGAAACCATCATTATCAGCAAACTAACACAGGAACAGAAAACCAAACACCACATGTTCTTACTTATAAGTGGGAGTTGAACAATGAGAACACATGGACACAGGGAAGGGAACATCACACACTGGGGCCTGTCGGTGGGTGGAGGGCAAGGGGAGAGATGTCATTAGGTGAAATACCTAATGCATGTGGGGCTTAAAACCTAGACGACGGGTTGATGGGTGCAGCAAACCACCATAGCACATGTATATAACAAACCTGCACGTTCTACACATGTATCCCAGAACTTAAAGTAAAATAACAATAATAATTAATAATAATAAAAGAAAATGGGGCCTCTACAGCTGAAATTAGCTAAGTTGAGGCCATGCTGTATACGGGCCAGTTCCAAGTCAACAGTCAGTGTTCCCATAAGAAGGCCAGGTAACGATGGAGAGATACAGACGCAGACACAGGGCAGAGGGCAATGTGATGGCAGAGTCATGCCGAGTGATAATCAACTGAAGCCATGGCAGCCAGGGCAGGCCAAGGGCTGTCCCACTGCAGCCTGAGGATGCAGGGAAGGAGCCTCCCAAGAGCCTTCCATGGGAGCAGGGCCCCACTGACACCTTGATTTCAGACTTCTAGTTTTCAGAACAGTGAGACACTAAACTTCTCTTGACTTAACCCACCCAGTTTGTGGGACTTTGTTATGTCAAAAATGGGTGGAGATAACTAATATACCCTAATTCTTGTATTTCCTTGAGAGTCCCCAACTCCAAGCTATACCTCAAGTTTGGGAACCCCTGCCTGGCCAATCAGTACTGACTGTGATGGGCTCAGAAACAGGAATGTGACCAGTCTTAGCCAGCAAGAATAAATCCTAGCAATTCCATGGACCTCCTGCACGAGGCTCTTTTCCCTGCGTACTGGGGGATGAAGATGTGTGTGCAGGAACAGCAGCAAATATTTTGCCACCATGAGGGAGACAGGTACTAGGAGGGGCACTGTGTACAGTGTAAGGATGAAAACTTTAGCAGAAGGAGGATGGTAAGGGAGAGAGAGAGGGGGAGAGGGAGAGAGAGAGAGACTGTTCCTGATAACATCCTTTAAAACACTCATTAAAGTTTTGCTGGAAACCAGAAATACTACTTAACTTTTCATTTGCATAAGCTAATAATATAATTTTTTTATGGTTAATCTGCCTCCAGTTGCATTTTCATATTCAATCTATAATTGAATCCGTAGTTGTCTGCTATACGAATATAAAATGCCAAGTCTATGGCCTTTTGTTTTAGATGTGGCAAGTTATGCTTAGAGATTTCATATAATTGTGTCTCAACTGATCTTAAGGTAAACTAATTTATGTGGCGGGTGGGTCACTTGAGGCTAATTTATTTTCTAGGGAAGTTTTTAAAATTTTCCCAGTTGACCATAGCTCATGATCTGCCCAAAATGAACTCAGAAAATTAACATTATTGTAAATATACATTTAAGGCACATCGGGTGAATCGGTTTCATCTTGAAAGGCCACACTTGGAGCTTGGTACTGAGGTCCCAGAGAGCTGTGTGGAGGAGGTCCTGAGCCCACACCAGCTCAGAGGAAAGGTGTGCTGAGGGCAGTTGCTGGTGTCTGCGATAGCACCAGCAGGAAGAATGCTCCCACCGATGGTGTCCCTGCTATAGAAAAGACACAGCCAAGACACTGTACTGGGTTTTATATTCCCTAACTATCCCAAACAACACTGTGAAGTTAATTTCAAATTATTATGCTTTTTTTTTTTTTAACAATATCTGGGCCACTGCCATTTGTAAGGATAACTGTCCATCATCTTTCCCACAAAACCTGCTTCTGACAGGCTTACAAATGAGTGCTGTCCGATCCCAAACCATCTCAAACACAGCGAAGCACAGTTTCCAGCCAGACTATCATCGAAGACTGTCAAATAAATGAAGAAAACAGCAGGGGAAAAATTCTACCCAACAGGACAGCCGCAACAGGCCAAAGGAAAGCAGTTTCTTGTGCTGGGTTGGTTGTGTGCTTCTCAAGAATCTAAAGTCCTGCAGGAAGTTACAAAGGCAAATAATTAACCCCATTGCCAAGGATGTGTGGATCCCAACCAGCACCCAGCAAGGTGGCAAGTGATAAAGACCCCTGGTGGACACCCTCATTTTTTGCTTCACTCTGAAATCTGTCTCCAACTAAAATCACCCACCGTTAACTGCAGCCTCTAATATCTTTTGAGTACTGACATTTAACACTCAGTGGGAATGTATTCGCCGGTGAGACAACCCGGGAATGTTTTTGTGTTTCCAATATAATCGTTAGGTGTGGAGTCTGATGTAGGTTTTTGATATAATCTCTAATTGGCTAATTCCCCTCTACTCTTATTTATCTAACAGTCTAAGCTGTTAGTAGATCTACATTTTTTTTTTTTTTTTTTTTTTTTTTTTTTTTTTTTTTTGAGACAGAGTCTTGCTTTGTTACCGAGGCTGGAGTGCAGTGGCGTGATCTCAGCTCGCTGCAACCTCTGCCTCCCGGGTTCATGAGATTCTCCTGCCTCAGCCTCCTGAGGAGCTGGGATTACAGGCTCCTACCATCACACCCAGCGAATTTTCGCATTTTTTGGTAGAGGTGGGGTTTCACCATGTTGGCTGGGCTGGTCTCGAACTCCCAGCCTCAAATGATCCGCCCGCCTCAGCCTCCCAAAGTGCTGGGATCACAGGCATAAGCCACCATGCCTGACCTAGTAGATCTATTTTTAAAGTGAGGAGGTCATATTACACATTATGAGACATTTGTATTCAGCATCCATTGAAATAACCAAAGTTTTCTTCATTTATTTCACAAATCAGCTACACTAATCCAGTGGTTCTCATGTGGGGGAGATTTTTGCTCTCCCTAGAGACATGTCTGGATACATTTGTGCTTGTCACACCCCATGGGGGAGCACGCTATGACATTGCTTGGGAAGAGACCAGAGATGCTCCTAAACATGTTTCAGTTCCCAGAACAACTATCCTCCCAACCCCTAGAAACAAGAATTATCTCTTTCAAAATGTCAACAGTGCCGACATGAAGAAATGTGAATCGATAGATTTTCTACTAGTACTCCTGATGTCCTAATGTTGACTTCCTAATGAGCTACCTTCTAAAATAAACTTTACCTGGCTAAATTTTTGATACCCTGCTGGATTCGTTAATGTTTTATGTATGGCTTTTGTACCCATGTTTATCAATGACATAGCAAACATTTTTCTTCATTTTCGAATGATTGCCAAGGTTTGTCATCATGGTAAAGCCAGACTCACAGAGGAATGGAAAATCGTTCCTCATCTTAAGTTTATTTAAAAGAAATTTTAATTAGCATGCAATAAAATTCAGTCTGAGTTGTGGCAAATGCACAGGTGTGTGCCTACCAAAGTCAAGGTACAGAACAGGGCCATCATTCCCCTAGATCGTTTCCTTCTGCTGTGCCTTCATGGGCAAATCCTTCCCCATCTTCCCTTTTTGAAACTATATTTTCAATTATAAAATTCACTCATGCTCATTGCAATTAAACATACAGCAATGTTAAAAAAAAAAAAAAAAAAAGCTGTTCCACTTTTCTTCTCATCTCCACTGACAATAACGTGAATACTTCAGGGAATGTTTACATATTTGGGTTTGAGGAAACATTAGAAGCAAGAGACAAAAAAGAATATCCATACAATTTTTAAAATTTTGTTGGTGAAAATCACCATAAACAAAACAGAAGGAGGGGTACATTATTGTAATATCAATGTCACAAATATTGCTTCTCACATAATAAGAAGAGAACACCTCCAAAGTGATAAAGATAAACAACTTGATAGAACAAAAATGTAGGGCAGGGTATCAATGGGCAAGTCACAGAGGAGGAGTTGCTAAAGGCCAGTAAACATCTGAAGAATGCGCTTTCTCATTAGTGGCCACATAAATGCAAAATATAACCACACAGATAACAGTTCCCTCATCAGATTAGCAAGAATTAGATTAACATCTAGGTCTGAAAAGGTTGTGAGTAAATTAGTGTCTTGCCAACATTGTCAGGCAAATAAATTGCATTAACTTTCTGGAAATCAATCTCGCCATGTCTATCAATGTCAACAATTTACATATTCTTTGAGCCATAAATCTCACCTGGGAATTTATCTACACAAAGAAAATCACCACTAAGTAAGGATAAGTGCAGAATTATTTATACTGATAAAAATATCAGGAAAAGACTATTGTCAACAGGTAAATGATTGAATACATTATGATAAAATAATTCTGTTGATTATTATGCAGATATTTCAAAGAGAACGAATTCAATCGTTCTCTATACATGCACATAGGTATACACATATTGTATGTATGTACATGTATATGTGTATGTATATGTACATGTATATGCACATGTATATGTATATGCATGTGTATGTATACATACACGTATACATATATGCATGTGTATGTATACATACATGTATATGTATATGTGTGTATGTATACGTACATGTACACATATATGCGTGTGTATGTGTATGTACGTGTATGTATATGTATTATGTTTACATATATGTATTATGTATACATATATGTGTATGTGTGTATATGTATATTATGTATATGTATATGTGTATATATACTTATATGTATTATGTTTATGTATAATATATACATAATGTATACATTATACATATAGAATAAAACTAAGGAAAACTAGAATCAAAGTAAGGAAAACAAGCCACAGTGTAACAACATGACTGTCTACAACCAGCGACAACTGTGTCTTCACTGCCTCATCAGACAAAGCACATATACGTGTGTGTGTATATATATATATCTGTATGTATTTATATACACATATTTCTATATATTTATCTGGAAGAGTACACAGAACAATTTCTAAGTTAAAAAAATAAATCCCAATTTATATGCACACACATACACCCATATAGAAACCTTCATTTAGAGTCACGTGTCTGACATTTTAAGTCTGAAATCTATCATGTGATGATTTCCTTTGTTTTCCTTTTCCTACACATAAACAGGAAACAGTGCTCTGCAAAGTAGAATAAAACTAAGGAAAATCAGCCACGGTGGAATAACATGGCCGAGTGTCTACAGCCGCTGATAACTGTGTCTGCACTGCCTCGTCAGAGGAAGCCACTCTCTTCCGCAACATCCAGCAACATGCTCTTGGGGGTCTGGTTCTTCTAGGGTTGGGTTAGCAAATGGATTTCAAGAGCCAAATTTGGATGATTTTGGGGGTTGTAGGGGTTGTAGGGCTCGAAGGAAAAGGACACCGTGATTAATTATCAATGTCTTCCACAGGAGGGGAAGGGGACTGGCGGATGAGAGTCTGTGTCACTCACCCAGGCCGAGATGCTGTTCAGATAGGCATTCTATGATGGGAAAGGGAAGCGGTTGTACTCCTGAGTAGAAGAGCTAGTATGCTAATATGGACAGACCCTTAGAAAATGCCTTCCTAAACAAGAACTTTCAATATTATTTATGGTAATACCCATTGACTCGGACTAGAAATATGTCACAGCTTTTGACAAGGAAAGCTACCACCCACTGCTTCCTAATTTTTAAAAAACAATGTTTTTCAATCAGAGCAATTTAGAGCATGAAATAAATTTCATTAATGACAAAGAGATCATCAGTCTTAAATCCCTTCAGTTCATAACAGCCTCATAGGTCAGGCCTCCCGGGTAGCTTTGGCTGAGAAAATATTTAACATTTGTAGAAAATTACATAAAAATTTTCCAGCCTTCTGTTATCCGTTCAGCAAAGAAGCCTTTATTGTCTTCTATAAGTACTACATTTTTTGATACTAATGACAGTTGACTATTATTAATTAACATACATCATTATAACTATAATTCATACTAATAATTCTAATGAAATGTAGGAGCATCTCTCTGTATTCTGTATGGATGATTTACTTTCCAAGAAGCAATCTGTAAATTTTTTTGTAAAAAAAAAAAAAAAAAATCTATGACAAATCTTCCATAAGTGGGAAGCAAAGATTTTAAACAGTTTCTCAATAAAGTCTTAATTTATCCTGAGTTCACGCCCAGAATATAGGTGGTCGCATTCTCTAGTCACACACTCCAAATTTTTCCCATACATCGTTTTTCTCCTTCTCCATGATTTTTGTTTACGAAGGCATTTTCCACCTATTGGGTGATACTCTCTACCTTGCAAGATGCTTTGTTTTCAAAAACATCTCAACACACACAAGGAACGCCTCACTTTGAATCTGTCTGAGGATTATAAAACAAGTGTACTGAGACATATTCAGAACATTATTTAATTCAACCATTTCAAGTATGTAAAAATGACTTTAATTAAACTCATCAACTTGTGAAACCATCATCATAAGTGAATTTTAGGATGTTTTCATCACCCTAGAAAGATTTCTAATGCCAATTTACAGTCCATCCCTATCCCCACCCGCAGTCTCAGGCAACCACTACTCAATCTACTTTCTGTCTCTATAGATGTGTCTGTTCTGGCCATGTGGTCTCTTGTGTCTGCTTCTTTCCCTTAGGGTCATGAGTTTGAGGTCATCCATGTCAAAGGACATATAAGTAGTCCGTTACTTTGTATTGCTGAAGTTTTCCATTTTATGGCTATAACATACATCAGCTGAAAAATGTCTGTGTTCATTCCAGTTTTCAGCTATTATGAATAATGGTGCTAAGGACATTCACGTGCAGGTTTTTAGGTAGATAACTTCATCTGTTGTGCAGACATCTAGTACTGAAACTGCTGGGCCATACGGCAAATTTCTATATTTAATGTTTTAAGAAACTGACAGTTTCCCAAAGTTGCTGCATTATTTTCCATTCCCACCAGCAACATATGAAGGCTCCTGTTTCCCCAGATGCTTGCACTTTGTTTTGTTTTTGTTTCTAATCCCTGCTTTTGCTTCCATCGTAGTAGAAACGTTTACAGTCTTCCTGACTTTACATTAATTGACATGATCGGCTTAATGTTCTTTGCAAAACATTTTGGAAACACAATAAACATGCATATGACTAATGAACAAGCTGGCAGTCAAGAACAAAGTGGCCACAGACCCCCCTAATACATCCTAAAATGCCTTCTGTTTCTGGAATGGAAGGCTGCTCCTATCTGACACAGCCCATCAATAGAGGTAATGCTGGAACGCTGATGCGGGGGAGAGTATGTGGTATTTGCAGCGGACATTTATTGAACGTTTTCTAAGAACAGGTTTCTACTGAGGTCATTACCTGCTTCATTGTGTGTAATCAATAAAGACCCATGTGAAGTAGTGATAATCGTCTCTAGTCTACAGACTTGGAGACTAATGTTTGGAAGAGTTGAGGAGACTTTCCAACGCCACATAGGTAATGGAGCGTTGAGCCAACATGGGAAGAAAAGCTGTTCTATCACGAAAGCTTTGGCAGGGGAATATGACAAATGGCAGATGCTTTGAGAATAGGACGTTGCTATGTGTAGTGCCCAGTATTTGCAGGACCTGCAACACTGGCAGCACAAAGATAGCCACTTCTCCAGCCAGCTGCACTGAAAACCACTATTTGTATTAAATGGCGATTGTGTTCAGCCGCCCGTAACTCAAATCAGAGGAAGAATTCATTTTTCTCGAAGGGTCTGCATGGCAGCTCCTTCTGTCTTCATGTCCTGCTGTCTTTCCTGCATGGTTTTCATCCCATGACTGCCTCATGGTTACGAGATGGCTGCACCATCTCCCTCCCCCTGCCAATATTTAGGAAGGGAGGTTATGAGGAAGAAAACAACAAGAGAAAGGAGGCTCCCTAATCAGAAAAGCAAAACCTCTCCAGAAACCGCTGGGGAGCTGTTTCCTATGACCACACCTAGGAGCAAAGGAGGCTCAGACATAACTCAGTTTAAATGCCTGTTACTCTCCTGCGCGTATTCAGGATTCTGTAAGTAAGAAGGATAGAAGGGGTGTGGGGAAAGCAATTGGCAGTGGTTGCCACATTGATGTCTCAGTCAGGTCATCTTCAGGCTCTAAAGGTCCAAGAACTATCTCAGAAATCTCCATCATCGTGCTGAGGCTGAGCACAGTCCCTCTCTATCATGTCTCAGGTGGTTAAGACACTGGAGAAAGCATTTATTGAGCATAAGGTTCTAAATAATAATACCAACAATGGCAGCTGACACATGTGCTTACTCTAAGCCAAACTCTTTATACATATTAACTAAATTTAAATCCCACAACAATCACAGGAGGGAAGGATTATTATCATGGTTTTTGGGAAAACCGAGGCACAGAGAAAGAACTCCCCCAAAGTCACACAGCTAGGAGGTGGCAGAAGTGGGAGCTGTGGCACTGTGCATACAGCATGGCTCCAAAGTGTATGTAACATTCTCACCTGTGGCCTCTCATAGGCGGAATGTGCAGGCTAGCTTAGAGATACACAGCTAGAGAGCTACAGGGCCTTGGGAAAGTCACTTTCCTTTACTAAAGCTTAATTTGCTCCTATAAGACAGGGGCGGTGGAGCCAACCTCAAAGGATGTTTGCAAGAAATAAATACGACCCCATATGGGAAGCACATATGCTGGATGATCCTTGCCTTGTCAGTGCTCAAATACACTCTCGTTTTCATGTTTACCATCTATGTGTATGAATTTGAATACTAGATAGAGTTAAAACAAAACTAAATGGATGGCAAAAGACAGGAAAACAAATAACATAGGGGGTGAAGCCTTGGGTGGGGCATCATAATCATGCAGCATTGTTCCTTCTCTTCTTCAGATGAAGTTCGATATTAAGGACGCATCAAAAAAGGAAGCCTCTGTGTTGAGGCTGGTCCTGGTCATTTGGATGCACTATGCACCCAGTTTTTATTAGTAAAAGGTAAAACTAAAGTGCACTTAAAACAATCACATTCCTAGAAGAAAGAAAATCTTGTAAATTTTCTTTTTTTTTTTTTTTGAGATGGAGTCTCGCTCTGTCTCCCAGGCCGGAGTGAGTGGCGCAATCTCGGCTCACTGCAAGCTCCGCCTCCTGGGTTCACACCATTCTCCTGCCTCAGCCTCCCGAGTAGTTGGTACTACAGGCGCACGCCGCCATGCCCAGCTAATTTTTTGTATTTTTAGTAGAGATAGGGTTTCACCATGTTAGCCAGGATGGTCTTGAACTCCTGACTTCGTGATCTGCCCGCCTCGGCCTCCCTAAGTGCTGGGATTACAGACATGAGCCACTGCACCCGGCTGTAAATCTTGTAAATTTTCTAGAGAAGAAAAACTAAAAAAAAAAATCAAACCCAAACAAAACAAAACCAGGTCTTAGGGTGTTGCAATGCAATAGATATTAAGACTGATTTTACTTTAAGGGTAAATTTTACTTTAATTGTTGTATTAACAGATCTTTCAGGTATTAAGTCCTGCTGAGTTGATCCTAAACACCTTCTCATCTTCTCTCTGCCGCAGTTGCTCTGTGTTTTCAATCCTCTCTCGGATTAACCGAAATTTCTCCATGGGAAATTTGCACTTCTATAAAAATTCATATATAATAATGAATGATTCCACCTACCCAATAAACAAAAACACAAAATCCATAAAGAAAAGAGAGGAAACAGGGACCACAAGCAAACAAACACAAAACAGAAAGCCAGGAGGATGAAAGATCAGAGGTGATGTCATCAGAAAATAAGAAATCTGTTCTTTCTTGCAAATATGGAAATCCATTTTAAAATTGGATACTTTAAAAGTTGTTGTTTAAATGGGATAATTCAGCATGCAGGTGCGCTTTGCATAAAGATGTTACGGTACTATAGCATCTTTTTACTTTATGAATATTCAGAAAAATCTCTTTTTTGTGTAAAACAACAACAACAGTAGTAACAACAAGAAACAAAAACCATCAAGGCTGGAGTGTGAAATGTAAAGGCTGAATGCCAAGGCAGTGAAGCATTCCAATTTGCATTTCTCTACTCTGCCACTTTGAGGCTAATGTGACCCATGTTAAAGCATTCTTAACCTGTGTTATTACTTGGAGGAGGAATTTCACTGCTTTGTATGCTGGAGAGAATTCAGAGACTTTGATTTTTTATTTATTTATTTATTTTTAGCCCGGAGACAAAATTCCTGTTTTCCTCATCAGAGAAATATATTAGCCAGCATCAGCTCTCCATTTTACATATTCAGGGTAGCTGATATAAAACAATATTTGGCTTCCAGAGGCATTATGTGTTTTATGTAAATGTGTGACTTGGGCATTTTCTCAAGGGAAAAGCTGTTTCATCACTTAGTCCGTACTCCCTACGAAAGCACTTGATGAGAACCATGAATTAATATCATGACTGAGAGAGGGGACCAGGGAAAATTGCTTCAGCAATTGCTTGGAAGGCTCCCAGAATTTGGCCTGGGCATAGCTGCAGAAATCTCCTTTGGAAACAGAAGACTCCTTGAAAGTAAACGAGGAAGTGTGAATTCTGCCACTTAGTTGCACTAAGCAGTTTATACTCACTGTAGTCCAAAATCCTTCAAGTTACTCACTGTAGTCCAAAATCCTTCAAGTTACTCACTGTAGTCCAAAATCCTTCAAGTTACTCACTGTAGTCCAAATTCCTTCAAGTTGGCCCAACCAAGTATTTGTGAATTCCACTCTGCACTTTATGGGAAGAGCCTGGATTTAGAGTTAGACAAGCTGAATCTGTCAGTCAGGGGACAGATGCTATTCACAGAAACCACTCTAGTAGTGTAAGCAGAAAGGGATTTAATAGAGGAAATTGCTTTACAGTTTTGTTGTTGTTGTTGTTGTTGTTGTTGTCAGTGATGAAGGAACAGGCTATGGGTTGGGATTTCGGGATGACTTCCAGAAAAACCCCAAAGAAGAGGCTCCTCCCAGGGAGCTGCTGCTTTGGCTTCCATAAAGAAACAGGAAAACTGGGAAACTTTTGTCTCACCCCAGCCTCCCAAGTAGCTGGGACCACAGGTGTGTGCCACCACACCTGGCTCATGCTTTCCTGATTTTTTGCAGCAATGGGGTCCCACTAGGTTGTCTATGCTGGTCTCAGACTCCTGGGCTTAAGTGATCCTCCTGCCTGGAACTCCCAAAGAGCTGGGATTACAGGAGTGAGCTACCATGCCCAGTCCAGTTCTACTTTTAGTATGTAACATCCCTAAATCCCACTCAGCCTCAGTTTTCCCATCTGTGAAACGGTGACATTAGAGGGTTGATTATGAGAATTCAATAGTTCCTGACATCAGGCAGATGCATGATAAACACTGGTGAACTTGCCCTTCCCTGTGCCTTAGAATTCCCCAGCTGCCAATAATGGCAGTCGATGAGACGGAGGCTTACAGAAAGAAAAAGGTGTTCTTGCATTCACTCCTTAAAATGGGGGAGTTAGATAGGGAAAGAGCTCAGGAGAGTCGGGGAGACAGGTATACTTTGAAACCAAATTAGCTGGATACCAGCATCATCTTCTGTCTGGGCTGCCAGGCACATGCCTGGTGGAGGGAATCTGCTCTATGATTAAATATCAATCACATTCAGCTGAAGCCCATTGGGTGCAATCCCAGAAATGCAGACTCATATTCTTTGTCTTGTGCTGGGGGCTTCCAGGAATGGAGATGAGAGCTGCTGCTACGCAATGTAATGACAGCAGCTGGGATGACTGCCTTCCAGCCTCTACCTCATTTAGTCCTCACAAGTAGCCCTTGAGGTAGCTCCTGCCGTTATTCCCTGTTTACCGGTAAGGATACGGAGCTTCAGTGACTTACTCGACAGTTCCAGCAGCTGAGCCTGGAGTCTGTGTTGTTCCCACTGCCATGTGCTACATCTCTGGATTTCCTAAATCGTTCTTCCTCTCTGCTTCAGATTTTCCAGAAGCCAAATTTCTTCCCTGTTTATCTCTCACAGGGGATTTATGGCAAAGACACATCTGTCATATCTAGGCTGAGAGCCTGCACAGCCAGATGCTTGAAGTGTCTCTTGGCTTCTCCAGAACTACGCACATGGGATGCCTTTTGGGGACTGAGTTTTATACTGTGGGCTCTACTTTACAAAAGTAGATCCAGGTTCTAACCACATCGCACCAGCCTTGTCACTCCTGCCCTGTTGCAAGCCAAGGTCACCTCCCTCCTGCATTTTACAACAGCCGCCTGCTCATGCTGCTTCTACCTTTGAGCCCAGCAATTTACCATTCATGCAGCATCCATATATGAATTCTGATCATGCCACTCTCCTGCTGGAAATCTCCATGGGTTTTCCATCTCACTCTGGGTAAAAACTTAAGCCCGTACCATGTGCTCAAGTCCCTATAGGTCTTGTCTTTGCCTATGTCTTTGGTCCACCTCCTCTCATGCCCTGTTGCTCTTCTGCACCCTCCCACTAGCTTTCTTGCTTTCCTTGAACACACCAAGCACATGCCTGCCCCAGGGCCTTTGCACTTGCAGTTCTGTCTGTCTTCAGTGCTCCTCTTCCACGTACATGCAGATATTTTAGATCTCTGCTCAGATGTTGCAACGTCAGAGAGAACTTCCCCTACCACTCGATATAAAATTTCACCCTGACCACAATTCTACATCATCACCTTGCTGTACCCATCTCTAGACTCTTATCACTACAAATATGTTGCATATGGAGGGATGAATGGATAGATGGATGGATGAATGGATGGATAGGTGGATGGATGGATGGTTGGAGGGATGGATCGATTGATGGATGGATGGATGGATGGATGGATGGTTGAAGGGATGGATGGATGGATGGATGGATGGATGGATGGTTGGAGGGATGGAGGGATGGATGGATGGATGGATGGATGGATGGATGGATGGATGGATGGTTGAAGGGATGGGTGGATGAATGGATGGATGGATGGATAGGTGGATGGATGGATGGTTGGAAGGATGGATGGATTGATGGATGGATGGATGGTTGAAGGGATGGGTGGATGGATGGATGGATGGATGGTTGGTTGAATGGATGGGTAGATGGATGGGTGGATGGATGGATGGATGGATGGATGGATGGATGGACGGATGGATGGTTGAAGGGATGGGTGGGTGGGTGGATGGATGGATGGATGGATGGATGGATGGTTGAAGGGATGGGTGGATGGATGGATGGATTGATGGATGGATGGTCGGTTGAATGGATAGGTAGATGGGTGGGTGGATGGATGGATGGATGGATGGATGGATGGATGGATGGATGGTTGAAGGGATGGGTGGATGGATGGATGGATGGATGGATGGATGGATGGATGGATGGTTGAATGGATGGGTGGTTGGATGGATGGATGGATGGATTGATGGTTGGATGGATGGATGGATGGATGGATTGATGGATGGATGGATGGATGGACGGATGGATGGTTGAAGGGATGGGAGGGTGGATGGATGGATGAATGGATAGATGGATAGGTGGATGGATGGATGGTTGGATGGATGGATGGTTGAAGGGATGGGTGGGTGGGTGGGTGGGTGGGTGGATGGATGGATGGATGGATGGATGGATGGATGGATGGATGGATGGTTGAATGGATGGGTGGTTGGATGGATGGATGGATGGATGGACAGATGGATGAATGGGTGGATGGATTTTGTTTCCATTTACTATAATGTGAGCTCCATGAGAGAAGAGTGTGTTTTTGTTTCTTTTGTTCAATGCTGCATCCACAAGTGCCTTAAATCATGTCTGACACATAGCAGTCATTTGCCAAATACTGGTGAATAAGTAAGACAACTTTTCTTCATTGGCATGGGCCATAAAGGAATGAGAGTAGTCTCAGCATTCCCTCATGTGACTCTGGTGTGAGACACTTTTGGCATGAAATTCAAGTAATAGATACCAAGAGTAGACATTTGCAGTAACTATTTCTGGACCAGCTCCTTTTAATTAATTTAAAAAATACTCAAGTCTCAATTACCCATAGCTCAGATAAAAGAAACATGTATTAATTCTATGTGGGCAAATTAAGGAGGATACATGTTTTCTATGGAAACTTTTCTTTTTGTATAATAAACATATAATGCATGAATCACTAGTGTGCAGATGCATGGGTCAATGCAAGGTGAACAACGTTACAGACCAACACACATACCCCAAGCTGAACTCTGCCAGAAACCCATGGCCCCTTGGGTCACCTTACAGGCAGAACCTACCCCCAGGGTAACCAATACCCTGACTTCTGGCAACATAGGGTAGTTTTGTCTGTTTTAAACTTTTATAGAAGTGGAATCACATGATGTGTACACTTTTGTATTTCGCTCCTTTGTACTCAACCTGATGTCTCTGAGGTTCATCCATCTTGATGCCCATCACTTGCGCTTCGTCTTTGCTGCATACTAGTTTATGCCACAAGTTATTTATTCATTCTACTGGTCATGGACTTTAAATTGTTTCCAGGATTTAGCTATTACAAATAGTGATACCAGGGACATTCTTGTCCATGTATTTTGGTAAACAAACATACACATTTCTCATATAGAAGTAAAACTGCTGAGTGATTGAGACTGCCTCTGTTTAACCTTAGTAATTATTACCAAACACTTTTCCAATGTTTAATACCAATTTAAACTCCTAGAAGCAGCGCATGAAGGTTGCAGTAATTCCACACTCTCCATGAGTTCATAATATTTGATATAAAATTGTTTATTTCCCCTCATTGCTTTCTTTTCCTTCACCTGGTTCAAGCATTTCTCCTTGATCCTCCTTGTGTCAGGACAGCTTGAGGCATGGGCAAAAGATAAACCAAATACAATTACAATTTTTCCCTTGCTGGTACTTCTTTCCTCTGGTTTGGGCTTTAGTGGAGATTACACATGTTGCCACTAAAAGAAACCTCTAGAGAAGCAAGAGTGTCCCCCAGAAATTCAAAACACATTCCCCAGAACTGGAGAAGCAGAGAGAAGACCCAGGGTCTCCAAGAACAAGGCCAGAGCATAGTGCCAGGAGGTGCTAAGGGAGGTGGTGAAATCCCACAAAGGGATGCCCATCACCAGGAGGGGACACACGGAGATGGAGTTCCCTAGTCTTGGAAAACAGCTGCTCATGGCAGGAGTGCATCTCAGAGTCACTGGGCCTGAAAGGACCATATGCCCAACCAGACTGACAGTCAGAGTCTGGAAGCAGAAATTAATTTGAGTTGCAGAAAACAGAAAAATTGATATTTCTTGCACTACTAAATTTGTGACTTGAGATTCAGATCTCGTAACTAAGGAAGAAGAGAATTGTCACTAGGGACACTTTCGTAGGGAAACAGGCTGGAACATCATTCTTCGTATTATTTCTAGGATTATGCAAACATGAGCAACCTTCTAGATCTCGTTTATAACAGAGGTGAGCAACGAGTAGGAGGAAAAATGTTCTACTTAGGTTGGAAGAGGAGGTCCAGCGACAGAAGACGGAAGAGACAAACTCCCTCCCTTCTGGAATTTCTCCCACTAATGAATGAGAATGTTCAGTAGACCAGCAAGCTTTAGTAGTGTAGAAGAGATAACATCAGGGAATGGATGAGAACCTGAAATTTGGAGCCAGGTAGCTCGAGCACAAATTGTGACTCGGCCACTTCTTCGCTGAATGAACATGGACAAGTTACTTGAAATCTCTGTGCCAGTTTCTTCATTTGTAAATGAGAGCACCAATAACAATACCCGCCTCACACCTTTGCTGTGACTGTTACAGGTTGTTTTACATAAAATTCTTAAAACACAGCCAGACAACAGATGGCATGCTAAGAGGGCGTGCCTCAGTACTGACCCAGGCCACCTAACCTAGGGCTGCAGAGGAGGCTCCCAGAGGAGGTAAGTCCCGAGACAAATCCAGGATTTAGCCATGTAAAAAGGAGAGGCAGACATTTTTAAAGTTGTAGTTTGTTTTTAACTGTCACATAATTGCACATATTTATGGGGTACGATGTGCTGTTTGGATACGTGCATACTTTGCATCATGATCAAATCAGAGTAATTGGCATATTCATCACCCCAAACATTTGTCATTTCTTTGGTGAGAACATTCAAAACCTTCTCTTCTAGCTATTTTGAAATACACACTACACTATTGTTAACTATATCACCCTACAGTGCTACAGCACACCGGAACATATTGCCCCATCTAACTGTAACTTTGTATCCATGGCCCAATATCTCATTATCCCCCATCTCCAATACCCTCCCTAACCTCTGGTAACCTCGACTTTACTCTGTACTTCTATGAGATCGGCTTATTTAGATTCCACACAGGAGTGCAAATGTACAGTATTTGTCCTTCTGTTCCTGGGCTTATTTCACTGACTATTGAGTGAATGTCTAGGTTTTTCCATGTTGCAAAAGATAGGATTTTATTCTCTTTGAATGGTGGACTAGCTTTCCATTGTGTATAATATAGACCACATTCGTTAATCCATTGATCTGTTGACGGACACTTAGGTTGTTTCCATATCTTGGCTATTGTGAATACTGCTGCAATAAACATTGCAGTGCAGATAATCCCTTCAACATCCGGATTTCATTTCCTTTGCATACATACCCAGAAGTGGAATTGCTGGATCTTACGGGCATACCTTTTTTAATTTTTTAAGGTGCCTACATACTAATGTCCATAGTGGCTATCCTAATTTACAGTCCCACCAACAATGTATACGTTCCTCTTTTCTCCACATCTGTGCCAGTATTTGTTATTTTTTGTCTTTTTGATAATAACCCTTCTGGGGTGAGACAATTTCTCATCGTGGTTTTGATCGGCATTGCCTTGATGATCAGTGATGCTGAGCATTTTTTCATAGACTTATTGGCCATTGGCATGTGTTCTTTTGAGAAACATCTATTTAGATCTTTTGCCCATTTTTAATCAGTATTTTGTGTGTGTGGTTGAGTTCCTTATAAATTCTAGATATTAACCCCTTGTCAGATGCATAGTTTGTGAACATTTTCTCTCATTCTGTGGGTTGTCTCTTCAATCTGTTGATTGCTTCTTTTGTTGTGCAGAAGTTTTTTAGTGTGATGTCATCCCATTTGTCTATCTTGGCTTTTGCTGTGTTTTTGAGGGCTTACCCAAAAAATCATTTTCCAGACCAATGTCACAGAGCACTTCCTCTAAGTTTTCTTCTAGTAGTTTCATAGTGTCAGGACTCACACTTAAGTCTTTAACCCATTTTATGTTGATTATTGTAAGTGGTGAGAGATGGGGGTCTAGTTTCATTTTTCTGCATGTGAATATCCAGTTTTCACAGGACCATTTACTGAAGAGACAGTTCTTTCCTTGATGTGTGCTCTTGGTGTCTTTGTAGAAATGCAACTGGCTGCAAGTGCCTGGACTTATTTCTATGTTCTCCACTCTGTTTCATTAAGCTATGTGTCTGTTTTTATGCCAGTACCATGCTATTTTGATTACTATTGCTTTGTAGTATATTTTGAAGTCAGGTAGTATGATGCCTCCAGCTTTGTTATTTTTACTCAAGATTTCTTTGGCTATTCAGCATCTTTTGTAGTTCCACACAAATTTTAGGATTTTTTTTTCTGTTTCTGTGAAAAATGGTCATTGGTATTTTAATAGAGATTATATTGAATTTGTAAATCATTTTGGATAGTATGGACATTTTAGCAATATTAATTCTTCTAATCCATGAGCACAAAGCACAGGTTATCCTTCCACTTACTTGTGTCCTGTTCAATTTCTTTTCTTTTTTTTTGAGATTGAGTCTTTTCTTTTTTTTTTTTTTTTTTTTGAGACCGAGTTACCCAGGCTGGAGTGCTGGAGTGCAGTGGCTCTGGCACGGTCTCGGCTCACTGCAATCTCCTCTTGGGTTCAGGCAGTTCTCCTGCCTCAGCCTCCCAAGTAGCTAGGACTATAGGTGCATGCCACCACGCCCAGCTAATTTTTGTATTTTCAGTAGAGACAGGGTTTCACCATGTTGGCCAGGCTGGTCTTGAACTCCTGACCTCGTGATCCACCTTCCTTGGCCTCCCAAAGTGTTGGGATTACAGGAATGACCCACCACGCCCAGCCCTTTTCAATTTCTTTCATCCATATTTTACACTTTTCATTATAGAGATCTTTCACTCCTTGGTAAAATTTCTCAGTATTTTATTTTTATGTTTTTTCAGTTACTGTAAATGAGATTGCTTTCTTTGTTTTTTCAGATCATTCATTGTTGGTGTATAGAAATGCTACCGATTTTTGTATGTGGATTTTGCAATCTTGAATTTATTGAATTCGTTCATTAGCTGTAACAGTTTTTTGGTGGAGTCTGTAGGATTGTCTGTATACAAGACCATGTTGTTTGAGGCACAGACCTGGCATGAGAAAAGGCAAAGAGGGAAGAATCCAAGTTCAGTGTTGATCAGAGCATCAACTTCAGTTGCCTGCAGGGGCTGGGAGTGTAACATGGCTGAGTGAAGGAGGCCAGTCAGGGGCGGCGATAAAGTGTGGTGTCTGGCTCCCCCAGGGGCGACCTCCCACGGCAGGTGCTGCAGTTTTAGCCAGGAAAGCTCAGCATTTTCTGCTTGCTACCTAGAGCAAAGGTGTCCTGCTTCTGCTTCTGCAGTACAATGTTCACCTCTGTTCCAGGATGATTAATCCCAAGCCTAGTTTTTCTCCCCTGAAGATTCTCCATGCCATGCTTCTTAATCTTCATTTTATGGTTAAGTCATTCAGTGCTGATATTTGTTGCTTGTACTTAAAATTCTGACCAATGCACTGCATAAAAAGGGAATCTCTATGTTATTAGGAATGCGGGCAGTGCAGACTACAAGATGATTATCAAATATCCATTCTTCATGTATTTTTCTACTAGGAGAATTCTGATTTTACTCTCATCAACCAAAAACTACATTTTCCAGTGTCCCTTCTAGCTAGGAACAATTGTGATATCATTTCGGTCAATAAGATACAAGTGTGGAGCCCACGCTGAATAGGTTTTAGGAGCAGCTCTCAGAAAATGGATGGCTCAGCTGATATGTGTCATTTACTTTTCAGTCTTCCCCCTTCTTCCTGTCTGAAGTGCAGCTGTGATGGTTGGAGCCATGGCAGCTATCTTGAGGGCACGTGGATGAGAATCTCAGCCTAAATCTGGCATAGGAAAAAGCCAGTAACTTCTCAGAATCTGGTGTTCTGATGATTTAATGGAGTCCATAAAACAGTCCTGGAATCCCTTGAAAGTTTGTATCCAGACTACTTTCATATGAGAGAATAGTATTCTGTCAGTCCATTTTATTTTTTAAAAAAAAACATTGTTATTTGGGTTTTCTGATACAGGCTGTCAAAACTAATTACAGTTGCCACATGCGTCATCAAAAGGTATGATATGTTCATATATGTAAAATTATATTTTATTTTCTACTCAAGAGTTTTAAAAACAGGATAATACGATCATATTTGTATTTCAAAAGACCAAGCTTAAGAGTGGTGTGAGGAGTTGGGTGAGGATGAGCATTGATATGCAAGACTTTTAGTTGCAGCATTATTTGTGATAGTGACAATTCAAAAACACTGTAAGTTTCCATCAAGAGGGGACTTCTGAGTGGTATTTAAACAATTTATATAATGGAATACTCATTAGCAGATAAAGGGAATGAATTAGATGACTTTGTATCCACATGAGTAGATCTCAGAAACATATTAGGAGGGACAAAAGCAAGTTTTAAAATATTTTAACATGTCACAGAAAACCAAGTGTGTGCATTTGTGATTTTTAAATAATGGTACACATACATATATATTGATATAAAAATGGACTTGAAATATATACATTAAACTTACTATAGTTACCTCCTCACTTGTGTCAGCTGAGGAAAAAGGAAAAATGAGAATAAAAAGGTCTTTGGTTTTCCTATAATTTGATACATTTAAAAAATAGAGTAAATAATGTATTTATCACATTTATACACAGAACAATTACTGAAGGTAAATGTCTATGATAGAGACTACTCCACCTCTAACCCCTTTGTTTCTTTTTCCATCATAAAACCTCTTGGATTTAATGTGGGGACACGTCATCTAGCCAGAGTCCACATTTCCCAGACTTCTTTGCAGCCAGGTGTGGCTGCTGACAGAGTTAGGGTCAATGGAATGTGAGAATTTGAATCATTTCACGGCAGAGAAGTTCCTTTGCCCTGGAAGTCGAGGAGGAAGATGCCGTCTTTCTGCCAGTTGGGAACAGAGCAACAATAATGACTCTGAAGCCACAGGTTAGGGACAACAGAGCCTCCCCACCATCCTGGAGCCTTGAACACTCCCAGGGAGCAGAGCCCTTCCACCTTTCCCAAACAGCTTCATAAGAGAGACATACATTTTGTCTGCTTAGAGCCACTGCATTTTTAAGTCTTTGGGGGTATAACAGCCTATTCTCGGATAAGTACGATGCCTAAATGTTAAGTATGAATGAAGGGGCATGGCCAGTGGTTAATTCTACTTTGTACATTTTTGTATTTCTCAAATTTTAGAAATAAATTTTGAAAAATACCTTCTGACATCACCAAATGTTGGTAAAGAAGTGAAGTGATGAGAATTCTCTTATACTGCTGGTGGGAATGTGAACTGGCACAACCACTTTGGAAAAATGTTTGGCAGTACTAAAGCTAAACATCCCTGTACCACAGGACACAGACATCCCATTCCTAAGTGTGTACCTTCAGGAGCTGAACGCTCTTTTCTTTCCTTCCTTTTACTTTTCCTTTTTTTAAAAAATTATATCTTAAGTTCTGGGATAATGTGCAGAACATGCAGGTTTGTTACATAGGTATACTGGTGCCACGGGGGTTTACTCTACCCATCAACCCTTCATCTACATTAGGTATTTCTCCTAATGCTATCCCTCCCCCAGTCCCCCACCCCCCAACATGCCCCGGTGTGTGATGTTCCCCTCCCTGTGTCCATGTGTTCTCATTGTCCCACTCCCACTTATGAGCAAGAATATGTGGTGTTTGGTTTTCTGTTTCTGTGTTAGTTTGCTGAGAATGGTTTCCAGCTTCATCCATGTTCCTGCAAAGGACACGAACTCATCGTTTTTTATGGCTGCATAGTATTACATGGTGTATGTGCACCACATTTTTTTATCCAGTCTATCATTGATGGGCATTTAGGTTGGTTCCAAGTCTTTACTATTGTGAATAGTCCTGCAATAAACATACGTGTGCATGTGTCTGTAGAGTAGAATGATTTATAATCCTTTGAGTATATACTCAGCAATGGGATTGCTGGGGTGAAACGGTATTTCTGGTTCTAGATCCTGAAGACACATGTGCAGAAAGGTGCAGAGGCAAGTTATGCATAACAGTCCCACACTGGAAGCAACTCAAATATCCACCCATAGAATAGACAAATAATATGTGGTATATTCATATAATGGATACTATGCAGCAACAACAACAAAACGAAAATACTCATTTATACAAAACGTAGACACATCTCACTGATGCTATTTTGATGAAAAGTAGCCAGGCATAATAGAGGATGTACTATATGACTTCATTTGTATGAAGTCCAAAAACAGAGACACAAATCACTGGGTTTAGAGGTCAGAATGCTTCTTTTCCTTGGGTGGGGGTAGGTACCGACTTGGAGGGGACGTGAGGGCATCTGTTGGAAGGAAGGAGATGTTCTGTACTTAGATCTGACACTTGCGTAGGTGACTGCATCATATGTTCCATTTCATTGCACTGCATACTTACAGCTTTTTTACTTGCATTGTACATGTAATAACTCAATGATAAGTATTTTTTAAAAATATCCCTACATCACCATTCAATTAAGAGTCGAAAAGAAATAAAACTGCAACCAATACACGAAAAGGATCACTGAGACATAATTTCACAGAGCAATAAATATATTCATCAGTTCCATGTATAATAGGACACATGGAATCTGCTTTGAAGGTTTTTTATTGCAATCCTCTGCAGGAACACTTTGGCCATCTCTGCCGTCTGTGATCTTCTCATTCTAAGCCTCCAGGTTTTATGCCCAGCATAGGATTAAAAATAGTCCAGTAGCTACAAGATGCACACTTTCCTTGCAGAACTTTTGACAGTCAATGTTGCTGGGAGCCAGGTAGAAAAGGAAGTGAGGGAGGATTTGGGACACTGGGAATTACTGAATGAATGAGAGCAGTCAGAGAGCTTCTGTCTAAACTAAATGCTCATATCTGGTAACAGACAAACCCCAGTAAGAATAGCTCAGTCCAAACATCTGATGGCCAATATTCTGTTTCTATTTTATAATGAGTCATTATTTTAAAACATTAACTTAGTTTTTCCCTCCTTTTTTTCTCTTTACCCCCTTTCTCTCCTCCATTCAAGCATCAACTATTCTATTCTGTTCTCAATGTCCAGCATAAAGGTGAATGGACACAAACTGTTCTCCTAGCACTGGAGTTGCTTTTTGTTTTTTATTTTTGAGACGTAGATGAAAAAATATTGCCCGGGTTGGAGTGCAGTGGCACGATCTCAGCTTGCTGCAACCTCCCCCTCCCAGTTCAAGTGATTCTCCTGCCTCAGCCTTCCAAGTAGCTGAGATTACAGGTGCCCGCCACCACACCCAGCTAATTTTTGTATTTTTTAGTAGAGACAGGGTTTCACTATGTTGGCCAGGCTGGTCTTGAACTCCTGACCTCAAGTGATCCACCCGCCTCAGCCTCCCAAATTGTTGGGATTACAGGTATGAGCCACTGTGCCTGGCATGGAGTTTTTTTTAAGTGTGGTAAATTTTACTAAATTTTCTTTTCCAAATATGTGCTGACCTTTCTTTCATAGGATTATCCTTTCCTGCCTCATGGAAATCATTCAGGCTTGGATATGTGCTTTGCTTTAGCCCATGACAGGTGAGCAAAAGTGACGTATGGCACCTAAGGCAGATGCTTGAAGGATGATGGCATGGTTCCAAGGTCTCTGTTTTCCGTGTTCCCCAAGACAAACATGTCCCCATCGGGAGGAGCTACTTTGCTCTCATCCCAGAATGAAAAAGAGGTGTCATTTGGCGAAGCCTGACCAAGTACGGACGTGCAATGAGAGGACAATGCCAACCTCTGTTGTCATGAGCCTCCGTGATTCCGGCACACTTCTTCTTACCCAAACTCACTTTTACCAAAGGCAGTCCAAGGGGAAAGAGAAGGCGCCTGCGTGCAGAAGAAGTAAAAGATTTTGGAGTCTCCATGATAGCGTGAGCGTGGGACTTCCTGTTCTCAGGATGGGAAAACACTTCCGCAAAAGGGGCAAGGTGGATGTTTGAGAGGAAAACAAGGGGAGAATAGAGATGGTGAGTGTCTGAACTAAAAGGCCAGTTCTGTTTCCCTGTGTTCCAGAGAGAGGATGCTACAAACTCTGAAGAGAACTGGAGAGTGAAAAGACGGCCATTCTGGGACTCACTTTTTACTTAGAAGTCAGAACTCTGACAGGAAATGATCGCATGGCACGTGGAGGCAAATAAGATCTTAAACAACAGTGTGGAGTTTCTCTAGGCTTGGTGACCTAAGAGCAGAGTACGCTTCTCATATATCCCATAATAGCATGGGCATATCTAAGAGGTTGTTGGAGTTGGAGGTGACTTGTGGATGGGAAAGATCCATAACGTAGATAAACCTGTACCAACCCACAACTGAAGCCCAGGTAGACACAAGATGCCTGCTGATGTCCACTGACTACATGACAGATGCAGATACCCCTTTACCTCCCTCTCGAACGCCTGTGATGGCAAAAGCTACGTGGGATGTAGAGAGAATTCTGCACACAGGCTGGAAGCCTGGATGGACAGGGGGAGTACATGGAAGAACCTCAGAGAATGGAGACTGATGTGCATCTGGGCAACAGAATGGATGTTTGCAACAGAAGTTAAAAATAACCATGGAAACATTATGTGAAGTCTTGTTCATGTGAGTTTTTGGATTGGATTTGTATCCATTATTATGACATTTACCAATCATCATTGAGGTCTGCACTTGTCCAGCTTTGATGAGTACTTTGATGTATTCAATGACATGTAAGTCAGGGTTCCGTCGAGCTACCATCAGAGTTCAATAGAGTGAATTTAATCCGGGGTACTGGTTTAGAAGATGCCGGATTTTCACTAAGATGTGCAAAATTGCATGCACATACCTGTATATGTGCAGCATTTCTGTAAAAACTTCTAAACAACCTCTTACCTGAGGTTTCAGCATCAGGAAAGGGTAGAGTCTTGTGACTCTTAAGTCCAGGATCATTTCTCCATTAACACATATGCATGGAGCCTTCTCCCAAGAGCGAATGCACTAGTTAACTGGGTAGATGTAGAACCAGGTGTTTCCCACACGGTATTAGAAGAACTAGAAACCACAAAAGGAACTGTTCAGGCAACTTGTGAATGCTGCATCTCTAGTGATGGAGGCAATAGGCAGGACATGATCTTACCCAAACCAGAAACTAGAGACGCCTGGGAGGAGCTGAAATCAAACCAGAGGCTGTTTGTGGGAGCTGGAGGTATTGAGGAGAAACAGCCACTGTGTGAGACGCTGTCCAAAGGAGAGAGAAAGAGAAGTAGCCTGATTTCTGCTTTCTCCTCACCCTTAAAACTCTCACCTTTTGATCCAGCAATCCCACTACTGGGTATATACTCAAAGGAAAATAAATGGTTCTACCCAAAAGACCCTTGTGCCCATGTGTTCACTGAAGCACTATTCATAATAACAGCTATGGAACCAACACAGGTACCCAGCAACAGTGGAGGAAATAAAGAAAATGTCATACATACACACTGTGGAATCTCACACAGTGATAAAAGATAATGAAATCACGGCCTTTGCAGCAACATCGATGCAGTGGGAGGCTGTTACCTTAAGCAAAGTGGCACAGAAACGGAAAACTAAATAATGCATGTTCTCACTTACGAGAGCTGTGCACTGGATACTCATGGACATAAAGATGGCAACAGGAGACCTTGGGGCTACTAGAGGCAAGAGATAAGGAGAGAGGCGAGGCTTGAAAAACTACTCATTGGGTTCTATGCTCACTTCCTGGGTGGGACAGATTCAATTGTACCCCAAACCCCAGTGTTACCCAATACTCCCATGTAATAAACCTACACATGTACCCCCAGCATCTAAAACAAAAGTTGCAAAAGAAAATCAAAAGCCTGCAACCCTTGCCTCTCACTGGCCAAATCTTTCCAGCAGCCAGTGGGCAATGGAGCCTGAGAATCAGAGTTTGCAGTGACACATTCCGTTAGATCCAGAGCAGAGAAGGGTAAGTGTGGAGAAGGGATATGTGAGCACTGTTTGGGAAACACCTGGTTCTACATCTACCCAGTTAATTAGTACACTCGCTCTTGGGAGAAGGCTCCACGTGTATATGTTAATGGAGACAAGATCCTGGACTTAAGACTCACAAGACTTTACCCTTTCCTGATGCTGAAACCTCAGGTAAGTCACTCAAGAGTCCCCACGTCCTGAGAGATGAAGTACACAAATTAAAGGGGGAAGCTGGGACTCCGAAAGTGGTTAGGGAGTGGTAGAGTTTTCTGAATATCTACTGCATATGCATCCCATTCTCCTTCCGTCTTGTCACAGAGTATCTTGAGTGGTATGACCAGCATGGAGCGGGATGTGATGGAAGTGGTTATAGTCTCAAAGCTCAGCAAAATCTAGCCGGCCATTTCTCTGATGAATAATGCTGGAATCCATGCCCAGCCTCACGTAAGTCATGCTTGGATAAGATTGGATATAGCCTAAGGGTGGACCAGAAAGGAGCCAAATACATTTCATGTACGACCCAAAGTCCTTCAAACGCCTTACCTGTATTCATCGTGGTGTCTGCAAGAGGTACTGTCGTGGACGCCATGGTGTGCTGCCCACGTCACTCCTGCAGGAGGGAGGTGACGGTGGCTGACAACCTCTGACATTTCCCCCAGCTGAAGACAGCATACCTCGCCCAAGATCATGCTGCCTCTTAGGTGGACGCTTCCTCCAGTGACTCCTCAGTGTGGGGTGGAGAGGCCAGGCACCCTTGCTTCAGGGTAGGGTATGTTGGAAGGGCCAGCCCACTCCAGAGCCCCCCTTGGGGTCGGCTGAGGCTGTTGTTGAAACTGCCTCAGAGTTCAGCTCCTGCCTCTTTCCAATCCTGCTTCCTCCTCTCCTCCACAAGGTGCTTCCAAGGGTAAAAACCCCCAAAGCACCCTGCACACAAATCTCCATCTCAGAGCCTGCTTCCTGGGCTGGTCCTCCGAAGACCAGTGTGTCTTTCAGCAGTGGGATTCCGAAGGCGAGCCGCCTCCCCAACCGTATCCCACACCTCAGGGTCTGTCTCAATCTCTAGACACCGCAAGTCTCTAGTATTTGAACTGTTAAGTCCCATTCTGATATCATCAAAAACTGCTTTATATACACTCTGATCTGATGCTAAATATGAGAAGATAAAAGCCGAGCTTGGTGAGCAATGGCCCACAGCCGAGGAACCGCGATGCCAGGCTGTCCTTGGCCACCCTCTCCATCTCCCTCCCTCCCGTTCCTGAACTCGTCGTCCCTGGCTCCAGTTCTGGCTCTCCCCCTTCTCCCTTCCTCTATCTCTATTCTTTCCATCTCCATTTCCTTTCACCCCTCAATCCTCTTTCTCCCAAAATTGATATATTTCTTAATTTCCTAAACAACATTGTTCTCCCTTTCCCTGCTCTCAGCTCCCCCTTCTCTGGACAGCCATCTCTGCCTGCTTCTGTGCACGTGTTCAGAGGACGTGCGTCCTTCTCAGATCCGAATACGAGTGTGCAAGCCAGGCCTGACCAATACACAGGTTTCACATTCTTTGCCGATAATGATTGTTTTTTGCTATGGCCATGTGGCCCAAATGACTGCAGTCATCACAACTGCAGAATTTATTTTTCTGAGTTGACAAGGAAAAGACTTGCTTTCTTAAGAATAAGGGTACAATAAGGCCACACGCCTACAACTATCTGATCTTCAAGAAAGTTGACAAGCAATGGGGAAAGGACTCCCTATTTAATGAATGATGCTGGGATAACCGGCTAGCCACATGCAGAAAATCGAAACTGGACCCTTTCCTTCCACTGAAGAGAAAAAGTTACTCAAGATGGATTGAAGACTTAAATGTAAAACCTAAAAACTATAAAAACCCTGGAAGAAAACCTAGGCAATACCCTTCCAGACATAGGAATGGACAAAGATTTCATGATGAAGACAGCAAAATCAATTGTGACAAAAGCAAAAATTGACAAATGGGATCTATTAAACTAATAGATCTTCTGCACAGCAAAAAGAAACTACCAGCAGAGCAAACAGACAACCTAAGGAATGGGAGAAAATTTTTGCAACTACACATTCGACAAAGTCCTCGTATTCAGCATCCATAAGGAACTTAAACAAATTTACAAGAAAACAACGAACAACCCCATTAAAAAGTGGGCAAAGGACATGAACAAATATTCTTTTTTAAACTTTATTTAAGTTCCAGGATACCTGTGCAGGTTTGTTACATAGGTAAACGTGTGCCGTGGTGGTTTGCTGCACCTATCAGCCCATCGCTAGGTATTAAGCCAGGCACGCATTAGCTATTTTTCCTGATGCTCTCCCCCTCCCCGCCCTCCTCTGACAGGCCACAGTTGTGTTGCTCCCCTCTCTGTGCCCACGTGTTCTCACGAACAGACACTTTTCCAAAGAAGATATACATGCAGCCAACATGCATATGAAGAAAGCTCAACATCACTGGTCATTAGAGAAATGCGAATCAAAACCACAATGAGAGGCTATCTCGTACCATTCAGAATGGCTACTATCAAAAAGTCAAACATTAACAGATGCTGGAGTGGTTGTGGAGAAATAAGAACACATATACACTGTTGGTGGGAATGTAAATTAGTTCAACCATTGCAGAAAACAGTGTGATGATTCCTCAAAGAACTAAAAACAAAACTACCATTTGACCCAGAAATCCCATTACTAGGTATATACCCAGAGAAATGTAAATTGTTCTATTATAAAGACACATACACATGAATGGTCATTGCAGCACTATTCACAATAGCAAAGATATGGAATCAACCTAAATGTCCATCAATTAAAGACTGGATAAAGAAAATGTGGTCCATATACACCATGGAATATTATGCAGCCATAAAAAAGAACAGTATCATGTCCTTTGCAGCAACATGGATAGAGCTGGAGGCCATTATCCTTAGCAAACTAATCAGAAACAGAAAACCAAATACCGCATATTCTCACTTATAAGTGGGAGCTAAGTGATGAGAACACATGGACACAAAGAGGGGAACAACACACACTGGGGCCTATGGGAGAGTGGAGGGTGGGAGGAAGGAGAGAATCAAGAAAAATAACTAATGGGTACTAGGCTTAATACCTGAGTGACTGAATAACCTCCACAACAAACCCCCAAGATACAAGTTTACCTATATAACAAGCCTGCAAATGTACCCCTGAACTTAATATCAAATTAAGTTAAATTTTATAAAAAGGTACTAGACTCTAAGCCTCTAGATTCTTGGGATTGTCTTTTCACTGCCTTGTATGTTTGTCTGAGACCGAAGCTAACCTAAAGGAAAGGGAGATGAAAGGGAGAGGTGAAATTACAATCTCATCCCATGAACCCCTGGATCCAGCTGTGCCTGAAACCCCTCCCTCTGAATTTTTCAGATCATGGATCCATTAAGCCAGCATGGGTTGGACTTCTGTCACTTCCATCTTAAAGCCCTGGAGCTCACCCAAATAAACCACCCAAAGTCACAGTTCACAGTATCACCTCCATTGGGAATTTGTATTCTTATTTGTTGCAGGTCAGGTTCCCAAGTAGCAGACTGTGAGATGCATTTATGTGCAGGAAGTTGCTGGGATAAACATCTGTAGGGGAATGAAGGAAGCAGAACAAGGTAGAGGAAAAAATCCAACTGTGATGCAGGTACAGCAAAGTCCTCAGCATATCCCCGGGGAGGTGTAGACCTGAACTGTCCCTTCAAGGTTGCTCCAAATTGGTACCAGGGGCTGGGACTTTTTACAGCTCTACCAGTCGCTGGTTCAGAAAAGGGACAGAAGCTTGAGGAAGGTGGCTCCCTGCTGTTGAGGGCAAGTGCAGAAGAGGGGCTCAAGCAATAGGTGTTGGTTCTCGATGCTTCTAGCAGCTGGCAGAGGTAGGGGGATTTGAGAACCTTGGTGTTGAGCTGGTGGAACTCGGTGGTGCACCAAGGCACCCACCAATGGTACGCTGAGTCCTTGAGGGCACACAGAAGGGGGCGCTGTTGGAGCCGATGTGGTGTGAGTTGGTGAGCCCTTCCATCCCCAATTCCCAGGAATATCGGGTGTCCCTGCAGAATACTGATGTCAGGCTTTGCATAGCTGGAACCCCAGGTGTTGTGCACTGTGCCCTCCAGAGCGGTGCATCTCAGCCTCCCTGCTGATTCCTATGCAGAAACACTCTTGTGTATTCATTCAAAGATACTTATGGAGAATACGACGTCTCAAGAGTTGGGGTCATAGCAGGAATGAGAGAGACAAGATCTCTGTCCTTATGGGGAATAAAGGCATTAAATCCTTACACACATAACCCATGTTTGTTAACTGATGTTCAATGTCCATTTTGTCCCACTAACACTTCTCAAATCTCTGCTCTTGAAGATCTCACTCCTCCCTACCTCCTGAGTGAAGACGAATGATAAAAATATTCACAGCATTACTGCTTCCCATGCCATGGTGAGGGCAGGTGCTGCATAAAACTGATTAAAAGAGGGAAATTAAGAGCCACTGTCAAAAATATATTTCAGGCTTTGATTTTTCACAATTTCCCCCTCTCATACTTAAAGGAGGAAAAAATGCTGTGGTGGTGATTTCTTTATTAGAAACAGCAATTGTGCCTGCCAAGTTTTAATCAGCTCGCCTGGCCATGAGACCTGGCTGGCATTAACTGTCTTTAGGAAATAAATGCCTCGGATATGGAGCCTAGTATTAGCAAGCACGCAGCAAAGTCCTCAAGTGGACCCCACAGAGCATTATCTAACCATCATTTCAAATCTAAAACAAGCTAATCTGCAGTGTAGAGAATCCTGCTACTCACTACCAGAGTCCCGAGTGCAGAACCCGCCCTTCACCAGCCCAAACCAACCATCTCTCTGTCTCTCTCCTCTCATCTTCCCGGACACTGGGAAAGTGACTTGCTGGAGTAGAAACAATTGCAGTCACACTCAATTTGCTCTTCCAACCGCCATCCAAAACCCAGCACTTTATCCAATTTCACTTTCTCACTGAAGAGGCATTTCGATCTCAGGAAATTGTCTGGGTCAGTCTTCCCTCTTCAGTCACTGTTACAGGCACTATTATGCAAACGTAACCCTTTCATTCAATCGACTTGCTTTCTTTACTAATACATTCATTTTGAAAGAAAGCATTATTACACTACTGTAAGCGAAAACTGGTATCGTTTGCAATAAATAGAAGGGAGCCCTACACACAACCAATAAGAAAATAAAGCGATGCTATTAATCCTAATTACATACTGCCTGCCGAGGGCTCCGCGTCTGGACTCCACTCTCCCGTGAAGAATGACGTAAGCAAAAACAGGGATTTAAAGACATCTTGTATGGAACAAAGCCTTTCTCCTTGAGGTAACCAGAAGGATGGGGGGAAAAAAAGCTGAAAAGACGTTAACTGTCTTAGCAAAAGGTTCATTGCTATCTAAGCGATGTCTGCGCACCGTACAAATTAGCTCACTCTCTTCTGAAGAACACTGGGGTAGTAGTTAAGGTTTCTACCTAAGCAATAAAATACACGCACGGTCCTTCCACAAACCAGAGTGTGTGGTGATGTGGAAAGAGCATCAGGTCCAGGAGACCTTGGTTCCTTGTCGACTCCACTACTAGGGAGCTGGGTGATGCCGGCTTAATCACTTGGCCCATCTGGGTACTATTTATCTGATTTGTTATAACCTGCAAGGTGTCTTTCAGCCTGCAGCAAACAGTGAGTGCTTGACAACGAGAATTATGTCTTATTTATCTGTATCTTCAGGATAAGTGTGAAATGAGATCGTCTGTAGCGTTTCCAGCATAGTGATTGGCTTCGCAGATGCTCAGGAAGTTTCCACGTAATGAACGAATGAGGGAATATGGTCCAGACTGTAGTCTATGTCAGACACTTCAGCAAGCACCTCACTCATTAATCTTTTTATTCTTTACAATCACACAGTGTGGTGCCCATTATGTTTGTTTGACAGATGCAGAAACTGAGGCTTAGACTGGCTAAATGAGTTTTTCTTTTCTTTTCTAAGTTATGGGGTATATCTGCAGGTTTGTTACATAGGTAAATTCATGTCACGGGGAGTTGTGCAGATTATTTCCTCATCCAGGCACTAAGCCTAGTACCCATTAGTTATTTTCCCTGATCCTCTCCCTCCTCCCACCCTCCACCCTCCGATAGGCCCCAGTGTGTGCTGTTCCCCTCTGTGTGTCCATGTGTTCTCATCATTTAGCTCCCACTTATAAGTGCGAACATTCAGAGAACGTGATTTTCTGTTCCTGCATTAGTTTGCTAAGAATAATGGAGTCCAGCTCCATCCATGTTGCTGCAAAGGACACGATCTTGTTCTTTTTCAAAGCTGCATAGTATTCTATGGCATATATGTGCCACATTTTCTTTATCCAGTCGGCCACTGGTGAGCATTTACATTGATTCCAATTTTTTCAAAGTATATAATACATAGTGAAGTATATTTTAAAAACATTTTTGTCTTAAAAAACTTTAATCATACAGGAAAAATTGAGAGACTGATACAATGAACGCTTGCCCTGCATGTGAACAGCCATGTGAGTTCTATCATGTTTGCTCATCTGATGCCCCAAGCCTAAAGTATTTTGAAGTAATTTACATGAATCATGAGTAATTTCTACACTCTATTTACCATTTGACCCAATGCCAGGAACATATCAGAAATCAAATATTTTTAAATGCTCAAAAGTAGTGAGACATAGTAGGTGTCCTGGATCTCTGAAAGAAAGATAATGCCTCCTGGAATTCCCCCCAGGCATCAGTAGTGGATAAGATAATGACGAAGACTTTGCAGCTCTGCCTTACCTGCAGGCCAACTTCTTGTTTGTTTTTTTTTCTATCTTCTGGATAAAGTGAGATTTCATGGTTCACAATGGGAATGGAGTACCGTTAAGAGGGAAGACCCTATGCATTGGCTTTAGGAGATCCAGAGCTCAAATGTGAGAGCAGTCACCCCATCAGTGTTTGTCCTGGGGAAAAGTGTGGATGCTCTTGGATCCTTACCTACTCACCGATATAAATGAAAATAAGTCACCTTCTTGGGAGTGCTTTGAGAATAAGTTAGGTGATGTTTAGGGCCCTGCTTAGCCCTGCCTGGCGTTAAGGAATGAATAATTAAGGAATGAGTAACCAACCACTTCAGCTTCTAATCGCCGTGCTCAGTTAGGTAAGACTGTGGTCTAATTTCCACTAAACCCACCAGACTTTCTGAGCCTGCAGAGCAGGAGTTCTAGGTACCGTGGTGTACCACATATCGACAGCTTCCGAAGTTTGTAGGTCTCTCCTTGGTCAGGCTCGACAGCAATACGGGTACACGGAGTCTCTTCACATGAGTGTTTACTCGTCCAAATTCAACTTCAGATGGTATCGACCACTGGCTAGCCATTCTCTAAATCATACAACGCCAGGAGTGCTATGAGGTGGAAGTCGTGTCTCATTTTCAAGTGTTTCATGGTGTGAAAAATCTCAGCATACCAAGTGTGAAGCCAGTGTTTTAAAATTTGTACGTTTTATATTGTGTGGTCATCAGGCAAAGTCAACTACTTCCTCAGGTATACACACAACACACAGGAACCCCCACTCTCCAGACAGAAGCAATCTCAGGTATACACACAAGTCACAGGAACCCCAACTCTCCAGACAGAAGCAATCTCAGGTATACACGCAACACACAGGAACCCCGACTCTCCAGACAGAAGCAATCTCGGGTATACACACAAGACACAGGAACCCCCACTCTCCAGACAGAAGCAATGGTCTGTTGGTGCTGGGTGACATATGGATATGTTAGATCAGTTGGAAGTGAGTGCATGGGTCTTGTGATCAAAAGATTTTCAAAAACAGTTTTGACCCTGAGTTTCATTATGGTTTGATCTGAGTTTCATTATGGTTTTGATCTGCATTTCTCCAACGATCAGTGCTGTGAAGGTTTTTCCATATGATCATTGGCCACATGTATGTCTTCTTTTGAAAAGTGTCTTTTCATGTCCTTCGCTCATTTTTACATGGTTTTTTTTTTTTCTTGTAAATTTGTTTAAGTTCCTTATAGATGCTGGATATTAGACCTTTGTCAGATGCACAGTTTGCAAACATTTTCTCCCATTCTGTAGGTTGTCTGTTTACTCTGTTGAGAGTTTCTTTTGCTGTGCAGAAGCTCTTTAATTAGATCCCATTTGTCAGTTTCTGCTTTTGCTGCAACTGCTTTTGGCAACTGTCATGTCTTTGTCATGAAATCTTTGCCGTGCCTATGTCCTGAATGGTATTACCCAGGTTTTCTTTCAGAGTTTTTATAGTTTTGGGTTTGAAATTTAAGTCTTTAGTCCATCTTGAGTTAATTTTTGTATAATCTGTGTAATAAACCCCCATGTCATAAGTTTATCTATGTAACAAACCTGCACTCATACCCCTGAACTTAAAATAAAAGTTTTAAGAAAGAGTTTCAATGATGCTTGGATTTCATAGTCTAACCCCATGTAAGTGAAGAGGTCACATGAAATTTCAAGTAGGAGTAAAATGCACTCTAGTTTCAAAAGAGAAAAAACAAGCATCAAAAAATACTGATGTTAATGTGCTGTTGGCAGCATCAGCTGTGAAACTAGGATTTGCAAGTTCATTGGCATCCCTGCAACAGGGTACCCATGAGAGCTCATTCAGGCAATCACTTAGCACCCAGAAGGGCATTTCAGCAACAAGAAATTTCCATCACTTCTTTTTTTTTTTTTTTTTTTTTGAGACAGAGTCTCACTCTGTCACCCAGGCTGGAGTGCTGTGGTGCGAACTCAGCTCACTGCAACTTCTGCCTCTTGGGTTCAAGTAATTCTCTGCCTCAGCCTCCCAAGTAGTTGGAATTACAGGTGCCTGCCACCACACCTGCCTAATTTTTGTATTTTTAGTAAAGACAGGGTTTCACCATCTTGGCCAGGCTGGTCTAGAACACCTGATCTCGTGATCCACCCGCCTCGGCCTCCCAAAGTGCTGGGATTACAGGCATAAGCCACGGTGCCCAGCCAATTTCCATCACTTCTTAGCAGGCCTCCCTGGGCTCTGGCAAGTGTGGCATCTCTTCCTTCCTGATGCACTGAAATTCAAATGATGGTGCAGCCCTCTCAGAAATGCTCAACTCATGGGCTTCCATCAAAGTGAAGCGTGGCTAAGGTAAATAAAATGCACAGATGCTAGAAAAGAGTGTTTAAAAAATATACATCAGAAAAAATTATGCCAGCATTTACCCAGCTGGCAAGTTAGAACTCTGATAAGCAGGCATTAATCAGGTAGATGTGTCGCCAAAGCTTCGATCTGTGCAACTGCATAGCTGCACCCCTGCATGTGTCTTGCTTTCTCATGTGAACATTTTGCTGCATATCTGGTTCCTGCAGAATGAGCATTAGTTACAGTGACTAGATGCTTTATACAGAAGTTTCGGTAGCAATCACAGGGAAATAAATCATGTAAATTAATGAAATGTTGAAAAATAGGAGAACGAGCATATGGATAACTAAGCAAAAATCTCATGATAAAATATGGAAAGCCAAAGACTAAATCTGAATAATAAAGCAGAGGTAAAGTGGATTTATTAAAGATGTCAAGTACTAAAAACCTGACCACAGAGGCATGCCCAAATTGAGGTTATTCTCATGTAACAAGAAACCCAGAGAAAAGACAGCCAGGACTAGCATGGCAGCTTCACGATATCAACAGAAACCCAGACAGGAGGCAAGGGCAAAGGCAGAAGAAGTATGCCACTGAAAGCTATCCCTCTAGAAGCTTCACCTAGAAAATTCCACCTGCACTTGATTGGCAAGAACGGGGTCACATGGCTATACTAGCTGCAAAGGAACCTGGGAAGTTGTCTTACCTGGCAGCATTGCTACCTCTCACAGTGAATAAGGATGAGGGGCAGAAAGGATGGTAGCAATCCGCCATAGAAACATAAAGCCCAGGATAAATAGGAAGTCTTGAATCTGGGTTCCTGGAGGTCAGTTTAAAGAGATGAAATGCTATCTCTAAGCCTTGGTAAATTCTTCCTGGCTCCTCATCTCCTCTGAGACACCCTGCAGGAATCATGATAGATGATACCTCCACACCATTCCATTTGGCCCATTTTTCAGAACAGTGAAGAGAATGATTGGATTTTGCCTGAGAAAAGAGCAGTGCGTAATAGCGCCTGTCTTGGAAAAAATAAATAGCATGCCAAAACTGGAAGGAAAGCATTTCTCTGCTGATTGTGAGGACCACTATGAACATATTCGGGTTCGACAGATTGAGAATCAAACATTTCAAACTTACTTTCTAGCTGGTCCGTCAAACCTGGAAGCCATCTCTGAAATGGTAGCTGCTGTTTCATCTTCCACGTTTACAAAGTGATTCTGCTCACATTCCTTCCTTAGTTTTAGTGAATGTTGACTTAATTCTTGAAAGGGGCTTTATCCTCATCACACCTCATCAGTGATACTCTGGGAGCCAAGACTACAACTGAGGGTCCCTGTCAATGTACAGGTAAATTAAGGGGGTGATCAGGTCAGCACTAACATTATCCTAATGTAAACATCCCGGGAATTCATAATTTGATAATTGTTCTTTTTCTAAAACCTTTGTTGATCCATGGCTTCTGGTGAGTATTTTTGAAAGAAAGGAAGAAAAAAAAGAAGGAAAGAAGAAAAGAAAGGAGGAGAGAGAGAGACAGAGAAAGGGGTAGGCAGAAACTTGCTGATTTTTCTGCCAGTTTAGTCTGATTGACCTCTCTCCCCGCACTCCCTTCTTCTGCAATAGTTAAATCAGGTATAACATATAGATTCTTTCGTAACATTTAAAAAGTATCTTTGTATCCCAAGTCTTAGTATAAATCCAGACCTGTTGTAGATCGGGGTCCCCAACACCTGGGCCATGGACCCATACTGGTCCGTGGCCTGTTAGGAATCGAACCCCACAGCAGGAGGTGAGTGGCAGGCGAGCGAGCTTTACTGCCTGAGCTCCGCCTCCTGTCAGATCACGGGCAGCATTAGATTCTCACAGGAGCGCAAACCCTACTGTGAACTGTGTATGCGAGGGATCTAGGTTGTGTGTTCCTTATGAGAATCTAATGATAAATGTAATGTGCTTAAAACAGCCTGAAGCCATCACCCACCTCTCTGTAGTCCATGGAAAAATTGTCTTCCAGGAAACAGGTCCCTGGTGCCAAAAAAATTGGGGACCGCTGTTTTAGATGATCTAAGAAGGCATGCCTACTAAACGAAACCCACATCTGCTTGCTTTTGCAGATGGGCTACTGGCTTTTGCACAAGGCCTGGAATTCTCTCCCACAGTGTCCTATCCTTTCTAAATCCAAATTGTATTCAAAGGAAGGACTAAGCCTGCTCCTTTCAACTGGAGAGGTCCTTTTCTACTAATAGCATAGTTTTTATATTATTTGGCTACAAACGATGGAAACCTCACACTCTCTGAAGTCAAAAAAGTAATTTATACAGGGATTTATTGACATGTGATGAAAAACTCCAGCAGTGGCTGGACCCAAAGTTCTGGTTGTGTTGAGGGTGTGCTGTCTTCTCTCTGACTTCACCTATGCGCGAACGCTGACCACTGTGGGCAGGCCCCGGCAGCTCCAGGCTCCACCTTCGGTGATCTTGGATCCGGGGTTGAAGATGTCTCCTCTCTGTTTGTTCCCTAACAGTCCTAGAATGGAGCCTCACTGTCTCTCCTTGACTTGGCTTGGGTCCTACACTGACGCTTTGACTCTTGAACTAATCACTGCTACTACTGTATGTGCGTCTATGTGTTTGTGGGTCTGTGTATGAGTCTGTGTGTGATGCTGTTTGGTGTCGCCTTGTTCTCACATCTGCCCTAAAGCTGGTTTAGTGCCAGTTATCCCTTAACCAGATGAACTGAGAGTAAGAGAAGGATGGTTTTCCACAGACTAGTTGGAGTTATCTTCTAAAATGCATACCAGGCAGCAACTACAGCACCACTTGGCTTACACCGTGTATTATAAATCTCTGTCTAGTTTGATTATCCTTCTGCCCAGAATTTAATTCTTTGAGGTTAGCTTTTGTGTCCCATTGAACTTTGTTCCCTATCAAGTGCTAAGCAGAGTGTACTGAATACTATGCACTTAACTGAATGACAGTTCCAAGCATTGCTACTGAGACTACATTATGGAATTATAGAAAAGATTAGACTTCAGATTTAGAGGTCTTGGTGTAAGGCACTCCTCTCAGGATCAAAGTTCCATTTCCATGTTAATGGTGTAGAGGGTGTGGCTCAGGTGACAGATGCGGGAATCAAAGCCAACAGGATCAATAATGTCAGAGAGGCAGTCAAGGCGGAGGTCTCTTATGCAGACTTCTCCTTGTGAGAACATCCCATAGGGGGGCTGTAACTGGCTTTAGAAAGTCTCCTATTTTTCTTCCAGTTGGGGGATAAAGGAACTCTCAGATGGTTAAGCTAAGGCATCCTAGACACTTTACAGGCAAGTGAACAATATTTTTAACAACATGCAAAACCAAACGGCCCTTGAGTTGGTGTGTAAGTCAAGTGTAAGAAGCCTTGCGTTTGCATTTCAAAACAGTAAGAGGTCTCCCTTCAGAAATCACCTCTTTGGTTGTTGCATGAGCCAAGGACAGCTGGGTCTACAAAAGAACTGATTCCACCATAAGAGGATTGACTTCCTGTGCTTGTCTCTGCCTCTCATCTCCAGTTTGTCATCACTTAGTTCTGAGCTATCTATACGGCTCAGAATGTCATTACAATCCAAGATGGCAGGCAGTCAGTCTGTTTTCCTCAATGAGTTCCATGGCTGTATATCCTGGTAGTGACCTCCCATCTCCAGTTAAGGACAACCAGATGTATGTGGAAGAAACCCAGCTAACTAACAGTCAAGTCGAAGAACGCTTAAAAAGGGTCCATGAGAAAATCAATACGCACGGTTCGGTCCAGTCTCCCAGGACCACATGTGGCACATCTGCGGTAGACAGATGCATGTGACCGAAAGCTCGGTGCTCATCAGTGAATAATTCAAGTGTCTGGAGGGAAACTGCATCTATTCAATAAGCACGCTTTTAGGTTGCAGCATTATGAGCATGTATTCAAAGACAGGCATATAAAGCCATGGGAATAAGACACCCAGAGCATTGAGACAAGAACAATGCCCTAAAGTAGTAGGAATGAGCAGAGCTCTGGAGGTAGACATCCTGGATCCAGACCCCAGTTCCATCATGTACAGGCTGTACATCCTTGGACAAGGTACTTAACTTTTCTGAGTCTCTATTTCATCAACTTTGATTAAGGATAATCATAGTACTTATCTTATAAGGTGGTTTTGAACCAAATGAGGTGATGTATGTAGAATGACAGAGTTACTCTTTTAAAGAGCATAGATTTGAGGGGGAAGCACATGTATATAATGTGACTACAATGCAATTTGATGACAAAACATAAATAGTAGTGAAAACATAAAAGAGAAGGAAAATAGCTTTGGGAGAGGGAGCTGGGGAAGGCTTCTAAGGAGGGCACCATTTCACTGGGTATTGTATATTATCAGGAATCCTCCATGGACAGAAAGGGAAGGAGGGGACTGATAGGAGTTACAGTGTGTGCAAAGACACGGTGGCTCAGGATCACATCGTGTGTCTTGAAAGAAGCTCAATGTACAGCTGGAGCTTAGAGAGCATGAAGGAGCATGTCTGGAGATGTTGCCAGTAAAATGGGTTTAGACCATATCATAAGAGACCATGTCTGATAAAAAAGAGGTTAAACTGTGTCCTCTGGGGAGCCAGAGATTTTTAATACAGGGTATACACTGACTCCGTTTTTTAATTAAAGGACAACCCTACTCTCTATGTGAATAATAGACTCAAGAGGAGAGAAAGTGGAGGTAGGGGGATGATTTAAGTGGCTATTCCAATAATCTAGGCAAGATATAATGGCAGGAGGTGATGATTTCAGGAGATGTTAGTAGACAGAGCCATGTGACTGGGTGGATGTGCAGGTAGGATATTGGAGAAGTTAAAACAAAACCTTTGAAATAAAATAAAAAATTCTGTTTTAGACTTTGGTTTTGCCACTTGTTAATCATGTGTGTATATATTATTGTCCTCATTAATGTCGTTTCTGCATGTCTAAACTAGAGATAAGTTTAGTGGTCCTTTCTAGGGATCACCAATAAGAGAGTATATGAGCACAGTGCCAGGTATATGGACATCATTCAGCAAACGTTACCTGCTGTTACCACCAATTTTATCACTGTTCTCATTATTATTATAATCCAGTGGCCATGGCTGTGGGGAGAGAACAGATGGAAGCTGAGTCTCTAGTTCTCCCACTCCCGCTGAAGCTGTCTCCAGGGATGCTATGGCTTGACATTGACCAACCCCAATATCTTCACTTCTTTCTTATCGCTGCCTTCCCAGTGCCTGCCAGATTCTTCAGGGACAAATGGAGCTGTCCCTCTATGTGGCTCTCATGATGCAGGTAGAATGAAAACAGTTCTTTGTTCACAAAACTGAGAATCTGAGTTTGTCCCAGAAAAGGGAAGTGGCCAAATCACCAAGCCATAGGCAACCATGTCTTCTTCTGCTGCTCTCTTTTACCAATAAATGGAAGATGGAGCTGTTTTTTCTCTATTGATTCCTCATCCACCCAATGGTCATCCCAATCCATCCTTGTTTTCTCTCCTCTATGAGCTGCATCTCTCGGGTTCCTGGGTTTTGTATTTCTGGTGGGTTTCAGCCAAAGGAAAAATACTAGCAGGATATTAAAGGGTAAAGGAAAAGAGAGTAGGGAGCATTGTATTAGACTTTTCTCACACTGCCATAAAGAACTTTATAAACTGGGCAGTTTATAAAGAAAAAAAGTTTAATTGACTCACAGTTCCACAAGCTCTACATGAAGCATGGCTGGGAGGCCCCAGGAAACTTATAATCATGTCGGAAGGGCAAAGAAAAAGGAAGCATGTCTTACCACGGCAGAGGAGGAGAGAGAAAGAGAGTGAAGAGGGAGGTGCTACACACTTTCAAACAATCAGATCTCATGAGAACTCACTCACTATCACGAGAATGGCAAGGGGGAAATCCTATCCCATGATTCAATCACCTCCCAGCAGGTCTCCCCTCCAACACCGGGGATTACAATTTGACATGAGATTGGGGTGGGGACAGAGATCCAGACCATATCAGGCATGTATTCCCCACTTCCTCCCTGGTGCATCGCCTGATCTTGGACAGTAGCTGTGCTTCTCCATGGTTAGAGAAACACCTACCCAAGGGCACTTCCTCCAGGCCTCCAGCTCTGATGAGCCTCTGATAATATTATGCTCCCCCCTGTCCTTTCAGACACAAAGGAGACAGCTCGTCTAGTCCCTGGTGCCTCAACATCCCCTCTCGGGTCTTTCGTGGTACCCACATCTCTGTAAATGGTCCCTCCACTAAATCTCCCTCTATTCCCTAGCTGGGTGCCTCTTCTATTCCCTGCTGAGTTCTAGACTGCGACAACAATAAAAGGAGCAAAAGCCTCAGCTGGGCTCACTAATCTTTGGGTGTAAGTGCTCCCTCTCCACTGCAAAGGATATTAAAAAAATAAAATAAACAATAAAAGAATGGTGCTGACTTTTCACAAGCTAGCATTTGCCTGTATCAGAGTGGGCAGAGGTTTTTTGTTTTTTAGATAGAGTTTAAGTTCACTGATAATGATACCGTAAGACACAAGCTAAATTTGTTAAGATTTGCTGCCTTTTCTAAGAAAAGACCTTCTCAAATGGTTTAATCAGATGTGTCTGGTCTGATAAGGATAATTACACAGTGAGACTGTGGACATCACACAGAGAGAGAAATAGATCTGCAAAAGTCGCTAATGAAACTTGAACCTAAGGGGATTTGAACTCACAACCTTACAGCTAGGAATTAAATAGTCCAGGAAATTGGCAGTGGGCTAAACAATGGAATTCAGACGGGACCCTAGCAGGTGCTAAATGATTTCCCTGAGCAGGCTCACATTCAGCTGATGCTTCGAAGACAGGGAAGGAACACACATGTAAATCAGCTCTTGACTTCTGACACGGTTCCACCCAACTGAAGTGGAGAGACATGACACTCAGCTCAGGGGGTTATATCCAAGACCCACGGAATCTTGGATGTCATAGCTGGAAGGCATCTCAAAAACCTCAGTCGCCCCTCTCTCCATTCTACAGAAAAAGAAAAGGCATTTTTCTCAATTACCAAGAAAAATCCTAAGGCTAGCTTTTGCTGAACTAGATTTGGAACATCACATGCTTCCAGAATAAGCACATCGGGGCTCTGAGCTCAGCGGGTTGTAATGGCACCGGAAACACTTCTTCCCTCTTCCTTGAAGGTCCCTGTGACGTTCCCTTCACCTTGGCTCATGGTCAGGCCCCGCTTGACGAACATCCTAGGACGGCTCAGCACTGCACCCGGAAATGAGGGCAGGGTGAGGCCTGGTAATCACCGGGCTTTCATAAAAGGAGCCTTTCTGCAGTCAAAATATCAAGAAACCTGTGCAGTGATCAGGTTTGGAACCTCTTTCCTCTTCTGCGATGATTTCCTTGGACACACTTAACAATGAGTCAGGCAGATTCAGTCACTGATCTCTCCAGTGTTTATGGAGCTCAGAGAACTTCCCAGGAGTTGTCCTAGGTACTGATGCTACACAGGTAATGAGACAGACAGAGCCCCTCTCTCCTGAAGCCTCCATTCCAGTGAGCAAGACAGACTATAATAAGATGAGTTCCATTTCAGACAGGAATACTTATTTTGAACAATGAGAAAAGTGTGCCAAGAGGAATTCTAGAGAAGTGGTCGGGAGCAAGGCTCTGTGTTCTGAACACGTTAGTGTTTCTGAATTTTAATGGATATAAATACTTGGAATTCGGAAAAGAAATGGAAATTCCTGGGAATTCTCAAGGATTCATGAAATCATGGGTTATTCGTAAAACATTTTTAATGTTTTTCATAATCTTCACTCACTTTTATGCATGTATCACAGATCAGAAATATTCAATGAAGTTGCATTTACAAATATCTGTAGCCTATAGTGAATATGCAAACACTGTAAAACACCAGCACACATTCAAACACAGTAAAACATCAGTTTCTAGATAACGTCCTATTAGGATTTCATATTAAGATTAGCAGCGATGCAGAGAAGCATAGAATTGGGTATCAAAATTGCCAATGCAGGGACTTCCTCGCTTCCAAGGTGTGTTATTTTTGACACATCCTTCCTGGAATGTGTACAAAGCATACTATGTGTGTAAGTGTATTAGCTTTTCTTTTATCAGCAACAATGACTCACTGTTGGCAGCAGACAGAGCCACCAGCAGACATCACAGTACGGCCACAGCTACGAGCAAGGCTGACCCATGAAATCATATGGGTTCTGCTTCTATGTGCTCCTGTCCCAGTGACCCCAAATGTTAACTTCGATGCTCGATGCCCTTCTCTGTGTTCGCTGTGCTTGTTTATTCATGTGGCGTCTGTGGATAGTTAAGGTTTAATTCACACTTGAGAATTGTCACATGTCTCCTCAATTTCTCCACTGATTATTTCCAGGATTGGAGATTTGAAAAAGTGGATAAGGTCCTTGAGAAATGTCAGGAAGGGATTCCTGCATGGGAACATGAACTCAGGCTGCCTGGGTCTGAGTAGCAGCTGTGCCATCTATTAGAACACACCAGCTTTGTGATGATGGGTTTGCTACCTACCTCTGTGTGACTGTTCCATCATCCATGAAATGGCATCATAATTAGCACATGTGGCATGAGACTGCAGTAGATTAAATTCTCTAATGTATATAAATTAGTTCTAACTGTGTTTGGCAAGCAGTTAGCACTCAAAAAAATGTTAGCTCCTATTAAAAAGTTTGCATTTGGGAGAGCCAAATACCACACGTAGATGGCCAGAGATGGATCTCTGAAGATAGAGTGCTATATATGACATACTTCTTATATGGTTCTATATATGTGTGTGATTAGTCCTTATGTACTTCAGTTAGTTAATGGCTTAAGGGGATCATCAAGAACTTTTTTTTTCCCATTGGGGCACTGATGGGCACCTTCATTTACAGATGACTATGGAATTAAAGGCAATCCAGACTGCCAGAGACAGAGAAGCCAAAGTGCATTTGAGAAGCAAATGTGATTGCATATCATTGGATATCAAGTGTGGATTATGTGGGTTATGCTGATACTGGCCAGCCAGAGTCGGACTTTAGTGATCCTTGACATGGGTAGAGGTTCCCAGTATGGGTTAGAATTATGGCGGAGCTGGAAGTTTTAATGCCACTCTGCTGATAAGGGTTGAGGACGGTGGAGGCCACAGTCAACAGGAACTATAAAGAGTAGAGGTGCAGAAGGAATGAGCTGGGAGGAGGAGGGGAAGAATAGAAAAATCCCCCACAGAGGCTTGCAGCTCAAGAGATCTTACCCAGGGTGAAAGGCTCAGTTCAGGAAGATGACAGAAGACCCAGGAGAAGGACTCAGAAAGGGGACTCTGGGAACCAAGCCCAGGTACAATCGGACCTGAGAATTTCAGGGGATGCAGATGGCAAAGAACAGGAGTAGAAATGTGGACTGAGAAACCAGACAGAAAGGCTCTGCTAGCCCAGCTGCCTAAGAGGGGAGAGGAAGTGTTTATAGTTTGTAGAAGGATGAAGAGGGACTGGTATGAAAAAGTAAAGAAGACAAAGAGAGCCCAGGAAAACAAGATAGATTATTTTTCCTTGTATCACATGAATAGACTGATCTAGGATCTCATCATTGTTGTGACTTATTCATCTTCTTACAGGTCTTCACCTCAAACTGGAAGACTAGAGGAGCTGAACATATGAGTGAGCTCAGCTACAGAGACCAAGGAAAGAGGAGAAAAGAGGAACCAAATGATAGGTGATTGAAAGATACGGGTAGGCAGGAAGGTAGGTAGAGAGGTGGGTGGATGGATGGATGGATGGATGGACGGATGGATGGATGGACAGATGGATGGATGGATGGATAGGATAGCTAATCAGTAGATAGATAATCAGCAGGTACAGAAATAGCCACATGGGTACACACATACATGTATACTCTTACCAAATATGGATAAGTTCAGAAAGACTAAGAAAGAACAAGGAGACATTCTAGGAATTCCACAAAGGTATCTCCTTTGATGTTTGAAAATCTTAGGGGATAGGTATTATTATCTCATGTTACAGATTTTAAAAATTGGGCAAAAAAGATTTAAATAACTCACTCAAGGCCACAGAGCCAACAGGCTGTGAGCTGTGATTTGAGGAAGTTCTAAATAATAGAAAAACCCAGGCTTTTCTACTGTAAGAAAAGTCCTTAGACAGGAGGGGTGGGAAAAAAGGGGCGAAATACACATATTGACATATTGAGGTGAGTGAATCTTTGGGGTAAGATAAGGCGCTTCTTGTTCTGCAAGTTATTGACAAAAGGGAGTGTGAGGGGCATGGGATAAAGACACTTAGGAAGCACGCTTCACTGGAAGAGAGGCTCAAAGAAACAGACAGGGAGACAGACTGAGTCAGAGATAGGAACACAGAAACAGACGCTCGAAGGAAACCTGAAGAAAGGAGTATGGCTTGATTTTCACCTTACACTCAGCCAGGAGTTTTAAAAATTGACATGGTATTACAGACAAAAAAAATTGTTACAATCTGAGTTCTAATTTTCACATTTGTAAGATAAAAATTCTACAGTGCTTAGGACAGGATTTTACCACTGCTCTTACAAGGAAATTATTATCAAAGCTATGTAGTTAACAAACACTATTCACATTACCACTTTGACAGCCCTCTGACTATTGTGGGGGGAAAAAGTATAACATACCCAATTAATTTTACAATGGCACTAAATATTCCTCTTTGTTAAACAGAAATTGTTTGCACAAACAAGGCTCTGGCAATTAAATTTTGGCTATCCTGGGGATATGGTAGTAAATAATTATTTTGTCCAATTAATGATTTCAAATTGATTACAAACGGGACTTTGAGAATGGGAGGTTGAGGCAATAGAGAATTAACCCATTGGATTCCAAGCCTTCCACGTAATAAGACTTGTCTTCCATAAGCAGGCCAGTCTCTTGTCTCCCACTGCTTGTATGAGAAGGGCAAAGACAGAGGTGGGTTATTTTGCCTGAGACTCAATGAACCCAGAGCCCACAATAAACCCCAGAGATTTCCAACTGACTCTAACATGTGAAAGTCTTAAAGAATCTGATCCAAAAAGAATGTGATCCAAGGGACACACACAGGAAAGTTGAATCTAGGCAGCATCACTTATTTCCAAGACATTCTATCACATTGTTCTGGACAAGAGCTCTGAACCTACACAGTCCTGTCCAGAATCAAACTCTGCTTTTCTCTCTTATGAGCTTCTGAATAAGGGCATCTACTTAGAAGATGAGTGAACTGCGTAAAGTTGCACAACATCTTGGAGCCTCATTTTCTTATTTTATTTTATGAGACAGTCTTGCTCTGTCACCCAGGCTGGAGTGCAGTGGCGCTATCTCAGCTCACTGCAACCTCCACCTCCCAGGTTCGGGTGATTCTTGTGCCTCAGCCTCCCATGCAGCTCGGATTACAGGCAGGCACCACCATGCCTGGCTAATTTTTGTATTTTTAGTAGAGACAGGGTTTCACCACGTCAGCCAGGCTGGTCTCAAACTCCTGACCTCAAGTGATCCACCCATCTCAGTCTCCCAAAGTGGTGGGATTACAGGCATGAGCCATTGCACCTGGCCCTCAATTCCTCGTTTTAAAAGTGGAGACATTCATAGTATCTGTGGCACAGGATTAATGTAAAGGGTGTTTGACACAATGCTAGCAAATTGCGTGGCACATTTCCTAGCACATAACAAGCAAGAACAAGTCATTACTATAGATTTATTGTTGATAATGCTTTTGTTATTGTTATCATTATTTTCTACAGATTAACTCCAAATACATGACAAAGAAGAATGTTTCTGCTCCCTCATGCAGGTCACCAGAAAGTTGGTGTTACACGGAGAATTGGTATAACAGTGGCTGGTAGATTTTTCTTTGTTATTTATTTTTTTTTTTAAGAGATGTGGGCTCACTCTGTCACCCAGGCTGGACTGCAGGGAGTGGCACGATCATGGCTCACTGCAGCCTTGAACTCCTGGGCTAAAGCAATCCTCCCTGCCCGGGCCCCAAGCCTCTCATGTATCTGGGGCAACAGGCAGGCACTACCACGCCTGGCAACTTTTCCTTTCTAAATAACAATTATTTTAGCTAAGCCTCAATTAATCATTCCTCCTCATAACAACTGTTATGAATCCTCTATCTCCTATAATTTAACACTTGCCAATAATGTTCACTCATTAGCTCATTCACTTAACACACACTTATTAGGTACATTCCCTGGAGAAGACACTGTTCTATAGGCACTTCAGGCTCCAGGAGGGAACAGCACACAGTCTTCTGAGTATGATGAATGACTTGCAGTTTCCCATTCACTCTGCTCATTGTTTACTTGTTCTCATGTATTATTTCCTTAGGCTTGAATGCTCTTTCCATCCTCCCCCTGTGGCTTGTTTCCGGAGCTCCTCTTCATCCTTCAACACTCAGTTTCAACGTCACCATCTCCAGTAAGACTATGCAGATATATCGAGGTTTGCATGAACAGAGTAAGTCCTCCAAGGTGTCTATTGACCTACGCTGCACTGCTGTAATTATTTACATCTCCCCGCTTTGGTTGGATGAATAGTCCTTAAAAGGCAGGAACAGTCCCTCAGAGCTGAATCTGTGATCTGACACACGGTAGGTGCCTAATAAAAATATACATCAAATGAATAACAGAATAAAATTTAAAATACGCATCCGTAATTAAAATCCAACAGATAAAATAAGTACTGTTTTTGTAAGTACTTGGAAGAAACAGACACTAATGCGACTCTGGCTTAGACCAAAGAATAGGAATGTGTTGGATTATATGACTGGGAAATTCAAAGGGTAGGTCTGGATCCAAACATGGTTGAATCCAGGATTGAAACTTTATCATCAGGACATGCTCTTGGCTCTGCCTTTCTCCATCTCAGTTTCCAAGCAGACTCTCAAAGATGGTGAAAGGAAGCTTGGGGCTTAAGAGAAACCAGCTCCAGGTCCCCACTGGAAAGATGGGTGGCTTCTCTATAGCTCCAGCCAATGTCCTGGGATGGAATTTCATTGGCCATGCTTGAGTCACATGACCATCCCTGACCAATCGCTGTGGCCAAGAGGTTGAGCATTCTGATTGGCTGGGGCTGGATGACATCACTTGCACCTGCTACTGTGGTGGGACCCAGCGGAGATTAAAAGGGAGAAGGCTCCTCTGCACCCTCGGGTATCACAGGAATTTGAAATGATGACAGAGCAGACATGCCAAGGTCAAGGCATTTGAATTTGGCTTGAAAACCAGAAAGCATTTAGGCATGTGGGGAGACTCTGTATGGGAAGGCATGGCAGAATGACCTGTTCTGTGCTTGAATAACTGTAATGGACTAAATGTTTGGAAATACAGGTTAGATCCAGGTCCCAAAGGGCCCTGATTGCTAGGCAGCAGGATTCCAATTTGCTCAGAAGGCAATGGAAGGCCACTGAAGCTTTTCACTCGAAGGAGGCAAGCCCAGAACCATGCTTTAGAGGGATTAATCAAGCAGCTGTGTGTAAAATACACTGGGTAAATGTCCGAAAAGAATTTCAATTGCCCAGGTAACAGATAAAGAAGCTCTCAATGTGCTGAGAAGAGCACACACGTGACACTTGGATTCAGGAACAGCTGGGGACGGAATTGACACTCCTGAAATCTATTTTTCTACCCAGGCCACCTCCTCCACTTCAGCCACTCTCTATCTGAGGCCGGCATTTAGGAGACAAAGCAAAGACATTTTCAAGGGCTATCATTACTGTGCATTACACAAAGCTGTGTGTGTGTGTGTGTGTGTGTGTGTGTGTGTGTGTGTATTCCCCCCACCACCCCCTCGCTTCTGACTTGGAAGAGTGGCTTTTTTCTTTCTGTTGCAGAGAGAAGAGGGGTGGTGAGCAACGAAATGAGCTCCATCTCCGTCTGCAGACTCTGACCCTGGCTGATTCCTCTGCACACTGTGACAACTGGAGACATGAAGACAGAAAACCACATCCCTAATTTCTTTCCCTGACAGACACCTATTAGCATTCTGCATTGCAAAAAAGACCTGAAAGATGTGGATGCAAATATCATCAAGGCAGCATCTCTGCATCCACAGGAGGACAATTAAACACACACAAGTTGCCTACACCTCCAGCCTCAGACAAGCTCCAAGGGCTGTCTTGAAGTCCTTCAGTCAATAAGATTTTTTTTGTTGTTTTACCTTTTCGTATCCTCAAAAGTCATCAGACATTAATAAAAATGCAAGCTGATCCATAAATAGTCCCCCAATTTTATCTCAGTGATTATACTTTTTCCTCTCAATGCCCTGAGCAGTCTCCTCTTTCTGTCTCTCTACCTCATAAAATATTTTACACAAGATACTTTGAAAACAACTCTTCCCTCTGACAGTCATATATTTCTAATTGTTCCAAGCTGAAGGTGTTGGTGCCTTTTATTTTGCTCCATTTTTATGATGTGATAAATCAATTTTAATGTCATGCTTTTAAAATCAGGCTTCTTCCGGATGGAAACAGATGTTTTTGGTTTCTTGACACTGCTTGTTTTCATATGGTATTCTCTGAAGGAAGCCAAGTGGTAACGACAGGTGGAGTGACAGACACTCTGTCTCCTACACTGTGCACCCAGCCTGCACATCGCCGAAGACATTAAAGCAACAACAACAACAAAATAAATTTTTCTATTTTCAACTTAATGAAGAAAACTGGTCCCCAAACCAAGGACCTTAAGATCTAAGAGAAAGAGCACTGTTGAGTGCCTCAAAACTCTCTTCGACCTGCTCAATCACTCAGAAAGCAAGAGTGACTTTCCGATTTCCATTAGTGGAGCAGCCCTTTATTCACTCCTTGAATCAAGAGATGAAAAGAGTCTTCCATTTTTGGTTTTCATGCATGGTAGACATTTCTGGTTTTGACCCTTGAAACTTATTCCTAGGATGCCAACTCTGTGATAACCTTTCTCAAGCTCTCAAGATGTGCCCCCAGTGTCACCTGGGAGCTTGTTAAAAATGCAAGTTCTCCATAACTACTGAATCATAAATTCTGGGGGTGGGGCCAGCCATCTGTGTTTTACCAAGACCTTCAAGTGATATGGATGAATGTCAAATTTTGAGAACCTCTGCTATAGGGTAGCTGGGAATTTTAAAATTAGAACATTCTAAGAAGATAACACAATGTACATTCTATCCATCACTCAAGCAATCGCCAAGCACCTGTTCTGTCTCAGGTATATGGCAGTGACCACCTCACCCGACACAGAGAGTGAGAACTAGGAACTGGTCATTGCTGCTGCTCTGGTGTGGCATTCCCTCTCCTATAAGGGAAAAAGGAGATTTTAGAAAGCACAACTGACTAACTTTAGCTTCTGTCCTTTAGTTTTGCCCTTTGTTGTCTCTGTTGAAGAAAGCCACCTTCAAAGTGAAATACAAAAAATATTTTGCATTGTGATATTAAGAAACTTGAAGTCAAAACCCTAGGTCTCTGTTGGATGCAAAGTTAACTTCTGTGAATTGCCTGCTCCTTTCCAAAGTCTGCACTGGGGGGTCATAATCCCCTTCAAGCCTTTGTAAGATATGCTGACTGGAAAAGGCATTGACTGTAATTTTCAAGAGGGATGGAGTATGGCTGCGAGGCCTGTGTACAGTATGTGAATCAACCTAGAATCTATACGTGGGGAGATATTGGACTGATCAATCTTTATTCCTAGGCAATCAAGCAGGGCAGCATCTCCAGATATCTCTATAGACGGCTCATAAAATGGGGGTATTGATCAAAAGGTCTAAATTTGTGGTGTGGACTATAAAAGCAATTTGTTTTGGGAGAACAGTCATAGAAGATGAATGCATTTGGATGATAAACTTCACAGACAATTCCCCCGGGCAACTGTGCAAGATTTTGTAGCAGGTTTCTTTGTAAAGTTACCAAGGCAGCTTTTAAGATTTTGTTTTTTTTAATTTTTGGTGTTGTCAGTTATGTTAGGCAACTGAGGTGCCTGCCAACACGTGTAGTGTAGTTTACGTAAGAGAACCTCTGAGGTCCTCAGAATGATCATTTGTGAAGCCCTCCCTACTGTGCGCCAGGCATATACTAGGAGTTAGACTTATGTTTCTTGATTTACTTCATCCTCCTGGTGATTCTCTGTGATGGGTACTTTTTCTTGTCCTTATTTTTCAGGTGAGGACATTGCTGCTTGCACAAATAAAGTGGCTTTATTTGTGTCCCCAAAACTCCCCATTGTTTAAGGAGGTTATAAATATTGCGGAAATTGTAAAGAGTTTCAGTGTCATGTCTCATGACAACACGAAATTGACAACATGAAAATTATTTTTACAATTCTATAAACTGCTTCTGACATAAGAAATTGATATTTTTGAAACTGGTTGTTCCTCTAAAGGCCTAAAAATGACCCACAAGTTGTCATAGCACCTTTTGTCCCTAGAAACATAGAGGAAGCTTGTCAGTTGTGAGAATTTTGAGGTAACCAGGACGGGCTATGTCTAAGTCAATAAATGATCACAAAAGTTGGTCTGTGGAATAAGAGGAAATAAAGACGTAGAACAGCATGGAGATGACATCATGAGAACACAGAGAGGCTGAGATAGAAAAAAAAGGTGCACGAGCATTTCTGGGATCTAAGAAAGCTGACCACACGTCTTTGGCTCATGTTTATTATCTGGATTTTTGCTCTAAATCCCTCATGGCATAAGCAAGCAGAAGTGAGTTTCTTTTCCTTGCAATCAAATCCCACTTAATTAAGCTCTAAGCAAAGCACCTCTTATTTTGTTGCACTTCACTTTATTGTGCTTTGTAGACATTGCTTTATTTTTTTTTTAAACAAATTGAAGGTTTATGGCAACCCTGCATTGAGCAAATCTATTGGCTCCTTATTCCCAACACCACGTGTTCACTTTGTGTCTCTGGCACATTTTGATAATTCAGGCAATATTTTAAGTTTTTAGTATTATAGTATATGTTATGGTGATCACTGATCCTTGGTGTCACTGTCATTGTTTGGGGGCACTACGAACTGTGCCCATAAGATGAAGAACTTAATCAATAAATGTCATCTGTGTTCTGCCTGCTCCACCAACCAGCTGTTCCCCACCCTTCTCCCTCTCCTCGGGCCTTCCTATTTCTGACACACAACAATCGTGAAATGAAACCAATGACTGACCCTACAATGGCCTCTAAGTGTTCAAGGGGAAGGAAGACTCTTACATCTTTTACTTTAAATCAAAACTAGAAATGAGTAACCTTCATGAGGAAGGCATGTCAAAAGAGGTGATAGGCCAAAATCTAGGGCTTTTGTGTCAAATAGCTAACCAAGTTGTAAATGCAAAGGAAAAGTTTTTAAAGGAAACTAAAAGTGCTACACCAGTGAATACACAAATGATAAGAATGTGAAACAACCAACCTTATTGCTGATTGGAAAAAGATTTAAGGGTCTGGACAGAAGATCAAACCAGCCACAACATTCCCTTAAGCCAAAGCCTAATCCAGAGCAAGGCCTTAACTCTCTTCAGTTCTGTGAATCTGACAGAGGTGAGGAAGCTACAGAAGTTGGAAGCTGGCAGAGGTTGATTAATAAGGCTTAACAAAATAAACCATCTCCATGACATAAAAGTGCAAGGTGAAGCAGCAAGTGCTGATGGAGAAGCTGCAGCAAGTTCTCCAGGAGATCTAGCTGAGATCACTGATGAAGGTGGCTATACTGAACCACAGATTTACAATGTAGAGGAAACCAGCTTTCTGTTGGAAGAAGATGCCATCTAGGACCTTCATAGCTGGAGAGGAGAAGTCAATACCTGTCTTCAAAGTTTCAAGGGACGTGCTGACTCTCTTGTTAGGGGCTAATGCCGCTGAGAGCTTTAAGTTGAGTTCATGTCCTTTGCAGGGACAAGGATGAAGCTGGAAACCATCATCCTCAGCAAACGAACACAGGAACAGAAAACCAAACACCACATGTTCTCACTCATAAGTGGGAGTTGAACAATGAGAACACATAGGCACAGGGAGGGGAACATCACATACTGGGGCCTGTCATTGGGTTGGGGAAAAGGGGAGGGAGAGAATTAGTATAAATACCTAAAGCATGTGGGGCTTAAAACCTAGATGATGGGTTGATGGGTGCAGGAAACCACTATGGCACATGTATACCTATGTAACAAACCTATACATTCAGCACATATATCCCAGAACTTAAAGTAAAAAAAAAATAAATAAATAAATAAATAAAAAGAACTTATTTCTTACGCATGAAAAAGGTGGTTTGTGGACATAGTTGAAATGACAACAAAAGTTTTGGAATATTGCTTTAACTTAGTTGATAAAACAAGAGGATTTGAGCGGATTGACTCCTATTTTGAAAGAAGTTCTACTGTGAGTACAATGCTATCAAATAGTATCACATTCTACAGAGAAATATTTCATGGAAGGAAAAGTCAAGCAATGTGGCAAACTTCATTGTTGTCTTACTTTCAGTTTTTGTTTGGTTGTTTTGTTTTTTTAGAGACAGAGTTTCACTCTTGTTGCCCAGGGTAGAGTGCAGTGGCGTGATCTTGGCTCACTGCAACCTCCTCCTCTCAGGTTCAAGTGATTCTCCTGCCTCGGCCTCCTGAGTGGCTGGGATTACAGGCATGTGCCACCACGCCCGGCTAATTTTCGTATTTTTAGTAGAGAAGGGGTTTCACCATGTTGGTCAGGCTGGTTTCGAACTCCTGATCTCATGATCCACCTGCCTCGGCCTCCCAAAGTGCTGAGATCACAGGCGTGAGCCACCGCGCCCAGGCAAGACTTGTGAGGCATTGCCACAGTCAGCCTAACCTTCAGCTACCACCACCCAGCTCAGTCAGCAGCCATCCACGTCGGGTAAGACCTTCCACTAGCAAAGCGAATAGGACCCACTGAAGGCTCAGGAGCAGTTTTTGGCAATAAAGCGGTTTTAGTTTATTTTTTGTTTTTTGAGACCAAGTGTCATGCTTGTCACCCAGGCTGGAGTGCAGTGGCATGATCTTGGCTCACTGCAACCTCCACCTCCCAGGTTCAAGTGATCCTCTTGCCTCAGCCTTCTGAATAGCTGAGACTACAGGCGAGCACCACCATGCCTGGCTAATTTTTTGTGTTTTCAGTAGAGATGGGGTTTTGCTATGTTGGCCAGGCTGGTGTTGAACTCCTGGCCTGAAGTAATCTGCCCGCCTCGGCCTCCCAAAGTTCTGGGATTACAGGTATGAGCCACTGCACCTGGCCTGGTTTTAGTTATTTTTAGCTAAAGTATGTAATTGCTTTTCAGACACAACACTATCACACACTTAATAAACTACAGAATAGTGTAAACGTAACTCTTCTATGTACTGGAAAACCACACACACACAAAAAAATTGTGTGACTCACTTTAGTATGGTGATCTGGAACTGAACTAGCAGTATCTCCGAGGCATGTCCACAGTGGATATTTGTTTATTCACATGCCTAGCAAAACACCTGATACCTAGTAGATACTCAACAAAAATGTACCAATGAGCAATTCATTCATTAAATACATATTTTTGGAAACCACGCTCTTGTATAACTAACAAACCAGGCATCTATGAACCCCTGAGCTGTGTTGTTTTTGGAGACTTTCAACAACGCGGCTTGGGTTTTTAAAAATGCAGTGATTGGCAAAGCAGATCACTGGCTTTCACTTGTTCTTTTCAATAACCCCTCCCCTCCCAATAGTTCCAATATCTGTATTAATTCAGGTCATTGAGGAACACAGTCATTTTTTGGGTGCTAACCAATCTTTTCAAAGGCATCTGCATTGTCACGGGGGACTTGGGAACAGGAGTCTCCAAAACCCTAGTAATATTTTTACTATTAATAAAGATGCATGTGCTTCTGCTCCCTCCTAACACATTACATATTTATCCATTTATTGAGTGCTTGCTCTGGGCCATGTACAATGGCATGCTAAGTACATTATTACAATTAATTCTCACACCAACCCATTAACTGGGTGAAGTCATTGTAATGATTCTCAGCTGAGGTTGAAGAAACTGAAACTCAGAGGTGAGCTATTTTGCCTAAGTTCACAGACCACAAGTAGGATCACTGATGCTCAAAGGAGGTTCACGACATCGCAGTCTGCAGGCTTGACTTCCAGCCTAGTGTTCTTCTGCTGGGACTAAATCTGCTGTCTCTACTGACTGACTGTCAGAAGTTGACAAGACCCAGTGACAGAGCACTGAACTGCCAGCCTTCTCGTCCCTTTGCGTTGACAGCTGAATACCCCATTGACTTGGATGCTGTCATCATTAACTTACAGGCCACAGTGTGAGTGAACTGGGGGAGTGCAAAGGTGAGAGCTGAATCATGGGAGGGTTCTACAGGCTCAATCTGCCCATCTATCGCATCCAATTCTGGTCTCTGATCATGACGCCAGCAGATATTTTCTGGAAGCGATGACCTTGACCTCCAGAGGATGACAGCATATTCTAGTTTCTAAACATCTGAGAGAAGCAGAAAAAGAGAGAAGATTGCATGGAAGGATGCATGGAAGGCTGGGGCTTTGGCCAGGCTGTGTGCCATAATCCACTCACTTTGTGAATATTTATCCAGGACCTACTGTGTGCCTGAGATGGCCTGCTAGATGCAGAGACGCCAAGGTACATAAAAGTCCTTCTGAAGCTTGAACTTTGAAGGGGTTAACAGAAAACACACAAGAGGACAAAAACTATATGTATTACTATAAACTGGGCAATTGCTATCAAAAACCAGTGTGAGATAGAGAATAGCCATAGGACATCCATTTATCTAGGATGATCAGGAAAGTGACATGGAAATTGAGGCACAAAGAAGAAGCCAGACTCAGGTGAACACATAGCAGAGGTTCTGGTGCTGGAAACAGCTGGATGTTTCTGGAACCACAAAGAAGGCCACTGTGGCTGGACCTTACTGGACCATGGTGAGAGCAGTGGGATACTGGACTTAGGCATTCCATCCTTGTGTGAATTTCATGCCTACAACTCTTCATGTAGCAGAATCTGTAAGAAAGGGACTCCTTCCACAAACTGCTTCCTCAATCTATAAAAGATAGGAAGGACAAGTCTAAGAAACAGAGACAGAAAATAATGGGATCAGGTCTTCTTGAAAAGAGAATGTGTTTTCAATCTGTCCAAGGCAATATTTCTTAAAACAGTTGGATCCCATGTCACCTTATTAAAAACAAATATTTTGTTTTGCCTTCTTTCATCTCTACAATGAAATCTATAGATTATATAATAATCTGCTAACATAATTCAAAAGAGGTATAATGGCTTCATCATACAATAATGAACAAAGAGAGAGTGATTTATAACGAAGCAATGTGCATCCCCATCTGCAGGCATCCAGCAGAGCTGCAGGACACAGTGAGGGAGTCAGGGGTCTGCACCGTGTAAAGACAGACGCTGTGAGCATGACCTGGTGTGCAGTGATGGAATTTTCTGGAAAGTTGAACAACTTTTGAAAAAGTTCTGGACAAAGCAAAATACAATCTGACCTTGATTTAACTGACGATTACATTCCTTGACAATTTGATTGTATTAAAATTATGCAAGAATACTTTCTATTAATATATAGAATGGAGTCGAGTTTTACGCTCATGTATTTGTAAGTGGGTGTTCCCTCTCCATCAGCATCCTGTGGATATTTGAGTATCATGTCCGGGCACAGGACTGCGCTTTCTGTTGAATGGGACTGTCCTCCACACTGTACGCGGTTTAGTATCCTTGCTCTCTGTCTGCTAATACCAGTTGGCACCACCTAGCAAGTGTGGCAATCAAAAATAATGCCTCCGCCATGTTAATAAAATGCCCCCAGGCATGTGTGTGTCCATCCACATAGGAATGTGCACACAGTGGGAGGAAACGTTCTGGAAATTGGTAGGGCTGTTGCCTTTGGTAGGAAATCACTATGCTGAGGAGTACTGCTGCCAGGGATCAGAATGAAGAAAGGGACAAGAGCAACTTCTCAAATTCTACAAAACCAAGTCACCCACAGTCATATTTAAATATCATTGTGGACCCACTGCACAAATGCCAAGTGACTCCCAATAGGCTTGTCTCTGACACTGTTGGTGCCCCGCACCCTCATGAGGTCACAGAGTTGCTTGAGTGTGCTGAGCCTGGGGTCAGCTCACTTGGACACTGATCTTTCCATCACTCCTCGGGTCCGAGGGATGGCCCCTGATGCCCAAGTTCACGCTGAGGCTCACATTCTCTAAGAAGGAGGACCCACCTGAGCCTGCCAAGTTGAAATACCATAAGGCGCGGTTTCTCCACCTCGACATTCTGGGACAGATATGTATCTGTGGTGGGGGCTGGAGTGTACTGTAGGATGCTCAGATCCATTAAATGGGGACCTGGCTTGACAATCTCCTGGCAGATAAAACTAATCTGGCAAAGTAAGCAAAGCTTAATCTAGCTTCAATCTCAAATGCGAGGGAAGCTTAACTCAGATTATTTCTTATAAATGCCTCCGATAATCACAAACAAAACTTACACTGCCTTCCAATATAAGATGATCACTGTCTACCAATCATCTTTTATCCAAAAACCCTGATTGTGACAACCAACTTTTTTAAAGGATAAACAACTTCCTCGTTCTTGCTTGATAATCCATGCCTCTTATCAGTTTTGTTTTACGACGTCCTGGTTTCAGGACGGTGCTTTTCTATGCACAAGAACTTTAAAAATTAGTTTCATTTGATTTTATTTTTAACAGGGATGTTTAGTAGCATCCCTTGTCTTTACCCATGAGATGCCAGCAGCAACCCCCTCTCCTTGGTCGTGACAATGAAAAATGTCTCCAGACATTGCCAAAGCGACACAAGCTGAGAACCATCGTCGTAAGGTGAGACATTTGATTTCTTTTGAAAATAAGGTAAGCAGACTCTTCAGTTCCTTTAAGACCCCCTCTCCTCATCTTGTGTTTTGTAAGCTCGGCATGTTGAGATATGCTGCTTTCATCTAATGCTCCAGACCCAAAGGGAGAGGCCAATGGCAAGACCAATACACTAGGCATTTGTTAAAGTGTCCCTTTTGCTTTACTTGGTCTCCATGCTCTATTCCAAAAATATCTGCTCCTCTTAAACCTTGGTTTTAAGGCCTAAACTTAGAGAGAATCATATTAAAAATAGACACACAGACACACACATACACACACATACACACACACACACACACACAGAGAGAGAGAGTCATGTGTTGTTTAATGACAGGGACATGTTATGAGATATATGTTCTTAGGCGATTTCATTGTTGTGTGAACATCATAGAGCGGACTTACACAAACCACGATAGTCATGTCTACCACACACCTAGGATATGTAGTATATAGCCTATGGCTCCTGTGGGTGTTTGAGTACCATGCTACATGTCTGTATAGCATGTTACTGTACTGAATACAGTAGGCAACCATAACACAATGGTAAGTACTTGTCTATCTAAACATGTCTAAACATAGAAAAGTTACACTAAAAATAGGGTATAAAAGATTTTTAAAAGGTGTACCTATATAGGCCACTTACCATGAATAAATCTTGCAGGTCTGGAAGTTGCTCTGGGTGAGTCAGTGAGTGGTGAGTGAATGTGAGGGCCTCAGAGATGACTAAACTCTACCGTGGACATTATAAAAACTCTACACTTAGGCTACATTACATTTATTTTTTAAAAAAGTAATTGTGCTACAACATTATGATGACTAGGGCATCACTGGGTGATAGGACTTTTCTGTCTCCATTATAACCTTACTGAACCACCGTCTCATGTACGGTCCAGCTTTGACGGAAGCATCACTACGCATTGCGTGACTGTATATGTAGACTCAAGGAATAAAATTAAACAAGGCTGACTTTTAAATGGCCCTTGAGTTTTGGAACAGTTCAGAACATCCAGCCAAGTATTTCATTTGGAAAGAGACTGGACAGATGGGGGTTTCTCTCCACCCCATATCCCAAACTCTCTGAGATTTGCTGAGAGAGAATTGCGGCACGTCGATCGTCTTGGTTTCAGAGTTGGCTAGGTATGTTGCTGTGTTCAGTACACCCTTTTCCACTCTTTAGATCAGAGGCTGGAATGTGCTCTGATCCCCTCCCTTCAAATCTGGGAGAGGGTTCTGCAGGATGCTGACACCTAATTTTAGAATCCAAGCTTTAGAAAGAAGTGCTCCTTGAAAGGGACTGAAGCTAGAATAAGAAGCTACCTGCTTGTCGTTTTGTGTACTTGGCATTTTGCCCCTCCAAACTCACACTGACTTTTAAAATATGTTAAAAATAATTCCAAAGAAGACCTACACATGCATGAAGATGTATTTGTGGACTACTGCTGGAGCAGAATTAATTGTTCCCTCCTCTTTGTTCTCTTACGTTCTGCGTGGACTTCGAGTGCATGATTTTGTACTTCACACTATAGTTAGTTGAGACCATCTGCAGTACCCAGTGTTCAGGCAGAGTTCTTTGAGGACAAGAGTGTTCTCTAAACCATTTTTGAATTCCAAGAGCCCAACACAGTTCCCAGTATAGGGCTGATGCTTAATCAATGGACATTAAATGAATTTGATTTCATTTGTTGAAAGGCATGCTGAAGGCCACTTTCTTTTCAGTAAGGGGAGTAGAATGAGATTGTACCACATGAAAAGCTCAGGTGAAAAAAACATTGGCATCAAATTTAAGGATCCTGGGCTATTGTTTATATAACCTGATTTCCAGAAGACACAGAATCTTTATTACTGGTTGAACTTCTCTGGAGAGAGAATCAGAATCTGGAGTTTCTTGGTGCAGGGAATCCTGGCTGGACACGGCTGGCCTTCGTTGCTGACATACGTACTGAGATTCCGCCATCACAGACATGAAACTGAAGACACGGGAGCGTATAAAACAGCAAAATGCAAAATAGCATAAAAACCAATGCCTGTCCTCATGGTGATGACATTTTATGAAGGTAGGAGTGCAGAAAAGAACATGATAAAGAAGTTAACCTTACGGTATGTGAGAAGCTGACAGTGTCATAATAAAGTAAAGCTAATGTGAGTGTTTGAAAATTGCTGGGGGTGGTGATGTTAAGGGAGGAGTGAAGAAAGTTCCCACTGTGTCCTAGAGATCTGAGCAAGCCTCCTGGCAGAGGAGCCTCCGGGCAGAGGGAAATCCCAGGTGCCAGTGCCGGAAGCCCTAGAGTGTGCTAGGGAGAGGAAGAAGGTGCATGGAGCTGCAGGGGGGTGCAGGGGGTGCAGGGGGCACCAAGCGAAGTCAGAGAAGGAACAAGGGAGCCAGACTGTGCAAACCCCTGTGCACCACTGCACAGGACTTTGGTGCTTCCTTTGAGTGCAGCGAGGAATCACTGAGGTCTGGAGCAGAGAAGTGACCTGAGGAGAGTTTAACAGCATCCTCTGGCTGTTGTGCTGGGACTCAAATGCGGGCAGCAGAGAGGGAAGGAGAGAGATGACCGGACGAGCTCCTTGGTCATCCGGTGAGTGATGCTCTGAGAATGAGTAAAATCACCAAAGCGCCCTGGGTAGAGCTTTGCAGCAATGCCGTTCCACAGACCTTTCTGCAGAACGATGGCAGGCCAAGGTGGGAGGATCAGTTGAGACCAACCTGGGCAGCACAGTCTCTACAACAAATGTAAAAAATTAGCCGGGCGTGGTAAAGCACATCTGTAGTTCCAGCTACTCGGGAGGCTGAGGTGGGAGGATCACTTGAGCCTGGGAGGTCGAGCCTGCTGTGGGCTCTGATAGAACCACTGCACTCCAGCCCGGGTGACAGAATGAGACCCTGTCTCAAAAAAAAAAAAAAAAAATCCCACAAAACTATAAGACAAACTTTCCTATAAACAGAGAAAAACACAAAACAATTTACACGAGAGGAAATGCAATTTACCAACACATACATGAAAAGAGTTTCAATCTTACTAATGGTAAAGGAAATGGGAATTTAAAAGATAGTTTTCAGCTGTAATATTGTCAAATTAGAAAAAAATAACATTTGCTATGAGCATCAATTTAGGAAATGAGCTCTCTTTACATTACTGGTGATAATGTTAATTGCCACAACCTTTTGGGAGAGTGATCTAGCAGTGTTTATAAAAATTAAAACTACACATATCCTGGAACCCAGTAGCCTTATTCTTTTTGGCCGTTAATGAATCAGGCACCCACTATTCACGCCATTAGGTAACCCTCCCACCCCTGCCACCACCACCTACACACACACATACATTGGTATTGGGCTTGGCCGTGAGGCCTGCTTTGGCTGCTGGAATTTTAGCAAGCATGAAGACTCAGAGGCTTGATTTTCTCAGACTTCTCGCAACCAGAACCCCAAGACCGCCATGTTGTTAGGAACGTAGAGCCAGTCATGTGGACAGGCCATCTGTTGTAGAACACAGGTACCCAGCTGACAGCCAGAAGGAGGTCCCAGCCATATGGCTGTAGCCGAGCTGTCTCAGCCAGCCCCCAGATGCACAGGCATGCCCAGCTGAGCCCCCAGGTGCATGGAGCACAGCCAAGCCATCTACACTTTGCCTACGAGTTTATTGCATCATTGTGCGTAGCACTGCCAAAAACTGGAAGTAACCACAATGTCCCTCGGTTGAGGAATGGTTGAATTAATTGTGCTACATACATGCTATAGAATTCCGTGAGAATTACAGTGATAGAAATCTTTTGTCTACCAATCTGAAGGCATAATAAAACATGCCGATGCTATATTAAAGGAAAAAGCATATTGCAGCATCATATACAACTCTAGTTTTGTAAAAATATGTTTAAATATTTGAGTAAATGGAAAATAAATGTTTATAGAAGTATAGAAAATAGTGGAAGACTTCACCAGGCTGTTGACACCGTATTAGGAGGGTGGGATGAGGTGGAGATTGCTGAATTTCTAAAGAAGTTTTTAAAGTACTTTACCCATTATATGTACTACTCTGGTAATTAGAGAAAATCAAATGAAGAAAATGGTACCGCAAAATAGCTTTTAAAAAAGATCAGGATCTGAAAACTTGTCTATAAATTTCAAACAAATTCTGAGAATAAATTTGAGAATAAATGAGGGTACTTGCAAAGTTATTTTACTAATTTTAATAATTTTAAATACTTTTTTTTTTTTGCCAACCTTAGATTTAGGTTAATTCTGAAAAGTTTCATTAGCCTTTTTTCACCTGGGTTTTCAAGACTTATTTAATACAGTTACTTGGCTCTCTTCCTAGCGTGCTCCTTTGAAAAGGGCAAACATCTGGTTTTATCTCTGAGAACATATTTACTGTGTGTGTGTGTGGGTGGGGGGTGTGTAAGAGGATGCATGAGGCATGCCAAATAATCAAACCTTCAAAAACTCCTTTTACTGTGAAATTCAAATGACCTGAGAGCTTAACAAAAAGAAAGAAAATTGTGTTTTCTACATGCCCTTCTCATTAAACAAATGACAAAAAACACAAAATCTGCTGTCAGATACGTGTCATTATGCACCTTTTGTGAAGGCACAGTCTGCATGTACGATAGAATCTGGCCACATTTGTGCCAGTGTGCTTGACTTTTTCCTTCTTTTGTCTAATACTGTGGTTCTCACCTTGGGTTTCCTATTAGAAGCTTCCAGAAGGCTTTGAAAAAGTACAGACGCTTGGGCCCCATCCCAGAAATTCTGTTTTAATTTGGATGAAGCTTACACATTGGGATTTGAAAAACACTGATTCTAACACACACCCAAGGTTGAGAGACATTGGTCTGGGATGAATCTGAGTAACACGTATTCTCGAGGAACACTTAAAATATTCTAACTGTGTGTCTTCTGAATCAATGTGACATCATCAAATTATATTTCACACAGTTTTACTATTAACCGTACTTAATTGAAGTTGAGTCATTTGAAAATTGGTAAAAGAAAAAGCCACTTAATCTGAATATTCAGTTAGCTTGGAACATCATCTTGAGTGAACACAAACACTGCCAGCAATTGGCTTTTCACAGAGGCTGAAACAAAACGTGTGGCTTCTGCCAAAATACCCACGTCAATGCTCCATTTCGCGGTGACGCAAATGTCAGTGCTGAACTCAGTGCTCCAATTAGGGGGCATTTCATGGCTGTGTGAGAGCATTTCAGCAGAACTGTAGTGTTTCATTCACAAAATTCCTTCCATAGGGTAATTCTTGAGGAAAATATCTGAATTTCTCAATGATTTTGCTCTAATCTAGTTTGCACCTGCCAAAACATATGTATACAAACTATATTTAAAATCTTGAACTTGCTCTGAATTGATCTTTATTCAGTTACTTATTTCTCTTTTTTTTGAGGCAGAGTCTTACTCTGTCACCCAGGCTAGAGTGCAATGGCACGATCTCAGCTTCCTGTAACCTCCACCTCCCGGGTTCAAGCGATTCTTTTGCCTCAGCCTCCTGAGTAGCTGGGATTATAGGCGTGCACCACCATACTCAGCTAATTTTTGTATTTTTAGTAGAGATGGGGATTCGCCATGTTGGCCAGGATGGTCTTGAACTCCTGAGCTCAGGGGATCCACGTGCCTTGGCCTCCCAAAGTGCTGGGCGTCAGTGTGAGTCACTGCAAGTCACCGCTTCTGGCCCAGTTACTTATTTCTAAGATCATGTTTTGGGCACTTGCTTTGTGCATCAACTGTCCCTTAACTCTTCACCTGGACTAAAAACTTGTCCAAGGGTAACTTTATATTCTCTACAGGGCTAGGCATATGATAGGGTAAATAAATGTCTGCTCCCTTGATTCATATTTTTGCTCAGCCATTTTGTTTGCTATAAAATATCATCTCGTGCTCTAGAAAGGTCGCAAAGATCCTAGCATATTTGGAGAAAAGTCACCCAGCTCTCCATGGATTTGACAAGTTCCTATATTTACTGTATCAGCGGTGAAATGGACTTCATTTTGTTGCTGATCTCCAAAGATCTAACACGCTCTCTTCCAACACTGAATGTGGAGAAACAACAGAACCTTCTTTCTTTCTTCTGTCCTCAGTTTCCAGAAAAGTTAGAGGCAGTTTAGCCTTCTCAGCTCATTTAAGGAATGCTCTCCATGGAAACTTCAAAGAAGATTATTAACTCAAATCACACCCAAACATGGCTATCTTTCATTTATTAGAAATAACTGGCATGTATCAGAAAGAACAATAGATAAGAATTCAAAACATCAAGAATTCAAAATGTTTTAAAGGTACCAATGACTACAAAACAATTACCATGTATGGGTTCTTACTAAATGGTTGGGTGGGGCTGCCCCTGGGCCAATCTTTTAGAGGACTCTGTTTCTTCACATCATGGGGCCAAAGGGACATGGTCACCTGCAGCCTGTCACTCCCCTCTAGCCAACATTCCAGGTGCCATGGCCTGTTAAGACCGTGAGATAAGCTTGCAGGTGCAAGCACTGAATTTGGAAGGTGATCCCAGAAACCAGGGCAGGAGAGTGTGGTGGTGAGATGGGAGGCACACACATATATGTGGTGTATTACTGAGCATGGGGGGGTCACCACAGGGTGCCAGGCTTAGTCCCATGGGGAACTCCAGGAGACAGTGGGAAACATACCTCAGACAACCCAACAGGAGGTGAGGAGGCAGCGATATTTATCCATCGTCTCCTGTCAGTCACAGGTGGAAGGTGGTTCCAGGAGGCATTACCTCCCCACACTTTCAGCCTGCCCATGGATGAGCAGAATGGATTCCTGCCACCAAGGAAAACTCCCAGGAGAAATCACAGGCACTCGCGTTTGGAGTCTGAGGCCCACATCCAGGGCTACAGTGAGTGCTGGGAGGCTACGGGTCAGGCACCATCAGTGTCTGCCATTGCAAGACCCTAAAATGTGTTGTTCAGTGGGCCAAACCCACTTCCAAGTCTATGCATCCCGCTTTCCTGGGTCCACCCACCTGAGGATGAGGCAGGCTGCCAGGGCACTCCCTACAGGACCCAATGGAAGACCAGGTGGCAGCTGTTTGCAGAGGGCACTCTAGAAGCCATCAATGCAGGTAGACCTCTCCACAGGCACGTGCCCCTTTGTGTGGCCAGGAGGTGAGGCAGGAAAAGAGGTCAGCCGAGGCTGGTTCTTCTGGGGCCAGCAGGTTCCAAGGCAGAATCGGAGGAGTTGAGTCCAAGAATTCAGAATCCTTACCTGGCATCCTAGTTAGGAAGGTGTATTTGTCATGGTGGGAGGACAGAACATCTTTTATTTATCAGTTTGTCAGCCTGATTTAAAACTTCTGAGTATCTAGACATACGTTGTGTGTAGCAGATGCTGTTGGTGAGCCTCCACATTCCCCAGGCTTCTCCACTTCGGTGCACCCAGCCCGATGTCCAACAGCGAGAGCTGCTTCTCCTGCCTCGGGGCTTCCGGTTGATGCTGGAATCTGCTTTGCTGCCAGAACAGCAGGTGGAAATGTAGAGGAGCCAAGCTCATGGGAGCCACCTTCCATGGAAGACTGATGGGTGGTATTACCTGTCCCCTTCCTTACCCCCAGGAGGAGACAGCCTTGAGCTGCTCCAGGAGGAGAGGAAGCTACAGCTGCCCGCTGCAGTCCCTTGCTAGATAACACACCTTTTGTCAGCTACAGGTTCCTTCCTTGTCTTTTTCTTTTCTTTACTGGTATTTTTCTTCCTCTCCATAAAAATTTAAGAATTTTCCTCCAATACTCGTCTTAGGTCTCGCTTCTAGGTGAATCCAAGCCAAGCTGGCAGAGACCTGGTTATGTACTTGCCCAGACCCCATCCATGTCAGGGGTGGGTCTGTGTGTTCACCACTTATTCTCCTACTCTTCACTGAAGCCAAATGAAGAGGGTGATATCATGATCCCCCTTTGAAACCGAGTCTCTGAGCCCTAAAGTCCCTTGTCCAAGGTCCCAAGCTGATAAATAAGATAATACTGGTAATAATAAAGCCTGAAATCTCAGCTCTGTCCCTACTCACTGTGTGTCCAGAGATCACACACTCTAAGTCACACCACGGATATCAGGATTGTGATGTCCACGTAGGCACAACCCCAGCACCACGGAATGAGGCACTTACCTCCGTGCCTGCGGTTCTTCTCACTTGTTTACCAATTCTTTCCTGCATGCTTCCTTCCCTCCCTCCCTTCGTCCTTTCCTCATTCCTTCCATTATTAAGCACATTAGTAAGCATGTAGAGGCACCTACTATGTGGCAGGTCCTGTTCCAGGTGACAGAAACAGCCTTGAACAAAAAACCAGTAAGTCCTTGCCTTCTCAGAGAAATAAATGAATGAATAAGCAAACAAATAAGAATAGTTAGCTACCGATAAATGCCATGAAGGATATGAGAGGCCTGTATTGCAGCGTGGCCGGAGAGTTGATGTCTGTGAATGTTTGTGTATGCAGGGGGGTGTGGGTGTATGTGTGTGACAGTTGGTTTTGTCAGATCTCTAAAGAGGTAATGTTTCAGCTTAACCTTGACGATAAAGAGCCACTCCAGCTGTGAGAAGACTGTGGCAGCATTTCAGAGGAAGTAAAGGATGTGCAGAACAGCCCCAGCGTGCATGGGAGAGAGAAGGCGTGAAGCTGTACCTGCAGCTCCAGGACAGAAGGGGAAGCAGCCCCAGATGGTGTCACAGAGGCAGATGGGGCTGGATCTCATAAGGCTTCATACACTGTGGTATGACGTTTGGCTTTCATAATGAACGCAGCGGGAACTGCAGGAGGAACTGAAGGGACAAAATGTAATTTAAGTTTTATAAAATCATTCACTGTTGTATAAAAATGAGAGCAGGAGTGGATGAGGAAGACTGGTTAGGACAATTGCCTCGCCCTGGGACATCCATCATCCTGCATTCCCACGCTTTGCTAGGACGGCAGTGCCTGGAACTTCGTACAGAACCTGGTGAGGCCACCTGTTATGGTTGGAACGTGGCCCCTCCAAAGTCAGTGTTGAAAGTGAATCCCAATGTGGTGGTCTTAAGAGGTGGGGCCTTTTAGGAAGTCATGGAGACATGAGGGTTCTGCCCTCAAGAGTGGATCTGCCCTCATCAAGGAGGCTTTAGGGAGAAACGGCTCCTTGTTTGCTCTTCCATCCCGTACGCCTCGTGAGGACGCAGTGTTCCCAGCACAGTGCCCAGGTGCCATCTTGGAAGTGAGAGCAGCCCTCACCATGCACCAATACCGGCACCTTGATCTTGGACTCCCCAGCCTCCAGAACTCTCAGAAATAAGTTGCTGTTCTTTATAAATAACACGGTCTGTGGAACTTTGTTACGCCAACACAAACAAGCTGAGACTCCATCATGACTCACCCTACCCCGCTTTCTGGGTTCATGTCCATGGGCCTGGTTTGTCTCCTGGCACCAGCCCTGTAGCTCCCGTTGAATGCCTGCATTCCAATCACTAAACTACACGATGTTAACTTGTACTTTCAATTATCTTCTCATTGTCAGGTGTGGTGGCTCAGGCCTGTAATCCCAGCACTTTGGGAGGCTGAGGCAGGCGGATCACTTGAGGTCAAGAGTTTGAGACCAGCCTGGGCAACATGACAAAACCCTGTCTCTATTAAAAATACAAAAAATAGCTGGGCGTGGTGGCGCACACCTGTAATCCCAGCTACTTGGAAGGCTGAGGCATGAGAATCCCTTGAACCTGGGAGGCAGAGGCTGCAGTGAGCCAAGTTCACACCACTGCACTCCAGCCTGGGTGACACAGCAAGACCTTGTCTGGGAAAAAAAAAAAAAAGACCCAGGTATGTTTGGTATTCAGGAGTGCGGCAGGGGAAACTTCTTCAAGATGCGGCCAGACAGGTGGGCAGGGGCTAGGGGCAAGAAGGATATGGGATCTTTCAGGCCATGAGTTGACTTTGCATGATTAAAAAAAAAAAAAAGCCAAAACAATAAATTCTCTTCTTCTCCCCAAAGCCCTTTCTGCCTCATCTGGCTCCCTGGCCAGCCTTCCTGGGCGGTAGATAGTACACATCTGTACCGGGCCTTGTTATGTTCAGAGCAGCGGTACTTCATGGGCCGAGGCTAAAGTTCCAAGCCTTCTTGGGAGTTGTCAGAGTCATCGATAATGTCAATAGTCATTGATAGTCAATAGCCATCAAAAACAATATAGCCAAATGCAAATCAAAGGAAAATGTAAACCAAACACCAGGGGACATAGGTATTGACTCAGAATTTCTCTCATTCTTAACATTCTCTGAAAATTAAAATTATTTTGAAGGATTCCTTTTTCTCCTTAAGTAAGAGATAAGGCAAATTGATCTTCTTGAATGACTCTTTTTTCTCTGTGTCACATCAACTGGACAAATATTGGGTCATTCTCCACGCTGGGCTCAGAGCCAATTTAGAACCGTGGACATAGCAGACATTGGCATTTCTGGTCTCAAAGAATCTATGGGGTCTGGGGAATACATATCATCCTTGATCAGTGTTTATCGAGTGTGGGGCAGTGTTTGGGCCTTGTGTTAGCCACTGAAACAAAACAAGGGTGTAAGCTATCTTTTCTCACCTGGGTCATAATTTTGAGATACTGCTATATGCCTACTGTAAAATGATAAAGAATACTTGCATACATTAGGCAACACACATTTACTGGGCCCCATGGTATTGACAATTGCAGCTGTAAATGTTATTTGGCCTTGGCCTTTTAAATAATGTCAGTTTTATGTATTTTATTCCTGAGAGACCATTTGAGGAAAATGGAAATCATTACAGTAGAATATAATTGTCTCTTTTAAAACTTTTATTATTTTCTAAAATATACAAATACTGTTTCTAAATAGTAAATGAGTTCATAATTACTGACAGCAAGTGGATTTAAAAAATCATTATTATATAATCCTACCATTCAGAGATAATTACATTAATATTTTGGTACAGATTCTTCTAAAGTCTTTTCTAGCCATAATACAATAATTTTCCAGACAACTGGTTGACCTGCCAACATGAGGAAAGAGACTAAGCTCGCCTGTTCACTATATATCTGTCAATAACAGAGAGGAAGAGGGAGAGAAATTGTCCAGCCAACCAGAGGCCTTTGAGGACACAGACTAAATCTATATGTCCCATGGAATTAGGATGAGGGTGCTCTTTATTAAAATGCTTTGGGCTTAACCATATATCCAAAGTATCTTTCCAAATGTATGTCATCACATCTAATGGACACATTGTGTTCTGTTAAATGTAGCTACTATAGTTCATTTACTCCATTTCATATTACTGGATTTTTAAGTTGTTTTTTGTCTGGTACGGAGCTACTCCATACAATACTCAAAACAAAACAAAACAACAACCAAAAAACCCTTCTACATCCATCTCAGTGCACTCAATAGTATTTGCCAAACTATTCGGTTTAGATGTCTATGTGTTTGATGTCTGCGCTAGGGGTTACAAACTATAACCCACAGGTACGTCCTGTTTGGCCTTGATGATATTGTAAATATTTAAAAATTTCACCTGAGCATCGTAATTTCCTTTTCATGAAAGAACTCTGGTGACCCACAACCTCAGTCCCAAACAGCACCAGCTGGCAGATCTGAGTTTCGGCCACCCCTTTCGTGTGCCCCCATTTGCCACAACGTCCTCCCTGTAGCTTCACATCCAGTTTGTTTTTTTTTTTTCACTCATTTACATTTCCTGCCTACCCTCTGCTCTGACCGGGCATGTTGCTGTGTGACCCCTGCTGGTTCCCCAGGATTTCTTTGTCCTTTAATGACACCAACTTTACGGCAGCTTTTGAATGCTGGAATCTGGGCCAAAATATGGGGTCCCAGCTCTAAACGTACCAGATATACGACTCGATACAATGGAGCCTCTTTGAGACTGAAGCTTCCCTTCTGGTACCATCACCTGGTGAGGCTCACTCGCATGGGGCCTGCGAGCACCAAATGTGGTAATTCACGATGAAAAGTCGCTAAGGAACCTGTGGTTCACTCATCTGCCCAGGGGAGGCTCTTCCTGCGCTGCCAGGATGCACAGCTCCAGAAAAGGCCCACGGCCACAAGCAACAACAAAGCCCCACGGTTTTATCACATTGATGTCACCAACACTGTTGGGCTGTTCACCGAAAACCATTTTCTTTTCACTGTGGCCCAGAGCTAAACTCCAGTTTCCAGCCACCCTTGCGGTAGAGGTGGCCCCAGGACTGAGATCTGTGGATGGACGATGGGGTGAAGGGAAGCCGTGCTCCCACATTTAGGCTGTGCCAACCAGCTTCCCCCGGTCCTCCCCGCCGTCTCCTAACCCTTCACTCGATGCGGTCACTTAGGTAACCATGGAAACCATGCATTGAAGACACTGGAACCAGCATTTGAAGAGGAGATACCATCATCTTGCAGGAGCCTGAGTTTTTAAACTTTTGCTTATTGGGGCCAGGTGCTGTGGCTTGGGCCTTGTAATCCCAGCACTTTGGGAGGCCGAGGCAGGTAGATCACTTGAGGCCAGGAGTTCAACGTCAGCCTGGCCAACATGGCAAAATCCTGTTTCTACTAAAAATACAAAAATTAGCTGAGCATGGTGGCACATGCCTGTAATCCCACCTACTTGGGAGGCTGTGGCAGGAGAATCACTTGAACTCATGAGACAGAGGTTGCAGTGAACTGAGATCATGCCACTGCACTTCAGCCTGGGCAACAGAGTGAGATTCTGTCTCAAAAAAAAAAAAAAAAAAAAAAAAAAAAAATCTTTGCTTATTGGAAAGTTATCTATAAAGAATACTTGTTTCAATTTTATACAAGTTAGAAACTTTACTTGGGTAAGTGGCATTATGAATTGGGGGTTTGTTTATTAACACACTAGTGTTCCTTACCTAAGAATTTGTAAGGTCTAAAAGAGTGTCAGGTTGACAGACTTCCTGGATTTAGCTTTAGTGTCTTCTCTTTTTCTTTTTTTCTTAAGTTAAAATTAGTACAGAAAATTAGCAAATGTCAGTTTCAAGCCAATTACAAGTAGTTTTGGTTACAAATGCAGTACTTGGAAACCGACTGACTAGGAAATACTTCCTGGGAGACAAATCACTTTGCTTACAGAGTTTCCTGAAAAGCAATTAATTTTTATTTTAAGAAAACATGAGAGAGATTTTCAGTACAAAGCAATGAAATCAAGAAAGAAATTTGTCTATAAAGTGATGGAACATAAGGACACTTAAATATATAGTAGAGAACATCTAATTAGACATCAGATAATTAAATACACTCTAATAGCATGACAATTGGTGCACAACATATAACTACATGTAGCCCCCATTCTCAAAATCACATTGCACACTCCACCCAAGTGGAGTATTAACATCTTGTAATTTTATTGTTGCGGCTTTGCTCCTTAGAAGTTCTGTTTTCTCAAAAGAGCAGAGAAAATACAGTACATACGCTGTCAAAAGTTGACTTTAGTGATGCTCCTGGTTGAGTTTTGCCCTTTCATCTGATGACAGTACCTTCTTCTTTTTAGTTATTTTGGCAAGTGGAGAGTTTTCTGTTTTCCACTTCTAGAGTCATGTGGGACTGATTTACCCTCGAGTCACTGAGGTCTACCCATGAACAAAGCACGGGCAATCGGGGCTTTCTGTACTCTAAGGCTGGAGTTGGGGAGAGGCATGTGATCCAAGTCAGCTCACAGAGATGTGCACCTAGAACTTTCCTGGGATTGCTGCTAAATAGCTAATCCCCTTTTCCTGAAACGAGTAGATTGATAGCAGTACCAAGTCACCCTGCAGAAGCTCCTGAGAATAATTAAGCTGACAGGAGGAATTCTTAGCCTGGAGCTAGGGAACCCATGCCCTCCTAACCACCCGTGTCCCTGTATCCAGCTGTACTTGAAGCTCAACATGTGCCTGTTGTTTCCATGTTCTTGAGTCAATAAATTCTCTCTTTCTCTCTCTCTTTAGCTTCATGTCTCTCTCTTAATCTTGTTTAAGATTCTGTAACTAACAACCAAAGAATCCAAAAATTAATCCAACAGTTAATGGAAAAATCTTTTCTTATAGCTACCTTTATTGAGAGTCTATTAACTCATCACAATTAATACAGCTCACTTTAATATCTAAGACAGCATTGAAGATGATATTAGTTCACATTTCTGAGGCACTTGCTACATGCCCGGTTTTATTCTAAGTGATTTACGTGGTTAGTAATAAATACACACTACTAAATATATCCAAACAGAACCAATTGGTGTTCCATTAAAAGTAAGTCGGGAGAAACCTCATTTCCTAGTTCTCTTCTTCAGAATCAGTACCATAACCAGTTACTCTGTATTCCTGTAGGTCTGTACAATCAATAGGATAAATAAACAAATGCTGTAAATAAAAATGCATTATACTAATACAGCTATATGTATGCACGTATTGATTTCTGACACACACAATACCAGCTGCCATATAGACGGACTGGTTATCATGTGCTGGGTTCGATTCTAAGCACAAGACAGTGCACCTGTTATCTTACTGAATCCTCACCACACACAGGAGGAAGGTCGTCCTGGAGGAAGCTGGGCCTGAGACACCGATTAACCTGGGAAAAACCAACCAGGCAGGCTGCCTTGGGACCATGAATTCTTCACAACCACCCTGCTCTGCTGACATGTTTGGGGATCGATAAATAATCTCCATTCTCCACCCAGGTTTGCAAGAAATTGAGAAAGAGAGAAAAGCATCAGAGGCTCGAAGCTCAAACTGTGCTGTGTTGTGACTAGGCTGGGTGGCAAGATGTGCCTTAGCTATACTGTCGAATGGGCATTCTAAGCTTCTTCCCTTCTGTGTTCCCTTCCACCATCCAGTCAGGAGCTCACGGGTTCCACCTGGTGAAAAGTTTTGAGCATCCACAAACACATGCTCATCCAACAAGCCTGCCTCACATTCCCGGGGAGTGGAGAGGACACTGAAGAGAGAAATCCCTTTGGGTCAGGCATTTACATAGAAACTTGAACCAGTGGAAGTCAATTACCAAGCATGTTAGAGAGCCACGTTTCTCTTGTGCCTCTGTGTGGAAACCAGGGTAAGCGATTGGTGTTTCTTTAGCATCATCTTGTTTGGTTTATGAGGAAATAAGGAGCAGAGGACTTAGATGTGCCTAAGGTCAAGTGGCAGGACCAGAAAATCTCTGGCTCTGAAACATGCATTGCTTCTACTGTGATGAGCTTCTTCCCAGAAATATGCTGCGTGGAAAATCGAGGCCACCTGTAGACACGCTTTTTACTGCTGGCATTACTCATGTATCCAATTTTCTTAACATTACAAGCATATGCCTGCCATGTTGACAGGATATGTAAATTTTATAACACTTACATATTAAGAAATGTACAAAGCAGGGTAAATCGGCTTATATAGAATAGATTTTTCAGCTTTGATCATTGGCATTGCCTCAATTTCTATTCCTCTACCTCTGCTGGTCTTTGATACCACTCCACAGTAATTACCATCTCCCTTTAAAAAAAGAGAATGGAATATGACATGTCCCTCCTCCAAAAGTTCTCATATCCTCCTACAAATGAATCAGATCGGAAGTCCTCATCCTGGCCTCTGAGTCCCCATGTGATCTAATCCTCACCTACCTCTGTGCCCTCTTTTCCTGCCTCTCTCCCTCCCTCTCAGCTACAATCATCCTGGCCTCTCTGGGATCCTCAAACACTTCAGACATATGCCCTGTACTCAGTAGGGAATGCCAGCGCCTACAGCAGTGATGGCACATGGCACATGCTTAACACATCACAGCTGAGCAAACGAGCAGTGAGCAGGCACAGATGCTGGGTGCTGAGGGAAGCCCGGTGAGTTAGGGCTGACAAGAGGCTTTCTACGCCAGAAACATGGGTTGCCTGACAGGGAAAAACAAGGGAGTCTCGGCAGAGGTCGGCTCTGGTCGTATTTTGAAAAGCCTTGTTATCTTTACAAAGGGGGAAGGAGTTTAGCCTTAAGATAATACAAAAGCTTGGCTCTTCTATTAGATTCACACAAACAAGCGATCAAAGCCAATGTGAAGCCTTACTAATAATTTCAAGGATACAAGCAACCCATAGGTATTAGGGAAAAAAAGGTGCAGTTTAGGGCTGTCGGGCTTCCTCCTCACCCTGCACACACCTGGCCCAGGCTGACGATGGAGACCTCCCAGTGGTGTCCACAGTGATGTCACTCAGACAGAAGGGAGAGGTCGGTCCTCAAGCACCTGTTTTACATTCAGAGGATTACATAGCGGATGGGATTTTCCTAGGAGCCACGCCCCATACATTCACACATTCCAGCTGATGGCTGTTCGCCATCCGCGCTCCTGGGCAACAGGTGCAACCTGCTAAAAGCATGAGCTAGACGAGGCCATGGCCACCGGCAGGTACAGAGAGGTGGCCTGAGTGAGCTGACAGAAGGTGACCCCGAGTCACCTCCCTTCCTCCCTGAGCTGCTCCCACCACTCCCCTCTGACACTGGGAGAGAACAGATTGTGAGCAATGGGTATTTAACAAGCCTAAGACAACGGGGAGTGCTGAGGGCTTTGATGGGCTCTGACTGTATTTCCTGGGGATGTCTCTATCACTGCCTGAAGAGAGGCACTGTTTCAGGTTCCTGGAGGGGAGGGCTGAGTTCCAGGTGTGTCCCATTCTGCTGTAAGATTGGGACAGATAAATGTCAAAGTGATTCCAAAGTAACAGGGAGATTCAGTTTTATTTTTACAAGTGCATTATAAAACAAATAGCAAACTCAGTAAGGTAAGGGGCTTAGAAATTCAATAGGAACACAAAGAGAATCCTGCACCCTTTTATGTGGTGGGAAGAGATTTGTCTGTAGGCTGCATTCATGAAGATATTGAGTGGTTCCATTCACTTTACTATTCCTCACAGTGGAGTACCAGATGTAATATTACATGCAATGAATACTTTCTTGAATGAGCTTATTGAGTGAATACCTGCACAAGTTTTTAAAAGCATACTAAGCTATTTAAGAATGAGAGCTAAGATAGTAAGAAGTATTCATAAGATGGATGGCAGGGGTGAGTTTTCAGGTATATGTGCACTCACAGAAATTACTAAGCACCTTAGTGGAGAATCTTTAAAAGCAGAGGAGCCATTCCAGACTGGTTTTAGAGAGCAATGGGCAGGATCTCTATCACCGGCGATGACAAGGCTGGCTTGGTGAAGAAAGAAATGTTTGGCTGACTCAGTCGCGACCCCCTGATGTCTAAAGAGTAAGGGCTTAGGAAGATCATAAAGGAGGAAATTATAATATTCAACATGAGAAGTGACTCAGGCATGAATAATGATCGAGGATGGATTTTGGAAATGTTCCAAAGACGGTAATAGGCAAGTCAACACAGGAAATATTCACAGGGGAGGAAGGAGAAATATATGCTTTAGTGGTAACAATATATTTCCCCATTGCAGCTTACTTTTTTAAAAAAATGCAATGAGCCACCAGGGGAGGGAAATAAAAATGCAAAAGGCTTGAATGCCTTTTCCAGAGTGACCACCACCTACAGACCGAACCTGAGGTGCAGAAGACGACTGACAATCACTCGTGCTATTTACCCTGGGCTGCCCCTCACTAAGATTCATACTCCACCCTCTTTTGCACCCAGGGAGTAACCCATACGGAAGACATGCTGGGTCACACCAATGGGTAGGCTTGGGCCTCCAGCTCCCACCTGGACTCTGCCAGTAGGAGTTCCCGGCAGGAGAACAGAGGGCCAGATGGGCTTGGGTTTTGCTTCTTGCGTCTGCGTTGTACCATATTGCTGGCTGGGTACGGTGGCTCACGCCTATAACCCCAGCACTTTGAAAGGCTGAGACAGGTGGATCACCTCAGGTCAGCAGTTAGAGACAAGCCTGGCCAACATAGTGAAACCCCATCTCTACTAAAAATACAAATATTAGCTGGGCGTGGTGGTGGGCGCCTGTAATCCCAGCTACCTGGGAGGCTGAGGTGGGAGAATCACTTGACCTGGGAGGCGGAGGTTGCAGTGGGCCGAGATGGAACTACCGCATTCCAGCCTGGGCGACAGAGCAAGACTCTGTCTCAAAAAAATAAATAAATAAATAAAAATAAAAAAACACATATTGCTGCTGGTGCCTGTATTCCTCTGAATTCCTTTGAAACTCTAGCTTGTGAGAAGTGGACCCTCCTCCACGACCCCACCTCTTACAGAGCACAGTAACGCTGTTCCCTGCCTTTGTCCCTCCAGGCCTCGGGAGTGTAAGCGCTTTCTGCTGCTGCTGACCTCCGGGTGCATCCACATGGCTGTTTCTCCTCTTTTAACCTCTCTAATTATTCTCTTCACTAAAATCGTGTCTGATCTGGAAATGGCAAATGTCTATCTAGGGCTAAAAGCAGAAATCAGTTGTTCATTGGCTTTGAAAAGCTTATTGGAGCAATCCTGTTATTTTATTTTATTTTATTTTTTTTTTTTTTTTGAGACAGGGTCTTGTTCTTGTCAAGGCTGGAGTACAGTGGTGCAATCACGGCTCACTACAGCCTCGACCTCCCTGACTTAAGCAATTCTCTCACCTCAGCTTCCTGAGTAGCTGGGACTACAGGTGCACATTACCATGCCCAGCTAATTTTTATGTTTTTAGTAGAGATGGGGGTTTCACCTTGTTGCCCAGGTTGGTCTTGAACGCTTGGACTCAAGTGATCCACTCCCCTCCGCTTCCCAAAGTGCTGGGATTAGAGGCATAAGCTACCATGCCCAACCTGATTTTATTTTCCCCTTATAGGGCCACAAAATACTGACACATTTCCCTGTTTTGGTTGTTTTTTTCTCCTTTGAGCAGTGAAAATTACATAGAAAAAACAATTCACACTAACATAACTCTCTCATGGTTCACTTTCTCATGTGAACCCAGAGGGTAAACAGCACATAGGAAGCTTTAATAATGAAACGTTTTCAATGACTTCTCAGTGGCATAAATATCTCTAAGCACTGTCAGAATGAAGAACTGCAGGGGTTTAAGCTCCAAGATGAGACGTATCTGTCCAAAATCTTTTTTTGTTTGTTTTTGTGTGTGTGTGTGTGTGTTTGTTTTTGAGATGGAGTCTCACTCTGTTGCCTAGGCTGGAGTGCAATGGCACGATCTCAGCTCACTGCAACCTCTGTCTCCTGGGTTCAAGAGATTTTCTTGCCTCAGCTTCCTGAGCACCCGGGGTACAGGCATGCACCACCACCCTCATCTAATTTTTGTATTTTTAGTAGACACAGGGTTTCATCATGTTGGCCAGGCTGGTCTCGAACTCCTGGCCTCAAGTGATCCATCTGCCTCAGCCTCCTAAATTGCTGGGATTACAGGCATTAATTACACCAAAATCTTGATGAATAAAAACAACGTTAACTGTAATTTCCAACATCTTTTTCCTTCTCAGAATTCTCTACTGGTTAACTTGGTCAGAACACAGAGTTTTGGATAGATGCATCAAATCCAAATACACTTTGAGGCAAATGAAATATTCCACTTGGTGTAGGTGAATATCGTCATTAAGATCCTCCTGTATATTTTCATCAGTTAAGGTTCTTTGGTTGCAAGTAAGAGAATTCTATGTAAAGTTGTGTAAGAAGTCTAACATGAGAATATGGGACTACTACATTATGGAATCTAAGGTGGGGACATAGGGGGACTCCGAAAAGAACTAAAATTCAGAGCTCCAAATGGGCAGGGCTCTCTCCCTCCTCATCTCTGCTCCTTCCAGGGAATCACTTCATTTTTCTCTTTCGCTAGCAGCTCCTTCTGTTACTCTACCTTAGAATAATATGCCTGCCAAATAGGGTAAAGTGCCAGCCTGCCTTCATTCCTTCAGAAATATATATGGATTGCCTATCATGTGCTCTATAATATTCTGGGAGCTGGAACTAGTATAGGAAGAGAAAAAGGAAAATAACATTATTGCTCTATGAACCTTATCTTCCAGTAGATGAGATAGACAATACTAAAAAATCATATGAAAAATATTGCACTTAATTTACCCTTATAAAACAAATAACATAATAAAAGCAGATAGTAACATGTTTAACGTTCACATGGTCTTTGCATTTGTAAAACCAACATCCCTAGAAAGAGGTGAAGAGGTGAGGGCTGGCATTAGTCAGAACAGAAACTTGCTGAACAATGGGAATGAACATAACGGGATCAGAAATTAGTACATAAAAGGAAAGCCGTGAATATGAGATCCAGTATGCTTCAGCTCTTCTGTTTCAGTAATAGAAATGTGATGTTCTACCAGTTGATTTTGGCCAGTGAGATAAATGATGAACACAGGCAAGATCAGGAGGACACAGAGTTTTGACCCCTTTCCCCCATAGGAACATATACACTGAGTACACAGATGGAGTGGAGTCCCAGTGTGAGATTCCCTCCTAGGGCCCCAGTAATGGGCATCTTCCGTGTGCTGGTGACATCACTAGGAAAATGAAATGAAACACATGAACAGGTGTTCTGGGACAGTGAAAACATGGCTTGGGAAACTCCACTTCAGAGGGTTTTTAGGTTAAATTTGAGAAAGGAATTTGAGTAGAAAACACAGAGTAAGACTGTATGAGGCAGAGTCATGGGGCGATTAAGGAGTTATCCTGGCTTTGAGGGTTCTTATTGTTTCCCCTTCAGTCGGTTACTTCCAACACACACCCTGAGCATGACGGCAACTCACCTGATCTCATCTGTCCCCCTCTTCAATCAGTCACCTCCAACACATACCCTGAGCATGACGGCAACTCACCTGACTTCATTTGTCCTTCATCAGTCAGTTACCTCCAATACACACCCTGAGCATAGAGGCAATTCACCTGACCTCATCTGTCCCTCCCTCCAGTCAGTTACCTCCAACACACACCCTGAGCATAGAGGCAATTCACCTGACCTCATCTGTCCCTCCCTCCAGTCAGTTACCTCCAACACACACCCTGAGCATAGAGGTAATTCACCTGACCTCATCTGTCCCCCTCTTCAGTCAGTTACCTCCAATACATACCCTGAGCATGACAGCAATTCACCTGACCTCATCTGTCCTTCCCTCCAGTCAGTTACCTCCAACACATACCCCGAGCATGACGGCAATTCACCTGACCTCATCTGTCCCCCATCAGTCAGTTACCTCCAACACATACCCCGAGCATGACGGCAATTCACCTGACCTCATCTGTCCCTCCCTCCAGTCAGTTACCTCCAATACACACCCTGAGCATGGAGGCAATTCACCTGACCTCATCTGTCCCCCTCTTCAGTCAGTTACCTCCAACACATACCTTGAGCATGACAGCAATTCACCTGACCTCATCTGTCCCCCTTGTCTCCAGCTGGCTTGAGGTGCTTCTATCCTGGAGGAAACTGCTCAGTCTATGGATGGCTTTAATACGCTGCCCAGATTGCTAACAATTGTGTAGACTGCATTCTCCGTTGCTCTTTCTCTACCCTTGGCTGCTACCACTGTGCGTAAAACCTGCCCAAAGGGACCCGGGTGGGGTCTACCTTAGACAGAAGGTGATACTGACGTGCCTTGTTCAACTTTTGATAAACAAAGCATGCTATTAGGTATATAGGGGCATCACTTTAGGCACAATGACCCACTTTTCCTCCTTCCCCCGTCCAAATGGAAAAAGAGAAGGAAAGTGTCTAATAGCTCCTGGGCTGCATTCCTCTGTGATAAAAGAAACTAGACATTCAGTTCCTGAACAGCCCAAATGACCCAAAAGCTTAATTGTATTTGTGTTATTATGCACTTCATTTCCTGCACCGATGACCCCAGTCCTTTGTAGATATCTGAAAAAACATCCCACCAAGCAGTAATAAGCTTTTCATGATGGATTCCAGTGGATTACAAGAAAACTGGGCAAGTAAAATGAGCTTCACTTGAAAACATTGTAATTTCAATTATAACCGTCTTTACATCTTTCCTGCTCTGTCTTTAGTCTCCCCTGTAAATGAGGATAAAGTCTGAGCACCTTTTGTCTGTGATACCACACATAAAGAATAGAAGCTTGAAATTGCAGCATCAAGAAAAAATTTAATTCCCAGGCTATAGGAAAAGGTACAAAATGAAATAAAGCTTCCAGGATTCAGGGGAAATTCATATTCAAAATGACAACCAAAGTGAAAAGCATTTCACAGAGATTGAAGGACTCACGATCTATCCCCTCAGATTAGAAAAAGGAGGCGGGAGAGGGAGAAATGGAAGTTTACTTAGACGATCCTAAAATACAATCTCATGTCTCATGATTTCTGAGGCTGCTAAGAAAAGTAGCTTAGGGAACCACCCTGAAATTTCTCTTTTGAAAAAAAAAAAAATCTGATTCTATTGGAGAGATGTTCTCATGTTTCATCTTAAAATTTTCTAAAACTTTCAAATTTCCAGAATATCCTCATAGAAACACATGGGAAAAACTATTCAATGTTAGCAGCAGATTTTATTTTTTAAATTTACTTATTTATTTATTTTTGAGACAGGGTGTCACTTTGTTGCCTAGGCTGGAGTGCAGGGTGTGACCACAGCTCAACGCAACCTTGACTTCCCTAACTCAAGCAATCCTCCTGCCTCAGCCTTTCAGATAGTTAGGACTATAGGTGCATACCACCATGCCTGGCCAACTCTTATAATTTTTTGTAGAGATGGGGTTTTACCATGTTGCCCAGGCTGGTCTTGAACTCCTGAGCTTAACCAATCTAGCTTAGCTCACCTTGGCCTTCTAAATTGCTGGGATTATGGGTGTGCACCACCATGCCCCGCCAGCAGCAGCTCCTAAATTCAACAGGGGATAACAACCACGTGGGGCTTGTGATCATCACTGTGTTGGGTGTCATCAAAACTGGCTTCTAAAAATCTAGGCTCAGAACAAAATCCTCAATCCGTTGCACATTCAAGTCCTCCATCTGTGAAATGAACATCCTAGAACTTATAATCCCTGTTCCCAATTTCTGTGACTTTCTTAATCTAAGTTTGCTACCATTGCTACCATCACTGAGATTGAATATCAATCATCAGATAATGGCTTCTCAATTAGGCATGCTAATTACTTAGTTTATAGTCAGAACTGTAACATGGTGTATAGGACTGCAAATGGCATAAGCCCAGCTTCAACCAGTTTAAGCAAACATGTATTATTGACTCATGTACATGAAAAGTCTTGGAAAAAATATTGACTTCAGGCATAACTAGATCTAGGTGTTCAAACATGGTCATAAGTATTCGTCACCTCTCTTTTAATTTGTTTCTTTCCTCTGTGAGTACTCTTTACGGGCAGAGACCAATGCTATATGACATCAAGTTAATCTCTAGAAGCTTCAAGTTTCCATTCTACCAGCTCCAGGTAGAAAAAAGAAACAGAAAGAAAGAAAGTTTATTCCCTGCAAAAGTTCTGGCATTGATATTCATTGGACCTAAATATATCACTCATTCATCTACAGACCAATACTCATGGCCAGAGGAATTAGCTAGATATAGATCATGCCACTCCCTGCCCTAGAGTCAGATGGTGAGGTTAGCTCTACCCCAAGAAAGTGAAAAGAACATTGGGGAGCTGTGGTTCCCAGGCTTATTTATTTATTAGTCTGTCCTTCGCCATTAGAAAATAACATTCATGAGGGCAATAATCTTGACTGTCTCTTATTGCTATGTCTCTGGTATCTGCAATAGTACCTATCACACAATAGGTGTCCAATAAATATTTAATGAGTGAATGAAAAGGGGAATGAGTGATGGTCATTTAAAACTCATGGATGCCCAGTACTGCATAAAATTTATAACCTCACAGTAAGTATGAAGAACCTTGTTGCAGGTGACAAACCTGTACTTCCTTCCAGGTCATAAAGGCTAAGTCAAAGTGATTTTATATCATTTGCTACTTTCTTGGCACCTTTAATATTTATATGTCACATGTAGAAAGTCGACAGAAGAAATCTAAAGAGTCCACAAGACTATATAAGAAGGTAAAAACCCAAAGAAGCAAATGGATTATGGATAGAGTATTCTGAAAGCAGGCAGGAAAAACAAGGTGCTTGTATCTTTGTTTAGGGGACTGGGTGTTGGGGACTCTCAGAAATGAGGAATTTAAGCTGAATGATAAAGGATGAGTATATTTTGAGAGAGAAAGAAGAAAGGGAAGACATTCCAAGCAAAGAAAAAAACTTATGTAAGTACACAACAACTGTTTTTAAACAATTTAAAACATTTTATTCACACATTTTAAATCTAGAATCTGCAGTCATTTATAGACTGCAAATCACAGTACCATAATTTAGTCCCCAAAGGTCATTCATCCTCTGAATAATATCCATAATAATCTACAAGGTTAACTTTTTAATCTACTTTACTAATATATTAAGGAGCGAGTTTAAACACAGGTTTAAAACAAGATGGGAGACAAGCAAAAAGACTGACTCAAAGTTTAGGGAACAATTATTCTTCTCTCTGCAGTTACATCTGAGCATCTAATAATTATTTCTTCTTTTCTTCAGTTTTGAAACACAACTTTCCAGATTCTCCTCCTCCTCATCTTCTTATCACCATCATCACCATAATCACTATTGCCATCATCAACATTATTGTCATCATCATCACCAGCATCACTATTATCATCATTATTATCGTCATCATTATTGACATCATCACCATTTCTATCATCACCATTATCAACATAACCCTCATCACTGTCACCATCACTGCCATCACCATCACCACCCTCATCATCACCATCGCCATCATCATCATCCTCTAATTCTTCAGTGGATTCTCTTATGTACTTCAAGAATTCCAAAGTTTCCATACCTCCTAAAAATTCATCTGAAAGTCTATTGATTTAGGGAGGATTCCTTCTTTTGCTACCTTGTGGAATAGTGCCAGTAGGATTGGTACCAATTCTTCTTTGAAGGTCTGGTAGAATTCAGCTGTAAATCCATCTGGTCGTGAACCTTTTTTCTTGGTAATTTTTTTATTACCATTTCAATCTTGCTGCTTGTTATTGGTTTGTGCAGAGTATCTGATTCTTCCTGATTTAAGCTGGGTGGGTTGTATCTTTCCAGGAATTTGTCCATCTCCTCTAGGTTTTCTAGTTTATGCATATAAAGGTATTCATAGTAGCCTTGAATTATTTTTTGTATTTCTGTGGTGTCAGTTGTAATATCTTCTGTTTCATTTGTAATTGAGCTCATTTGGATTTTCTCTCTTCTTGGTTAATCTTGTTAATAGTCTATCAATTTTATTTATCTTTTCAAAGAACCAGCTTTTTGTTTCATTTGTCTTTTGCTTTTTTTTTTTTTTTTTGGCTTCAATTTCATTTAGTTCTGCTCTGATCTTGGTTAATTCCTTTCTTCTGCTGGGTTTGGGTTTGTTCTTGATTCTCTGGTTCCTTGAGGTGTGACCTTAGATTGTCTGTTGTGCTCTTTTGGACTTCTTGATGTAGACATTGAGGGCTATGAACTTTCCTCTTAGCACTGCCTTTGATGTATCCCAGAGGTTTTTATAGGTTGTGTCACTACTGTCGTTCGGTTCAAAGAATTTTTAAATTTCCATCTTGATTTCATTGTTGCCCACTGACCATTCAGAAACAGGTTACATAATTCCCACGTATTTGCATGGTTTTGAAGGTTTCTTTTGGAGTTGATTTCCAGTTTTATTCCACTGCGGTCTGAGAGCGTGATTGATATAATTTCAACTTTCTTAAGTTTATTGAGGCTTGTTTTGTAGCCTATCATATGGTCTATCTTGGAGAAAGTTCCATGCACTGGAGAACAGAATGTATATTCTGTGGTTGTTGGGTAGAATGTTCTGTAAATACCTGTTAAGTCCATTTGTTCCAGGGTATAGTTTAAGTCCATTGTTTTTTTGTTGACTGTCTGTCTTGACCTGTCTAGTGCTGTCAGTGGAGTACTGAAGTCCCCTACTATTATTGTGTTGTTCTCTATCTCATTTATTAGGTCTAGTAGTAATTGTTTTATAAATTTGGGAGCTCCAGTGTTAGGTGCATATATATTCAGGACTGTGATATTTTTCTTTTGGACAAGGCTTCTTATCATTATATAATGTCCCTCTTTGTCTTTTTTAACTGCTGTTGCTTTAAAGTTTGTTTCATCTGATATAAGAATAACTACTCCTGCTTGCTTTTGGTGTCCATCTGCATGGAATGTCTTTTTCCACCTTTCTACCCTAAGTTTATGTGAGTCCTTATGTGTTAGGTGAGTCTCTTGAAGGCAGCAGATAGTCAGTTGGTGAATTCTTATCCATTCTGTGAGTCTGTATCTTTTAAGTGAAGCATTTGGGCCATTTACATTCAACATTAGTATTGAGATGTGAGGTTCTATTCCATTCATCATGGTGCTTGTATACCTTATTTTTTTATTGTAATTTTGTTTTATAGGTTCTCTGAGATTTACGCTTTAAAGAGGTTCTGTTTTGATGTGTTTTCAGGATTTGTTTCAAGATTTAGAGCTTCTTTTAGCAGTTCTTGTAGTGCTGGTTTGGTTGTGGCGAATTCTCTCAGCATTTGTTTGTCTAGAATCAATATTGTGAAAATAACCATACTGCCAAAAGCAATTTACAAATTTATTGCAATTCCCTTCAAAATACCACCATCATGCTTCACATAACTGGAAAATATAATCCTAAAATTTATATGGAACCAAAAAAGAGCCCACATAGCCAAAGCAAGACTAAGCAAAAATAACAAATCTGGAGGCATCACATTACCCTATTTCAAACTATACTATAAGGTGACAGTCACCAAAACAGCATGGTACTGGTATAAAAGTAGGCACACAGACGAATGGAACAGAATAGAGAACACAGAAATAAACCCAAACACTTACAGCCAACTGATCTTTGACAAAGCAAACAAAAATGTAAAGTAGGGGCAAGGACACCATATTTAACAAATGGTGCTGGGATAATTGGCAAGCCACATGTAGGAGAATGAAACTGGATTCTCATCTCTCATTTTTATTATTTTTATTTTTTTTATTTTTATTTTTTTTTGAGACAGAGTCTCGCTCTGTCGCCCAGACTGGAGCACAGTGGCACGATCTCCACTCACTGCAAGCTCTGCCTCCCCGGGTTCCCGCCATTCTCCTGCCTCAGCCTCCCGAGTAGCTGGGACTACAGGCGCCCGCCACCACGCCCGGCTAATTTTTGTATTTTTAGTAGAGACGGGGTTTCACCGTGTTAGTCAGGATGGTCTCGATCTCCTGACCTCGTGATCCGCCCGTCTCGGCCTCCCAAAGTGCTGGGATTACAGGCGTGAGCCACCGCGCCCGGCTCATCTCTCATTTTTATATAAAAATCAACATGAGATGGATCAATTACTAAATCTAAGACCTAGAACTATAAAAACTCTAGAAGATAATATCAGAAAAACTCTTCTAGACATTGGCTTAGGCAAGGATTTCATGACTAAGAACCCAAAAGCAAATGCAATAAAAACAAAGACAAATAGCTGGGACTTAATTAAACTACAGAGCTTTTGCACAGCAAGAGGAACAGTAGGCAGAGTAAACAGACAACCCACAGAGTGGGAGATAATCTTCACAATCTACACATCTGATAAAGGACTAATATCCAGAATCTATAACAAACTCAAACAAATTAGTGAGAAAAAACAAACAATCCCATCAAAACATATGAAAAACTGCTCAACATCACTAATGATCAGGGAAATGCAAATCAAAAGCACAATGTAAAACCATCTTACTCCTACAAGAATGACCATAATCAAAAATAAAAAATAAATAATAGATGTTGGTGTGGAAGGGGTGAACAGGGAATGCTTCTACACTGCTGGTGGGAATGTAAACTAGTACAACCACTATGTAAAAAACTGGAGATTCCTTAAAGAACTAAAAGTAGAACTACCATTTGATCCAGCAATCCCACTACTGGGTATCTACCCAGAAGAAAAGAAGTCATTATACGAAAAAGATACTTGCACATGCATGTTTATAGCAGCACAATTTGCAATTGCAAAAATGTGGAGCCAACCCAAATGACCATCAATCAACGAGTACATAAAGAAAGTGTTGCACACATATACAATGACATACTCAGCCATAAGAAGTAAGGAATTAATGGCATTCACAGCAACCTGGATGAGACTGGAGACTATAATTCTAAGCGAAGTAACTCAGGAATGGAAAACCAAACATGGTATGTTCTCACTCATAAATAGGAGCTAAACTATTAGGATGCAAAGGCATAAGAATGACACAATGGATTTTAGGGACTCAAGGGGAAAGGGTGGGAAAGGTGTGAAGGATAAAAGACTACAAATTGAGTGCGATGTATACTGCTTGGGTGATGGGTGCACCAAAATCTCACAAATCACCACTAAAGAACTTACTCCTGTAACCAAATACCACCTATTCCCCAATAACCTATGGAAATAAAAAAACATGAAAAAATAGAAAGTCTATTGATTTTCATGTCTAACACTGTATAGGCTAGACACCAAAACTCCACCACATATTCTATTTGGTCCACTATCAACTCAGCGTCATGGCCTGCACACTGTCCTTCTTTTGTGTACTCCTGAGTATACAATTCCAACCCATCAGATTTGTGATAAGCTAATTTATCCTATCTTTAGGAAGATGGGAATGGCAGTGGAAGCTCTCACTAGATTTGGGAACAGCTGGCAGTTATGGTGGAATTGATGGGCAAAACATGTTGAACAGAGTATTAGAATCTAGACTGTAAAGCATTATCAATATTGTGCTATAGAGTTTAACTTATAAAATACTCTCATGAGTTATATAATCCATTGAAACCATCATGCTTTGGAAGTTTTTTCAAGTATCAGCATGGAAAAAATATTTTATTAAAAAAGAAACTGGGAATATTTATGGAGAAAATAAATGTGGTTCAACAGCAACAGCAGCAACAATTAGGCACGAACTGTGTGCTAGCTGAAGCACTGGATAAATGAAAATGCAAAAGTATAAAGAAAGCAGATAATTACTCTATTAGCTCTTATTAGTAAAATATTTGCTCTTCTCCTTCTCTTCCCCTTCCTACTTCTTCTTGTTGCCAATAGAAAGTATTGCAGAAGAGAAAGAGACTATTCAAATTTCAAAACTAGGACATCCTACCTCAGTGACCTTAGGAAAATTGCTTCACTTCTTGTCCTTACGTTTCTCCCCCATAAAGAGGAAATAAGAATATCGATCTCACCAGATTATTATAAAAATTAAAGGAGCTATTGCATATATCACACTTCTTGTAAATGTATCCCCCAAAATACACATACTGAATAAACTAAGAGTCTCAAAAAAATCAATGAGTAATCACATATTAAAAAAATGAGCGATGAATGCTGGGTCTAAGTGGGATATGCACTGATGAAAACTGCAGTATGATTCCTCCTACGTAGGGTATCGGACTCCATTCCCACTGATGGTTGCTACCGCGTGACAGACCCAGTATTGCAGATCTTATCATTTTGCATGAGAAGCCAGAGGTCTACATTGGGATGTAAAATGTCCCAATTTGAAAACATAGTGTGGGTGAACTAAAATGTATCTGAAGACCTGATCTGGCCTGCAGTTCACCATATTGCAATTCCTGATTACACACATTATTTACTGAACCTACCACTTTGAGCAATAGAGCCAATTGAATGATTCAGAATGCCTCAGCTTGCTGGGCAGAAATGTAGAAAACTATGCCAGCTGAAATTTTCTGAGGCCACTTTTAGAGAAACTTGTTCTTACTTTTCTCCAAAGTGCCATTCTGAAGTCTCAGAAGGTCAATGAGGGCGTAGTCAAATATTAATTTATTTTCAAGTTAAATTTATTGAATCACAATTTACATATAATAAGTGTACACTTTAATTTTTAATTTTTGTGGGTACATACACTAGGTATATATGTTTATGAGGTACACGAAATATTTTGACACAGACATACAATATATAATAACCACATCACAGAGAATAGGGTGTCCATCCCCTCAAGCTTTTATTCTTTATGTTACAAACAATCCAATTATATTCTTTTAGTTATTTTTAAATGTACAGATAAGTTATTACCGACTATAGTCACCCTGTTGTGCTATCAAGTATTAGGTTTTATTCATTCTTTCTATTTTTTTGTACCCATTAACCATCCTTACCTCCACCTCTGCCCCCCACTATCTTTCCCAGCCTCTGGTAACCATCATTATACTATTTCCATGAGCTCAATTGTTTTGACTTTCTGATACCAAAATAAGATGGAACATGCAATGTTTGTCTTTCTGTGCCTAGTTTATTCACTTACAACACAATAATCTCTAGTTCCATCCATGCTGTTGCAAATGACAAGAGCTCATTCTTTCATGGCTGAGTAGTACTCGTTGTATATATGTACCTCATTTTCTTTATCCATTAATCTGTTGATGGACACTTAGGTTGCCTCCAAATCCTGGCTATTGTCAACAGTACTCCAAGAGACAGAGGAGTGCAGATATCTCTTCAATATACTGATTTCCTTTCCTTCAGGTATATACTGAGCAGTAGGATTGCTGGGTCTTATGGTAGCTCTAGTTTTAGTTTTCTAATGAACCTCCAAACCATTTTCCATAGTGGCTGTATTGATTTACATTCCCATCAACAGTGTACAAGGGCTCCCTTTTCTCCACATTCTCCCCAGCATTTATTATTGCCTCTCTTTGGGATAAAAGTCATTTTAACTGTGATGATATCTCACTATAGTTTTGATTTGTATTTCTCTGATGATCGGTGATGTTGAGCACCTTTTCATATGCCTGTTAGCCATTTGTATGACTTCTCTTGAGAAATGTCTATTCAGGTCTTTTGCCTATTTTTAAATCAGATTATTAGATTTTTTCCCTATAGAGTTGTTAGAGTTCCTTATATATTCTGGTTATTAATGCTTTGTCAGATGGGTGGTTTGTAAATATTTTCTCCCATTCTGTGACTTGTCTCTTCACTTTGTTGATTGTATCCTTTGCTGTGCAGACTTTTAACTTGATGTGATCCTATCTGTCCGTGTTTGCTTTGGCGTGTGTGCTTGTGGGTTAGTACCTATGAAATCTTTGACCAGATCAATGTCCTAGAGAGTTTCCCTGATGTCTTCTTGTAGTAGTTTCATAGTTTGAGGTCTCAGATTTAAGTCTTTAATCTATTTTGATTTGATTTTTGCATATGGCAAGAGATACGGGTCTAGTTTCATTCTTCTGCACATGGATAATCAGTTTTCCAAATCCATGTAAAACTGTTTAAGAAATAGTCTTCTCCCCATAGTTGTATTCTAGTATCTAATAATTATTTTTTTCAGTTTCTCTCAGCACAATTTATTGAAGAGACTGTCCTTTCCCTAATGTATGTTCTTGACACCACTGTCAAAAATGAGTTCACTGTTGGTATGTGGATTTACTTCTGGGTTCTCTATTCTGTTCCATTGGTCTGTGTCTCTGTTTTAATGCCAGTACCATGCTGTTTTAGTTACTATAGCTCAGTAGTATAATTTGAAGTCAAGTAATGTGATTCCTCCAGTTTTGCTCTTTTTGCTTAGGATAGCTTTGGTTATTCTAGGTCTTTTGTAGTTCCACATAAATAGTGCACCCATTTTAAGCATATAGTTGGTTGAACTTTGATAAATGTATATAGTCATATAAACACATCATAATCATGATATAAAATATAGCCACCAACCCATCAATTTCTTTTGTGCACCTGTTAATTCAATTCCCTTCTCTTCTCTGGTCTCAGTAATCCCTAACCTGCCTTCTGTCACTATTGATTGGACTTGCCTTCTATAGAATTTCACATAAATGGAACAGTACAGTATATAATCATTTGTGTCTGGCTTCTTTCAGTCAGTCAAAATTTTTTTTGCAATGCATCTATGTTATGTGTACCAGTGTGTCATTCCTTTTTATCTTTGAGTCTTATTCCATTTATGGATATATAGAAATTTGTTCATCAATTCACCTGATGTTGGACACTTGGGTTATTGTGAAACAACTACTATGAATTTGCAAGTATAAGGCTTTGTCAGTCTTTTAAAATTTAGCCATTGTAGTGGATGTGTGATGGTAACTCATGGTAGTTTAAATTTGTATTTCTTTCATAGCCAAAGGTGCTGGGAGTCTTTTCATGTGCTTATTTAACATCTGTATATCTACTTTTGTGAAATCTCTGTTCAAATATGTTACCCATTTTTTAACTGGGTCATTTGTCTTCTCTTCTGGATATGAGTCCTTTGTCAGCATTATGATTTGCAAATATTTCCTCCTGGGCTGCAAAATCAGTTTTAACATGGAAAACAATAATATTCTGTGCTTTATATATTGTTTTCACTTTTATTACCTCATTTTATCCTTAGAAAAATCTTGCCAAGGAGGGAGAAGACGTTTTATACCTTAATGTTTCAGATGAGGAAAATAAGACTCAGAAGAAAGTTGCCCATTTAATGTCACACAGCTGTTAAATAATAAATATGGGATGACTAGCTGCATTTACAGTGTGTTTAACTACCCAGAATTCATCCACTTGCATGTAAACTTTATGAAATGTAGGCATTTTTCTTCTTTTGTTGTTGTTTTATCCTGAAGCATCTGCAGTGCTTAGAACTGTGCCTGAAAAATGGTAGCTACTCAAATAATTCCTGATTCAACTCCTCTTTTCCTAATAAGACCATGGTCTGACAGATAGAAAGCTGCCTCTCACCCCACTACTTTCTGAGTTTCAGTGGCTCTGACCCTATTCCTGTGTCTTCAGCACGCACCTAAATTGCAGCAACAGGACTGGCCCAGGGAGAGGCACATGGCAAAGGCTGGTATCATAAGAGTAAATCTCAAGATTTCTGGAGGAACTACTGGAGAGAGACTTTGTAGTGTCTTTTCTACTGAACTCAAAAATGGGACAGTTTGATGTCAGAACTGTTGTATTCCATTTATCATCAAAAGAGGTGAGCCCTTCTGAGAATTATAGCCAGCACAGAGACAAACCAGATGACAGAGAGACACTGAACATTGGTGACATCTTCTAAGCCATAAACCAAGCAACACTGTGGTGTAACAAAAGAACATAAATATTTATTAGCTATACAGTTTCTGAGGGTCAAGAACTTGGGAGCAGCTTAGCTGGGTTGTTTTAGCTCAGGGGTTACCATCTGAAGTTGGCCAGGACTGTGATCGACTAGGGGCTAGGTGCTTTGTTTCCAAGGAGGCTCACTCATGTTTCTGGTCAGTTTGTGCTGACCATAGCAGGAGTCCTCAGTCCATCCCCACGTGGGCCTCTCTACTGGCTACCTGCATGTCCACATGTCATGGCAGCTGCCTAGCTTGTCCAGAGTGAGTGTCTCAAGAAAGAGCAAAGCAGAAGTAGAAATGTAGTTTAGGACCCAGTTTCAGAAGGCACACGCCGTCATTCTGCTACGAGTTCATTAGAGGCAAGTTACTACATCTAACCTGCATTCAAAAGGAGGGTTATTGGACTCCACCTTCTGAAGGCAGGAGTGTCAAAGAATTTCTAGACGTGTTTTGAAACCACCACACCAGCCATACTTGAAGGTCAGTGTCTTAGTCCATTTTGTGTTGCTAGAAAAAAGTATCTGAGGCTGGGTAACTAATAGAGAAAAGAAGCTTATTTATCCCACAGTTTTGTAGGCTGAGAAGCTCAAGGGCATGGCCCTGGCTTCTGGTGAGGGTTTTGATGCTGCATCACAACACAATGGAGAAGGTCAACAAGGGAGCATACATGTGTGAAGAGGAGAAAACTTGACAGGCTTTGTAACGACCTACTCTTAAGAGAACTTAACCACTCCCTCAAGAACCAATTCAGTCTTTTGAGGGTGAGAACATACTACCATGAGCATAGCACTCAGCCATTGATGAGGGATCTGACCCCATAACCCAAACATCACCCACTAGACTCCATCTCCCAACACTGCCATAACGGGGACCAGATTTTAACATGAATTTTGGTGGGGGCAAACAAATCCTATCCAACCGCAGTAGTCTACTTCAAGACTTTTTGTTTCATGCGCCCATAATTCTATCACCACCACCATCACGATCATCTGCATTCAATCTTTTTCTTTGTTTCTTCTTTTTTCTCCCTTGAATAAAGTAGTTGGAGCTGGATTTTCTGTCTCTTTCAATAGACAGATTCTTAACTGATATAGAAATCAAAAATATATCTTCTCACTCTAACTGTAGTGTTCCTACTGATAAACCACAGCTGACAAATTATGGTCTGAGTTTTGACATTGAAGGGCTAGATTTTTATGTTGTGCGTAGAGCCCAGGGGATTCTTAGAACATCAATAGTATGTACACCCATTTCTGATCATGCTGACCTCGATGAACTGAAATGATTTATCTGTGCATTGGAGCTGAATGAACACGCAGGACTGTTCGTTCATCCCCAACATTCATCTTTGCATCCTTAGGGCCTAACAAAGTATGTGGTGTAAATTAGATGCCTAATATACATTTGCTGAACAGGAGAGAACGGATGCAATTTCACTGCGTGAAATGATCATTGATGTTGAAGATGGTTAGAATGTTGCTTTTATGATCCATTCTCTTGATAGCTATGATTTGTCTGAAGCTGAAGCCCTCAGGAAGGAATGCAACACCCTCCAACCCCCTGAAATTGCAGCACTGTTCCTATGGGAAAATAGAGTCCAGTGTAAGACAATATGCTCCATGATTAGTGATGTTCCAGAATGCCTGGTGATGGAAAACAAGGACTGCCTATAATAGAATTGCTCTTTAGTCATTCAGAGAGACTCAGTTAATCAAAGCCTGCTAGCATAAACGGCTGCTTTACAGCATGAGGCCCTTCTGGAAGAACATTAACTCTTGCATCTCCCCAGAGCCCCAGTTCAGCATATTTTCAATCAATATTTGCTCTGTAAGCACCACGTATACAGGACTACCCACTTTATTTTACTTATCTCTTAATCTAGATGCCCACTGACTTTCCCAGAAGAAACCAGGCAACCACATACTTAATGCTCCCCAGAAATCGGAATGCTGTGTCTTATTGCTGTCAGTACACTGGTTTTCAGCCCTGCACGATTTTTTGAACTAATTTCAGAAAAGATGTTTTCTACATACACCTTTCCCCACCTAATAGTTACAAATAAAATGAATATGAATAGATAAATGAATGAACTAATAAATTTAGAGCACTACCAATGTGATTGAAAGTTGACATTTCAAACCCTTCTGGCTTTATAAAATCTTAGCATGCCTTCTATTACTGGATGTGGCCATGATCCTAGGGCCCAGAACATAATTCCCCAAAATACGGAACTTTGGTGATGAGAATACCACAGAAGCAGAAGCAGAAGCAAGAACGCCACTATGACCTCCTCCTACCATTCTCCCCTGAGCCATGGTCATAAAGGAATTCTCTGACTACCTCTCCAAAGAGAAGGTTGTAATACCCTCATTCCAGAGGGGTCCTGCCCTATATCTGAAGGCCAGGGAGAATCTAAACAAATAGCCTTGCTATATCCCAAACCCCCCTCCAGTTTATTACCAATGGACCATACCCCTTTCTGTCCAATCACCCTGTCCAATAGACATAACTGTCCATTCTTCATTGAACCTATGCATAAAACCACAGTTTTCTTTTGATTTTTATTTCTGAAGGCTCCCGTGTCATACAAAACCTTGGTTAAATAATTTCGTTATGCTTTTCTTTTGTTAATCTGTCTTTTGTTATGAGGTGTCAGCCGTGAACCATGCAGAAAGTGAGGAAACAATATTCCTTTCTCTCCCCTAGAATGACATTGACAATGAGACAAGAACCATGCAAGGTGCTTTTCATGCATTCACTTCCTCCATCCTCAGGACTGCTTGATGTGTCATCATTACATCCCTTCCATGTGTGTGGACATCAAGAGGCTACACATTCTAGACAATTGCACAGCTGATCGGTAGTAGGGAGTGGACTTGGACTCAGACCCTGTGAACCCACATTAACATTCACTTAATCATTTTGCTTTCCTCACTCCAGGGGATCTGACCCAAGTCCAAAAGTCTGTAAGTGCAACATCTGACTAAGGGATCCAGCTCTGAACCTGCCTCCCCAGTGTTTGAAACCTAGTTCTACCATGTATTAGTCTGTTTTCACGCTGCTGATAAAGACATACCCAAGACTGGGTAATTTACAAAGAAAAAGAGGTTTAATGGACTCACAGTTCCACGTGGCTGGGGAGGCCTCACAATCATGGCAGAAGGTGAAAGGCACATCTTACATGGTGGCAGACAAGAGAGAAAATGAGAGCCAAGTGAAAGGGGTTCCCCTTATAAAACTATCAGATCTCATTAGACTTATTCACTACCATGAGAACAGTATGGGGGAAACCGCCCCCATGATTCCATTATCTCCCACTGGGTCCCTCCCACAACATGTAGGAATTATGGGAGCTACAATTCAGGATGAGACTTGAATTGCCAAACCATAACACACCATCACTGCAGAGCTGAACTAAGGAGATGTGCTAGCTTCCGATGGCTGCTGTAACAAATGACCACAAATACAGAGGCTTAACATAATGCAGATTGACTCCCTTACAGCCCTGGAGGTCAGAAGCCTGAAATCAAGGTGTTGGCCAGGCTGGTTCTTTCTGGAGGCTTCAGGGGAGAATCCATTGCCTTGCTTTTTTCAGCTTTTAGAGGCTTCCACATTCCTGGGCTCCTGGCCCCTTCTTCAAATCCATCAAACCTCCATTTCCATTACCACATCTCCTACTTCTAACACCAAATCTCCCTCTGCCTTTCTCTCCTCTGTAATTACACGGGACCCATCAGATTAGTCTCATCTGAAGGTCCTCAACTTAATCACATCTTCAAAGACTGTTACCATGTAAGCTATATATTCACAGGCTATAGATTCCAGACACAGGCATGTTTGGGGTGAGGGTGGGAGTGGGAATGGGAAGTATTATTCAGCCCACTACAGAAAGTAATGTAAGTTACCTAAATTTCGCTGGGCCTCAGCTTCAAGATCCATCAAATGGCGATGAGATTTTTTTGCCTACCCTTAGCATTAGAAGAATCAAGTTGGTTAAATTGAAATAAGCTCTAGGTAAAACTGTTTGAAGAAGCTGGTACATATTTATCTATTAACCAGTGTGAGGTATTAGTACTCAGATTACCGATTCAAAAGGTCTAAAGGTAGATATAATACTTTAATGAAAAGGGGTGCGTTGGAGGGTCTGAGCATGTCTACAATCAAAGGGGGTGAGGGAGATAGAGAAGCCAGGGCCATTCAGTGGGGAAAACATTAGCCACCTGCTATTCCTATGGTTCTCTGGGATGGCAACTGCCAACCCCTGAGTGGGGTGGACCCACGGGAGCATCTCTGAGGGTGTCAAGCTGTTTCATTGCCTGATGCTAAAATAGCACTGGACAATAAATACTAAATGAAATTGTCCTTCCCCATGCAAAATTCAATCCACATCTTCTCATAAATCCTGCCTGAGGCTTCTGATACAATTTTTTAGGCTCATAACCCCATCTCAAGGTCATTCTGAAATTAGTTTGGAGGTAGTTTTCTATGTGGCAGGCACAGTTGAATAAGGAACAAGGAGAAATTAAGCTTGGCTTCTTTCTGATGATATTTATGCTGTAAAAGAAAATCCGACTTCTAATACATCCACCGCCTTGGAACTTGTCGATGTCCTTAGTTTCCTCATATTATTTTAATATATAGCCTAAAATTATTGTACAATAGAATCGATTCATTCTAATTTACCTGGCAAAAAGATAGTCACTTAAATGCCAACACAAAAATGTATTGATGAATATAACTACAAGATCATCACAAGGCAGTAACTTTCAAAGAAAGTTTTTTTTTTTTTTTTTTTTTTTACCCTAAGGAGGATAAACAATTTCATTTTCGAATACCTTGACAGTTCCCTTCATGTCAACCTCAATTTCACACTTGAAGGAAATGCATAATTTTTCTATTGCGAGTTTATAAGAACAATAGAAGAATCAAAACCCCAGCATATATTTTTCTAATTAATAAAACTAAGGCATGTTTTTTGCAGAAGATTTGGCAAGTGTCAACAAATGAAAGAATGAGACTCTAAGATCATGAGAACATACACTTTCTGTTTTGTTTGCCATTGGTGTCATACAGTACAATGCCTAGCACACGGTAGCTTCTCAACATTTTATGGTTTGAATTCAGGAGGAAATAAATATCAGTCATAATTTCACTGTTATTAAAGTTGTGTTATATTTCACTTTTAGCCTGTTGACTATATTGTGTGTGTGTGTATATATGTGTATATATGTGTGTGTATATATATGTATATATGTGTATAAATATGTACATATACATTTGGTTATTAACAAAATCAGGTTGCTACTCTATACATTTTATTTCATGCCTTTTTTTAACATATCAGTAAATTGAGAGTGTTTCCTCATGCCAATAAATCTTTTAAAACACCATTATCAGCTCTGTTACATTTTGCTCTGTGAAATGCTATAGTTATTTAATCACTCCTGTATTCCTAGCACTTAAGGATTCTAATTTTTTTCTATTATCAGTAACAATGTGAACACCGTGCTTAGGTATAACACTCCTGATTATTAAGATAAACCCTAAAATGTAGAAACAAAGGTTATTAAAAATTTTAATGAACGTTGGCACACTGACATATTGCTTTTCTATATAGGAAGTTCTTTGAAGCTTTTCTGTTGGTTACAATTCCATTCATCTGAAGTTTTAATAGAATACACATTCCCAGTTACAGCCCAAGGAGGTTTAGGCTTTTATATGCTAAAGATACTTTTTCCCTTTAATTATGTCTCATTGCATTTTAAGAAATCTGAGCTCCTTTAAAGGAAGGGGTTATTAGTCTGGTGTGAATGGATTTAGAATTCAGGGTTCTATGAACTTGGCTGGGAAAAAAAACAGCCCTTTATTTTTTCTACCCTGGAACTGAAAATTAGCACATCCTTCAATGTTGAACCTCGGTGACTACCAGAGTAGCTGTGACTTTTCACCAAAAGGAGCCACAGCGATCTTCATAGTCTATTGGATTTGTAAAAGATATTTCAAAATGTGCCCTGCCCTGAACACTTACTTGAAATCACAGTAGTTATTACAGGTGCTGCTAGGCTTTGTTTTCAGAGTTTTTTTAAGGAAGCTCATAAAATACCTTATCACAATTTAGAAAATGTTTTGAAAGCTGCATTTCAATATAGCTGCATTCCTCAGGATTCCTGTGAATTTCATTTTAGGGAATTAAAAACATTATTCTGAGGATAGATTCATAAATGTCACAGAATTGTCAAAGCAATCTATGACACCAAAAACAGATAAGAACACTGTTTTTTTTTTTTTAATTTGAGATGGATTCTTACTCTGTGGCCCAGGCTGGAGTGCAGTGGTACAATCTCGGCTCTCTGCAACCTCCGCCTCCTGGGTTCAAGCGATTCTACTGCCTCGGCCTCCTGAGTAGCTGGGATTACAGGTGCCCACCACCATGCCCAGCTACTTTTTGTATTTTTAGTACAGACAGGGTTTCACCATGTTGGCCAGGCTGGTCTCCAACTCCTGACCTCAGGTGATCCGCCCACCTCGGCCTCCCAAAGTTATGGGATTATGGGCGTGAGCCACCGTGCCTGGCCAAGAATGCTTGTTTTAAAGGTATCAAGGAAACAATCAGGAGAAAACATAAATTTCCCATAGAAGACATTTTGCAACTTATAAAGGCCTCTAGGAATATGATGTATGTGCACATATATGTATAGATAGATAAGTGTTTTGTACAGTACCGTTTTTGTTAGTGTGGGGCATCCGTCACCATAGGTGTGCAAGACAGTGTTCAGTGGGGCCTAACTTGATTTTTGGTGGGTGTTTAAGCAGAATAGACATTAAATAATCTTAGGGCCTCCCAACCCCCCTACTCTCTTTCCAGCTGTGGGTTTAGTTGGAGAGAACAACAATACATAGTGAAATGCTTAATACCATGACATCTTGCTTTCAATCCTTTGATTCTCTTAAGGAGAAAGGCATACTCTGAGGTGCATATGTCTCTAATCCTTCTGTAAGACCTGCCAACTATCTGTTCTAACACAGAAGAAAAAAACCCCGAAACTGGCTGCAAGCAATAGTCTCCACGTGGAAATCATTAGTAGTCACTCCTTTCATTATTTGGTTTTCACAATTAACTTCTAAATCCAAATTATCCTAGTTTTTCCATTTTTTATAACTTCCCTTTGGAATAAATTTACTTGAATTCAAAAGTAAAAGGAGTTAAAGGAGCATGTAAGTGATCTTGCAGGTTTGACGTAGACACAACAAATACTGTGGAAATATTGTTATTGTCAGAGTTTCAGGAAACCTGGACCAAGCTTCACCATTTTTATTCCCTAAGCCCTCCATCTTTTTAATGATTTCAGGTAAAAGAATGATCAAGGCATGCCACGATTAAGCTGTATATGTTGAGATCAACTCTGTGTCTTGATATTAAAAACCAAATTCAATCACCCTCTCCCATCAGCGCTTTTAGGCACCCACGTGTTCTCATTTCTTTTCTTTTTTTTTTTTTTTTTTTTTTTTTTTTTCTGAGACGGAGTCTCGCTCTGTCGCCCAGGCTGGAGTGCTGTGGCCGGATCTCAGCTCACTGCAAGCTCTGCCTCCCGGGTTCCCGCCATTCTCCTGCCTCAGCCTCCCGAGTAGCTGGGACTATAGGCGCCCGCCACCTCGCCTGGCTAGTTTTTTGTATTTTTTAGTAGAGAGGGGGTTTCGCCGTGTTAGCCAAGATGGTCTCAATCTCCTGACCTCGTGATCCGCCTGTCTCGGCCTCCCAAAGTGCTGGGATTACAGGCTTGAGCCACCGCGCCCAGCTTCGCACAGGTTTTCTGCCTGTAGACCTGGTATAATAAGGACCTATAGACCAAACAAAATGTTGCTGTCATCCATGTTACACTTGCCTCCAGGGGTGAGTAATCAAAACCACATTTAGCAGACTTCGGGAGTTATCCAAAAACAATGCTGAGTAATTATAGACAGAAACACCCAGTGACTGAAATTGATATTGACCAAACTGAGGAGATACTTTCTTATATTTACAGAGTCCCAGTTGATGTCTCTTGGAGACTCTGGATTTGATCCTGATACAATTACGTCACATGTTGGTATTCTGTCCACAAGACAGAAACCCATTTTACTCTGGAGGATTTTCAAATTCAGGTTATAGGAAAGGGGTCACTGGTCTTGTGATATGAGTTGAATTTACCCCCAGCATCTCTATTCTATAGTAGAAAAACTGGATCTATCTTTAAGACAAAAGATTAAGTATCTAGAACTACCTGCATTTATTAATTGGAATCATTTGTTTAAAGAAATAAACCTCTTCAAAATAGCAAGGTGAAATAGCTTTTAATGCTACCCCTGATTACAATGGCTGGTGAACGGATCATTTATTTCTTCTACTGCTGATCACAGAGCTTAAAGTTCTAAAAGGAAAAGAGCAAGTTTATGTAGAAAATAAAAGAGCAGTTGAGAAAGAATTAAGGTCACCAGGTACTTCGTAACTTAGTGGGTCCTATTGAGAAGTTGAAAATCTATTAATTTAAAGTGCAATCTAGAAATCGAATATCAATGGAATCATAAACATGCTCTCTTGTGTCTGGCTTCCTTCAGCATCGCACTTCAGGGCTAATCTACGTTTTCTCAGGGCTTCCGTAGCTTGTTCTTTTTCATTGCTGAGTAGTATTCTGCTGCTTAGATGTATCACAGTTATTTATCTCTCACCAGCTGGCAGACATTTGGGTTATTCACAGTTTGGGCTATTGTGGAAACAGCAAAATTATACACAGAAGAGACCACTTATTGCCTAGAATTGAGAGAGAAATAAAAACTTCATGCAAATGAGTAAAAGCTGATTTTTTTTTCTGGTGATGGAAAACTGGGTTGCAGTGATGGCTGAACAACCAAAGACATCTTCTAAAATTCATTTAACTGTGTGCCTAAAATAGGTCAATTTGACAGTATGTAATTTATAACACAAGAACTTTAAAAAGGTTCTAAGTAGGAATATAAAGTCATATGCCCATATTGCCAGTTTCTCTAACTGATGTCACAGTTAGTCACCAGGGTTCAAGGACTAAGAAGTCACCACAGAAAGTTCTTACACTGATTGACACACATCATGGCAGGTGAAAGCTGTCAGAAGAAAGTTGCTTTACCAAACCGTATATATTAATACTTAAAAAATAAGACATCCTGTCCATGAGAAACAACAGAATGAGATTTTTAGGACATAAGAAACAAGATGATACTTTGTATTAGTTGGACTGTAAATAAAGCTTCTTCGGATGGATCCTATAATTTTTCTTTCATTCCTTTTTTTAATGTTCCATGAAATACTATCATCTTTCTAAACTGTTCCCCAGGCCTTCAAGCCACAGATCATCCAAACACAGCATTTGTTCCACCAAGCTAAGCACACCAGGGGAATCTAGAGGTTTCGGCAAGTTTGATCAAATCCTCATGGTAAAGGGTTGTCACAGAGCATGAAGGGACAGACCTGAGACCGTGTGGCCCACACAGTTAAGTGATCAAAGGAAGTGGCTGTCACAAAGAACACTCCCTCGTCATCAAAAACATCCAAGGCTATTTTGGAGAGATGCAGAAATCTATTCACTTATTGACAATGAACACCCATCAGAAACAGTGACTGCAAATGTTCATGATCCTTAACAAATAAAAAAATACTTTTGGATTTTACAGTGTGTGTATATATGCTACTAATACATATATAAGTATAGATATGGGTATGGATAAGATAGATATAAATATGGATCTATAGACAAAACTATATAGATTAGATATATATGTAGATATAGATTCGATATATACACAGAGATTAGATATAGAAAAATAGCTGTATGTAGACATAGAGACTTGGCCTTTTTCTTCTCTGTAGGACTGCTACTGAAGATTTCCTGCTCAGAGAGGACACTAAGGCCTGCACATATGTGCATGCACACGCACACGGACACACACACAGACACACACACACCTATTGAAGTTGCAAGTTCAGACATGTACATGAAGACAGATAGCAGCACACGGTTTTCTACATGGAATGTCGTGTGTCACTTTAGACATTTCTGCCACTGCAGATGTGTTTGGTAGTTCCATTGAAAGGGGAGCTTTATCTTTCCTTGAAGCAACATCTAGTGGCCTTCACAGGACTCCGAAATCACAAAGCGACAGCAACCAAACATTAGCCATGATCTACAGCCCCGGAGTGTATTGATGAAGCATTTTGATGAACAGCAGCAAGTGGCATAATGTAATTATTGTTGCTATTAGGTTATTATTTATGCCACATGCATGACTCTTGTAGCTATAGCAAGAGAAGCAGTCGGTATTTTAGTATTATGGCACTCCAGAGATCCTATCAAAAAGCCAGGGCAGCTTCCACTAGCAAAGACGCTCGGCGGTAACTCAGCGCCATTACCCACGGAAAGTGGATGTTCAATAATTTAATTCTAAATTTGGTGCTCTACTTGGAAACAGAAGATATTAAATACCAGATATATGGATATAATAAAAGCAAAGCAATACAAGGGTAAATTAAGGCAAATCTCACCCTCCTTCGTGCTACTGTATAATGAGATTGAACGAGTGTCAGGAAATGTTGAGTGAGTCAGCCTGAAGTCTGATTTCACAGAGAACGGGGTTCATCATTCCGCTTGACTGCCAGGCCATATGCTTGAATTACTGCTGCCTCCTGGCTTCGTTTAAATGTTTTTTCAGGGAGGCAAATGTAGATAAGCTTACATTTACTGGGGCAAAACTCAGTGCTATCTTAGGAAGATTCTAAAGCTCTGTTCCCCACGATGTCTGGAAAATATCTTTGCGTACTTCACCTGAACGTGCATTTCTCACACATTGACTTTTCAAGAAACAGTCATGTCCTTGACCCATCTATACCTGTATTAACTCAGTAATTTTCCCTAAAACAACACATTGCTGTGGGGGTTCTCTTCATAATTACATTAGTGGTAACATATTACACATGCTACTATTCAAGATTTTCTCCCCGTCCAACATTACAGTTTCAGGTTAATTTCTTGCTGATATACACAGATCAATGGCATCCCTCATAATTGCTGCAAAAAATTCTATTACATGAACACAACTTTTTAAAATTCATTCACATCTTGATGGGCATTTAGACTGTTTTTAACTGTCTGCTATTACCAAAAACAAACAAACAAACAAACAAAAAACGCTGCAATTACAGCCCTGTATCCATCTCTCCAGACTGATGGCTAAGTTTTTATCTAGAGCATATATATCTAGAACACTAATTTCAGGGTCCTATGATTCAGGTTTTAAATCTTATTAGCCAGATACCGACAAATATATCTCTACAGTGGAAGAACCATTTCACAAATCCCCCAGAAGGGTATAGGAGTTCTCTGTTCTCCCTGGAGGCAGAGCTTGCAATGAGCCAAGATCCCGCCACTGCACTCCAGCCAGGCGACAAAGCGAGACTCCGTCTCAAAAAAAAAAAAAAAAAAAAAAAATAGAGTTCTCTGTTGTCCCTCATCCTCAGAAAACCATTTTATTATTTTCATTTTCTTTTCTTTCTTTTTTTCTTTTTTTTTTGGAGAAGGAGTCTCACTCTGTCACTCTCTCACCCAAGCCGTAGTGCAGTGGCACGATCTTGACTCACTGCAACCTCCGCCTCCCGGGTTCAAGCGATTTCCCTGCCTCAGCCTCCTGTGTAGCTGGGACTACAGGCACCCACCACCACACCCAGTTTTTTTTTTTGTATTTTAGTAGAGATGGGGCTTCGCCATGTTGGCCAGGATGGTCTCGATCTCCTGACTTTGTCATCTGCCCATCTCGGCCTCCCAAAGTGCTGGGACTACAGGTGTGAGCCACGGTGCCCAGCCGAGTGTTTTTTTTTTTTTTTTTTTTGCTAATATAATTAGTAGAAATGATATCTAAGAGTTCTGAAAACAAAATCTTGGTCTGTTGTATCCCTAATGCAGAAGTTATTAAAACAAACTTGAATGGAAATACTTTTGACAGATTCTAAATTTAAACATAATGGGGAAACTTCATTATCTTTGATACAGGCTCAGTATACAACTAATGTGATTCATCTTATACTCTGGGAAATTTAAATTTAGACTCTGGAAATAAAAGCTTCCTTCATGGTCTAAGAGGACTTGGGTATGTGTGCTGCATATACTACATGGGTGTTTTAACAATTTAAAAATGATGAAGGTTCTGTTGATTATTTCAAAGTGTGTGCACATGTGTGACTGTATTTGATTCTCACAATAGTCCAGTGAAGGCTGGCATTGTTATGCCAATATTACAGAGGAGGAAGTTGCTTTTCCTCTCTGGTCATCTGCCAGACAGACATCACTGCGACACACAGCATAAAAATGAGAACTAAACATTAGATTTTCTGGATCTCACATTTATGTTCTTCCCACTCTCTCTGCAGAATCATCATTCAGATGGTAATAAATACAACTGTGGTAATCCATAGTCAATAGGGAGGATATAGAAACTATTTAAGGCATCATAAATCACAGTTGCCCACGAAAGGAAAGTCACGCCATTTTGATGACTTCATACCACTGTCTCAGGTTTGCTGATACTCAGATTCTGGGCGTTAGAAGAACTGATTGTTTCAATTAGTGGATGACAGCCTGCTGGAAAATTAACAAGCATTTCTTTAAGTTTCTAACATACACAGAACTGTTCTGATACAGTGCTAATGTGAGTTCCCCACCCTATTACATTGTACTGCAAATTTCTAAAGGATCCTACTAAAGTGAAGGAGGTTAGTGAGGTACTATGCTTTTTTCATCATTACTGGAATTCCCATATGTGTATTCTTTATAAATTGATGAAACAGAGGCTGCTGGTTGCCCCACTTCCCCAGGCTGCAGTTCTGTTTTATTTTTTATTTTTTTTCTTCCTTGAGACAAAGTCTTGCTCTGTCGCCCAGGCTGGAGTGCAATGGTATGAGTTCAGCTCACCTCAACCTCTGCCTCCCAAGTTCGAGCAATTCTCCTACCTCAGCCTCCTCAGTAGCTGGGATTATAGGCACACACCACCATGCACAGCTAATTTTTGTATTTTTAGTAGAGATAGGGTTTCACCATATTGGCCAGGCTGGTCTCGAATTCCTGACCTCGTGATCCACCCGCCTCGGCCTCCCAAAGTGCTGGGATTACAGGCATGAGCCACCACGCCCAGCCTCTTCTTTCTTTAGAACAGAACACTGATTTTGAACTGGGCACACTGCTGGTAATAAATTATGTTTCCTACTTTCCTTTGAAGTATGGTTTGGTCATGTGATTAAGTTCTTATCAATGAGATGCAAGAGAGAGAAATAGGGTTGAAAAGAGCTTCCAGGAAGGTTGTCTAAAAAGAGTCAACCCAGTTAAGAAGACCTTTTTCTGTCACTTTTCTTTTGCCTGCAATGACTGACACTCCTGAAGCCATCTCGATCTATGAGGATGTAAACCCTCCATTCACATGGTGTTGAAGAAGGAAAGGGTCCTGAGACCCCCGTGATACTGGAGAACTGCCATTCCAGCCTTGGCCAGCCTTAAGCTTCTTTTATGTGAGAAAGAAAAAACTTCTGTCTTGTTGAAGATATTCCTATTTGTTTCCGAAAACAGTCTATTTAAGGCCGGGTGTGGTGGCTCACTCCTGTAATCTCAGCACTTTGGGAGGCCAACGCAGGTAGATTACTTGGGCTCAGGAGTTTGAGACCAGCCTGGGCAACAGGGCAAAACTCCGTCTCTACTATATAAACAAAAATTAGCCAGGTGTGGTGGTACACGCCTGTAATCCCAGCTACTTGGGTGGCTGAGGCAGGAGAATCGCTTGAACCCAGGAGGCAGAGGCTGCAGTGAGCCAAGATCGCACCACTGCACTCCCACTTGGGCAACAGTGTGAGACCTTGTCTCAGGAAACAAAACAAAACGAAACAAAACACTTGTTTTAAAATGAAATGTTAATTACCAAAAATGTAAAAATCAGTATTACAATGAACAAATAGATAATTATGAAAATAGATTAAATTTAGCTATATATTCTTGCCTATCTATAATGTATCGATCAGCTAAGGATAGAAGCTTTAAAGAGATACTAGCCCTTAAAAGAGATGAACTTCTCTTCAATCAAGTCTTGCTGGAGAACTTAAATAAATGTAAGTTTTGTCATTCAAGTATATTTAACCTCATTTCTACGTTAACACCTAAAATCATTTACATATCAACTGTGGTGAGTTTTGGGAAACACTTATCTATGGAGAGAACTACAAGGAAATGATAATATGTGGCTTTTGTTACATATTTATCTAAGTTAACATAGGAGTATAGTGAGCAAGATTCTGAAAATGCAAAATGCAATTTGATGGACACAGCATAATTGGTTATCCTGCAGGCAATGCTTAGTCAAAACAGATCTGATAGCTGTGATAGCATTCATAAATTCATATTGTTATGATCACATTCTCAGCAACCTAACTTCTTCAAACAGGGAAGGATGCATTTCAACTTAGATAAGAGATCTTTCCTCACTCCTGGTGAGTTCACCACTAGCACAAAAGTCTCTCCTTAATCCATAAAATTAAACCTGTCACAGTGACTTAACTTCATTAACGCAACTTCTTGATCCATGGCAAATTATTAGCAATACCAAATCTATGACTCTCAAGCTAATTAAGACTGCTTCTTTTGCATGATGATGATCAGATTCTGACTTTTAAGAATAACTGGAAAACATTCAAAGAAGGTAGGAGGAAATTATAAAGCAAAACAGCTCCTGAAGCAAAACCTACTAATATTATTAAAACGTCTACTCTATAATACATTTTCCAATTATCCTTAAGAAAAACACATCTCATCGCAGTCCATCACTATCTGTAATCATGGAGCATGATTTTTCTTTAATTCTCCAAAGGCAGAAAGAAGTAAAATGAACAGTTTTAAGGCTAGGATAAAAGTTGAATATAGGAATGAATACATCATATTTTTAAAATCTCTATTTTAGTCGCAGATGTCTTATGAAATAGGTAATACATGCACACAGCAAAAAAAAAAAAAAAAAATCAAACAGTTCAAATGGTTCACTGTAAAAAACAATTTACATTCAGCCTTTTCCCCCAGCTTCCCAGTTGTCTCCGTAGAAATCGCAGTTGCCAGTCCTTTGTGTAGACTTCTTGGGACATAGTCTGCTCACAAAAGTACCCTTCTCTGGGTTTCCCCAAATGCTGCCTCACTATACATGCAGCTATGCACCTTACCTTTTGAACAAGTATACAGAAAACCACTAAATATGTGTGCATACAGATTTGTATCATAATACATATATACTAGAGATATGGTCTAATTCTAGAACAAATTATCAAATTGAACAAATATTTATAGACAGCCCACTGTGTGCCAGACACTACTGTATGGGCTGGAGCATAGCTGGAAAAAGACCTGCTCCCAAAGCTACAAGACTTCCATTCTAGAGCTTCCTCATTAAGCAGAGCCTTCCTAGCTGCCGTGTAAAATCCCTACATCAACACATATGTCTATCAACAAAAACCTGTAAAATGTACATCTATATGCATGCATGCATTTGCATATCTATATCACATATATATGTTCTATATGCTTATATGCTGTATGCATGTACACACATATAACATATTGTGCATGTGTGTATCTGTACGTGTATAAGCTTTTTCCATCATCCAGACCCATAGTATGAGGAAACATATCCTGGCCTCCAGAAGACAAGAAGAAAAAAGATAAAAAAGGAAACAGAAAACTGGCATCAGAATCCACAAAGAGATAAGGAATGGTCTTCATTTAGAATGAAGAATTAGGGCTTTTAAAAGAAGAGCTTTATATTCTATTCAGGGTACTTGTTTCTTAAAGAAGATACTGACACAGATGAAAAAAAAAATGGCAAACACCATGCATTTCTGCATTTGGATGTGCTCTGAATGTGCTGAGATTCTGGAAGCCTCTGGAAATATAAAAAGGCAGCTGACATTTCAATGGGAAGGAGGTACCACTGGGTCACCCATGCTCTCTCTCCGTGTCCAAGATGAACTGAACTATTTGTCAGAAATTAACAATAAAAAAGGCATAAATATTTTCTAACGGTTCAACGCCCTCAGCCTCTCATAGACAAGACTAACTACTGCTTCTACTAATATATAAAAATAGATGGCAAAAGAAATCACAAGAGAAAATAAAAGTTCATTGGTTGAGATTCTTCCCCCTAAATTTATTCTTTTCTTCTGATAAAGAATAAACACATCTATTCATCCACCCTCTCATCCATCCACCTGTTCATCCATCCATTTGCCCATCCATCTATCCATTCATCCATCCATCTACCCATCCGTCCACCCATGTGTCCATCTATCCCAATTTTTGCTAACTACAAAACACAAAATAAATCTTTTATTGAGATAGCACCTTATTTCCAAATTATATTACTGGCACAGACGTGTTTCAACGTGTGTATCTGTAAGTTCATCCAGGTCACCAGTTTGGCACACTATCACTACAGAAACATATCACTACATAAATATCTAGGACTGAACTCAAATACAGATTTTCTCTTTTCCCTCTCATTTGCTGTACAAGCAAATCTTCAAGAATAAAAAGGAACGGCCCAAACGAGAGCTGCTGATAATCCAAATTCCTAAAAACCAACATTGAGCAAAGAAGCACAGAAAGGAATCCAGATCAAATCATCCCCACATTGGTCTCAAATGCTCCTTGGTAATAAGCCAAAAAAAATCATAATAGTTGTCAGCTCAGATTCATGAGCTCCCTGCTAGAATAAATAATAAAAAATAAGAATATTTTCCAAACACTGAGCTATGAAGTTTAAAAATGCACTCCAGAAATAATGCATGGCATACCGGAATTCTTCCTTTCGTTATTGTTGAAATTTTCAATAGTATCATGAGCATAAAGCAACATACAGGTGACAAAAATATGTGACCAGACTAGGAAATCCCCTGAGCCACAAATGAGATTTCAGGAAAGTGCAATCAAACAAGAACGACTGAGTTTCAAGCCTCCCTTTGCCCAGCTGTGAATTGATTGTTTCTAATTTGGTGGCTATCAGAGACAGATTCAGGTTTTAATTTCTCCCTAGAGTAATCCACAATTCCCTGCAATTCTACCGCAGATAGTTCACTGTACCATCAGAAAATGCCTGCCCATGGATACAATCACATGCATTATATTTAAATATACACTGCAAACGTGGAATGCACTCATGTGAAGAGAGATGTATAGGCTCTGGTTTCTAACACTTGCAAAATGGGCCGTTTTATGAGACATGCAGAGTTTCAGTTCATCCAATAACATGGACTAGAAAGAGGTCATGTTGAAGAGGAACATGGTTTGTGGATCAATTCCATCTGCAGGGTGCAGTCCTTGCAGGTGACACGGTGCTCTGCCGGGGTGTTAAGTAGGTCCGCTGTGAAGAATAGCCCATCTTTCCCAAATGAAGGCTTCCATTCATCTTACCTGGAGGCCCTGATAGAATAGATGACACACACCAAATGCAAACCACAGTGGAAATGGTTGTTCGCAATCCAGGAAAAGAAAAAAAAAAAAAAAAGAGGCCACATTTGCAGCTGATCTGAATATATTGGAGGCCAGCTGGGACTCACCTGGTTTCCGAGCCAGCCGATTTCTTCTGACAAACGATGACAGCTGGTGCATACTTTCCAGTATAATCCGTGCGCTCCCTGACATCCCAAATGGAAGGGCTGCTGGCTCGCACGCTGATGATGTTCACGCCTTTCTTCACCTTTGCCCTGTTGGAGACAGCACGTGTGGGTCTGAGTCAGCTCTGGGGAATCCCCGGGTCATGCTGGTTCTGGGAACACGGGGAGCTTAATTGCTCACCGTTGCCTTGCAGGTGTAAGCTCATGTATACTAGGATTTAAACACAAATTTGCAGTCGCCTTCCAATCCATCTGTCCTAATTTCTTTCCATTTTTCCTGCCTTTAATAAAGAGCTAGAGATGGTATATGGATAGCCAGCAAACATTAGTTACAGAAAGAAACAGAATATCGTTGCACTAGCTTGTGTCTTTAAATAAAGCCAAAGCCAGACACAAGCACAAAACTACCTGAAACCCCTTAGCCTGGCCAAACTCAATAGAAAAAGGCAACTAAAGTGCAAAAGTAAAGATTGAAATAAGAACACACATTCACTGAATGTATCCCAGTGCCAGGCACTGATGGACATTTAGTCCCTATTACCTACTCTTCCTAGCAAGGTTCCAAGCCCAAAATGAGGCTGAGGTTCAGATAGGCGAGGGAATAATGATTCCCTCAAGTGATCCACCTGCCTCAGCCTCCCAAAGTGGGAGCTACTTTGCCCAGCCCTGTTAACTTTTTATAATCTTGTCTTCTTACTGTATGCTTTCCATTCTATATGTTCTTTCCAACTCAAGTTTCTAAAAGAAACACAGAATAATGAAACCCCATCTCGACTAAAAATACAGAAATCATTTGAGGGTGGTGGTGTTCTCCTGTAGTCCTAGCTACTTGGGAGGCTGAGATGGGAGGATCACTTGAGCCTGGGAGGCGGAGGCTGCAGTGAGCTGAGATCGACCCACAGCACTCCAGCTTGGGTGACAGAGTGAGATCCTGCCTCAAAAGAAAAATAATAATAAATAAAATATAAAATAAAATGCAAACGGTTTGATTTTTGTTTACAAGCTGGCCTAGAAGTTTGAAAAAGATAATGCTTCCTGCTGTGTTTTCTCTTAGTCCTTCAGTGGAAAATAGGAAAAGTCTTGAAGCAAAAGTACCAAGGGGAACCTGGAGCATATTGATGGTACCTGGGCAGAAGAGGACGGTGGGGGCGGCCTACGTGGAGTTCCTCCAGACTCGTAATCACTGTGCCTACACAAACATGCAGACAAGGCAATGGTGCCACAGCCTAGACCTCAGAACCCCTCTCTGCCATGCCAGAGGAGAAAGTGAGACCACCTCCTGCTATTAATATTAGGGACAAAAGGTGAGGAGGAGATGACAGTCGTAGGACCAGGGCTTCGAGAAAAAGCAGGACATGTCTGTCCCTAACACCGAGAACAGTATTTCCCATGGAAACAGTTTTAAAATGTAGTGTGCAGGAAAGACCTGAGGCCGCAGGCTTGAGACAGCCCTCCTTAGGAAAGCCCGCTTGCAAGCGTGGCTGGGAACTTGGATTTGGGGAGAGTTCCCTCCCTTTTCATGGTCAGAGGGGCTCACGCTGCCTAGACTGGACAAACGAGGTGGTTTATGCTGGACATTTTCTTATCTTCTGGGAGCGTAGAATTTTGGTATGTGCCAGGCAGAGGGTGCCCCCGTGAGCAGTCCCCCAGTGAAAACCCCGAACTCCTGGGCTCAGGTGAGCTCCCCTGGCAGTGGTGTCCCAGCTATGTGCTGGAGGAATTGGAGGAATTAAGTGCATCCTGCATGACTCCACGGGGAGAGGATTCCTGGGAGCGTGAGCCTGGTCTCCTCCCCTGTGCCTTTTCCCCCTGCGGACTGTGCTTTGTGTTCCTTGGCTAATACATCAGAGCAGTGATTCTCACCACATGCTGAGTCCTATCCGTTCTAGCGACTCGTTGGACCTGGGGGTGGTCTTAGGAACCCCTAGCACACATACTGATTTGGCTAGTCCACAAAGAGAGCAAGAATTGCTTCTGAGGTGTGGCCCTACTGCAAAAGTTCGCATTTTTAGAAGACAATCATCATGTATAACATTATTTCTATGGGGGAAAATACATATTTTATGTTTTAAATAATCATTGTGCATGGAAACACTTTGAATGCAGTCGTTTAAAAATTGGGAATTGCATGCAGATGCCAAAAAGCCATCTGACCTTTCTGGATACTCAGGTGAGACACTCAGCGAATAGTTACGATTCCTGCCTTGCAGAAACTCATTTAAATTGTAGGCAACCAAGACGTGGTAGCGAACAAAAGTGCAATCCGCTGTGGACAGCTACTATTATATTAAGATGAATTCTAAAGGCTGTCCCAATTACTCTGCAGTGGAATTTTATTGAATCAACATTGCTTTAAATAAATAGGTCATCAACCTGGCTGTGACAACCTTTTCATTATACAGGAGATACTAGCACATAGGCCTTTTCTGATATATAATGGGCTTATATGTTTTTCTGAAATTTTATTCATAAGTAGGCTATTTGGAATTCAGACGATGTTTCTCCAATGAATCCTTTTCAAGTGCTTAAGAAAGGACACGGTGGCTTGTTTAACCCATGGAGTATCCAGCATTTGTTGCTAATAATTCTACAGTAGCAAATGAAGCTATCATCGGTAGCATTATTTCTGCACAAACGTTTTTTCCTAGAATTTTATACAGGACACTGGGAATTGTCTTTCAGAGACCCAGAGCATTTTCATAAGAGAAGACGCATTTCTAGGGCATGTTTTAGATGTTTGGAATTGGAGAAGGCATACTCACTCAAGAAGTATCCTTGTGTGTGAATATCAAGTAAAATGCATGCAATAAACCGGACAGTCATTCTTCGGAGATGTAGACACGGTATTTACTGAACACAGTGTGTGTTGGGTTAATAATTTTGAAGCACGAATCTCAGAGCTGTCAGTGGCACCATTTGGAACCACTCAAGTAGTTCCTAGAACACATGCCACGGGGCTCCACTGGGTCCGAACCGAATGCTGGTTTCTCCCGTTATGACAACTGAGTTACCTACATTCATTAATGGAAGTGTTATAACCTACTTGTGGTTCAATAAATACAGGTTACCCTGACAGCCTCATTACACAGAGATAAACACAGCACTTGATTTCTGAAGATAATTTGCTGTAGATTTATTCCTAATAATATATCTACCATGGTGATGGGGGAAAGCCATAATTTTCCCCATAGTATGCACATGCACTGTGACTGGGTATCAACAAAACCTGCCTGGGGTTAAGGGTATATTGTGTTTTTAAAACATAATAGAACTGCAGGGACTGTGTATATTTTATATACATATATATATAAATATATATGTAATGTGTATATACATATATGTATACATAATGTAGAATATGTATATATTATAAACACACACACGCACAGTTTCAAGTACAGCATCCAGGGTTCAGAAATGTGGTGCGCAGTTGTTGCTTTTGCTCCCCCTACCCAATCTCCCCTTTCCTGGGTAGCAGCATCTTGATTTCGCTTATGTGACCCACCCCTCTGCCATTGTATACCACCATGGTGGACTTGTAAGTCGAGTTTCTCCCTCCAACCCTGGACAAGAGGTGGACACATGACCTAAGCCAGTCCAGCTGAATGATTCTCTCTGGAATATAATCTTGAACAAAGAGACACAGCAAATAAAAAAGGTTGGGGGAAATTCACCCAGCCTTGTAGCTCTGGTACAACTGTCTATTACTTCCTTCTCTCTGGTTTGCAGGAATTAACACAGCTAACATTTCTGAATCTGGTTCTCAGCCTTTCCTTTAGGCATATAGATATTCCCCATCCTCCCATCTAGTCCCTTCTTGTTTAACGTAGCCCGAGTTATTTATGATCATTTCCAATTATATAACAAGGGGAGGCTAAGATTCAGTGACTTCCAGAACAAGGAAGTGTATTTCCTCCTCCTGTGAACATCCATTGCTGGTAACCCAGGTTGTTGGGTGGCTCTATTCCACTCAGTCATTCGAGGATCAAGGCTGAAGGCATCTCTACTGTTTTTAATCTATAACTTCTAAAGTCTCTGTGCTCATGACCATTCCAGCCAAGGGGAAGAGGGAAGAGCAGTAGACCAGAGCCAGGGATTTCCTCTTAAGCAGATGAGGTGGGCATTGCATACCCAAATTCACTCACCTTCCATTGCAAGGAGCCTAGTCTCATGGCCACACAAGGCTGCAAGACCAGCGAGTGCTGGGAAGTCAGTCTTTACCTGGACAGCCACATCCTCACTGTGGCCCTGTCACTATGGTGGAAAAACAGATGGGTTTGGGTGGAGGATTTGCATCTCCCTTCACCACAACCACCAGGGGACTCCAACTGATGGGAGGTGTCAGCCTCCTAAAGACTATAAATTTGAGTTCATTCTCCAAATCACTGTATGCAGAGACTTAGGCTGAAGGCAACATTGCCCCAAAGAGAAACTCCCTACTTACGCAATCTTGTCAGTGGAAGTGTTCTTAATATGCAACCTGAATACAGGCATATTCATTTATGAATTTCACACTGGGGCTACTGAACTAATACAAATGTGTGCTATAAAGAATGCATAGGGACAGAAAGCAGATTGATGAGATAAAAGTGGGATAAAGGGGAATTTCAGTGTTTTGTTTGTTGGCAGATTTATTTAAGATGTGTGTGTGTGTGTATGTGTGTGTGTGTGTGTGTGTGTGTGTGTGTGATATTAGAAAAAAATGAAAGAGGAAGAGAGAGCAAAGAGAAAGGAAGGGGGATGGGGAGAGAAGTTTTGCTATATAGGGTTCAAAGCCCAAGAAGAGAAATTTGGATTGTGTGTAAGTCTCAGGCTATTTGTTCATAATGAACGTAGTCCTGTTAGAAACTATTACTGGCTAATCAGCTATCCGCAGGCTAATATTGGCCTTAATCAATAACTGACTGTAGAATTCCAGGGAATTGGAGGAAGGAAGACAGGAAGAGATCCAAACTTCTGGACTGCTTCTCTCACTTCTGAAATGAAAGATTTGTCTACATGTTTCTCCCCCAGAGATTCATGTGGCCACATAGTCTCTGAGTAGATCAAATCCTGGTAAAACCTGGTATCTCCATTTTTGAGTCCCATATAGGCTCAATCTATGGAACAATACACAGTGTGCACCCACCAAAGGGTGCCACATGCTTACGCATGTAGATTTGGTGATGGCATTCCTCCCAGTTAATTGATGGAAACGTGCCCTTTTGGGTCACAGTAAAGCTTTTTTGAATCGCTCCTTGTCTCCTTACTTATTTTCTTTCATTAATAGTGTCAAAGCATAAAATTAGCTTCATTTTTTATAGGTCGTAGCTGTATTAACATATTTTGAAATCATTCTTGGCTTCTAATTTCCGGTTGACCAGAAAAAAAATTATGACAAAGCCACTTTCCACTAAATCTACATGTTGATATAGCACATAACATTTTGCTGATATGATGAACCACTTCCAGCCCCATCTGGACGTCTTGGCCCTGCCCTCACCAACAGTTACATGGATATACCTGCTAACGGTGCCACTGTCAGTATTTTAGGAATCATGTCCCACTTTTCACTTTGGGAGACACTAGGCCCCTCTTTCTATTACTGGAATATACTTTGCTAAGTCTCCTTACTTTGTGACTATTCCACTACAGCCAGTTAAAGACCAACAGTGACGCAGAAGAAAGAGCTAAGCCTAGTTAAAGTAACAATCTGAATGATATGGTTCCAACTTCTTTGTCATGTACCCCATCAGTAAAATATTTTCATACGCGGCCGGGCGCGGTAGCTCATGCCTGTAATCCCAACACTCTGGGAGGCCGAGGCGGGTGGATCGCCTGAGGCCAGGAGTTCAAGACCAGCCTGACTAACATGGAGAAACCCTGTCTCTACTAAAACTACAAAATTAGCCGGGTGTGGTGGCGTATGCCTGTAATCCCACCCAGCTACTCAGGAGGCTGAGGCAGGAAAATTGCTTGAACCCGGGAGGCGGAGGTTGCGGTGAGCCGAGATTGTGCCATTGCACTCTAGCCTGGGCAACAGAGTAAAACGCTGTCTCAAAAAAAAAAAAAATTCATATGCAACCTTTACATAGGTTTGTATGTTTATAAACTTTACAGCTGACCCATGGGTTGGACTATTGAAATAATGTGTGCTACAAAACATACATACAAATGGATTAAAAATAATAAGTTGCCAAGTCCTGATTTTAGTTCATCCTCCAATTAATCATTTTGCAATCCCCTTAGGATGTCTCACCTCACGTTAAAGGAGGTCACTCGAATCCCCTAGACCCTTTAATTCCCAAGAACGGGGGGCATGACACACAGCAGCAGAAGTCATGTTACAAGGAAGTTCAGCTCTAAGTGTTCATATACCTTCACCTGTACAAGGGAATCTGTTTTCCCACTGCCCTTCTAGTGGGTAAAATTAAATTTAGAGGTAAGACCTGTGACTTCAATGCAACCCATTTTTGCTGTCTTGCTAAGCGTGAGGGATTACAAGGGCTCTCAATGGACATAAGGATGTAGAGAATAGTTCGAGGAGATCAAAGAGAAGAGGAATTTGTTCATAGAAGAATCGGGGGGTCTCCACATCCCCACAGGGGGAAGCCAAGAAAGGGGAAGCATGAGGGTATGGCTTCCACTGCCCTGAGGGAAAATGATAAGAAGAGTTTTCAGTAACTGGTGGATTCATAGAACATTAAAATGCCTGCCTCCTGGGTTCACACCATTCTCCTGCCTCAGCCTCCCAAGTAGCTGGAACTACAGGAGCTCGCCACTGGCTAATTTTTTTCTATTTTTCTTTCTTCTTTTAGCAGAGATGGGATTTCACCCTGTTGCCCAGACTGATCCCAAATTCCTGGGCTCAAGTGATCTGCCTGCCTCAGCCTCCCAAAGTGTTGGGATTACAGTCATGAGCTGCCGCACCCAGCCTAGAATTTTCCATTTAATGTTTTCGGACTCCAGAAAGCACAACCTTGGATTAAAGGATACTACTGTATATTAAACCTGCTGCTTTGATCACAGATCATCCTGGTCTCTTTTCTCTACCAGCTCAAGAGACAAAGCAGCTCAAAGCCAGAAATGGGCTAGGTACCTGCCAACTCAGGGGAGCTCAGTGGGGAGAATGACCAAAGGCACAGAGCAAGTGACACGGCCCAGAGGGGGAGCCATGCGTGGTGTCAAGTCTCTGACCAGGCCAGTTGCTGGCTTTGGGGACCTCCTGTCTCTCCTGGAGTACATCTGAATCCACCTATTTCACTCCATTAAGCCTAGTCTGTGGGCTTTTTTTTTTTTAATTGCCAGTGCAGACAGATGTTCAATGGCTTTTAAAAGCCATCTTAGAGCTACATGCTTTCTGCACATCATCTTTAGTCTTTCCAAGCAGCTGGTTTCCCTCCTGACAGTCAGTGCATGAGGAGGGTCCCCAAGGCAGGCGTTCCTACAGGTGCTAGCCAGTTCAGGAGAGATGTGGGATGAGTAGAAACCGGGTAGAAGGGGCTGCACAGCAGCCAGGAGCTGTGCCAGCGTGATGGACATGGACACCAGCTGTTAGAGGCTTTGAAGTCAGTGGCCCCACCCCTACTACTAAAAATAAGTACATAATAAGCCGTGGCTATAAAGGACTGAAGTGAGTAATTCGAGGGGAGTAAACCAATCTGCCTCTGGGTGTGTTTGTTCGTTCAGTGATTCATTCAACAAATATTTTTTTAAAATATTGAGACAGAGTCCTGCTCTGTTGCCCAGGCTGGAGTGCAGTGGTGTGATCTCTGCTCACTGCAACCTCCACCTCCCTGGTTGAAGCAATTCTCACGCCTCAGTCTCCCGAGTAGCTGGGATTACAGGTATGTGCCACTACCCCCACGTAATTTTCTGTATTTTTAGTACAGACGGGGTTTCACTATGCTGACCAGGTTGGTCTCGAACTCCTGGCCTCAAGTGATCCACCTGCCACCTTGGCCTCCTAAAGTAATGGGATTACAGGTGTGAACCACCACACCAGCCTCATTCAACAAATACTCTTATTTTTTTTTTTAGAGATGGGGTCTCACTATGCTGCCCAGGCTGGTCTCAAACTCCTGGCTTCAAGCAGCCCTCCTGCCTTGGCCTCCCAAAGTGCTGGGATTCCAGGCATGAGCCATCACCACTCTCTGCCTCATTCAACAAATTCTTTTCGACTTCTCCCTCTTTTCAGATGCTCTTCACACACTGGATATGCAGGTAAGAAGAACCACATGTTTTCTCTTGCCATGGAACTAACATTCTAGTAGGGGAGATGAAACGCAAGCATGCACATATTTATTACACTGATAAGTTCCATGAAGAAACAAAGCAAAGCAAGAGGTCAGAGGGCTCAGTGTAAGGAGCGGCTACTTAGAACCACTTACCTTATTTTATTACTTGCGTTTCTGAAAAACGGTAAAGCCAGCAAGAAACACACGTAGGCAGGCAGAAGGGAAATACGTAGACACACGCAGGTGCCTTTTATGTCTGATTTGCCCTCTGCCTAATATGGGAGTGGAGAAAGAACTCTCCTTGTTCCTGCTGAACACAGACCACCACCCAACAACAGCCAAGGATGCTATTTAAATATTTTACAAATTGTTATGTGGGAACATTGTTTATGCATTCATAGGAATCGTTATGACTCCACGCAGAACGGGTTTTCTCATCTGGAGAAACAAAACTTTGATATAGGCTGCACCCCTCAACATACCCTCCCAGAAATGGATGGCTAAATTGGGAGGGGATGGCAAGAGAGCGTATGCAGGATGAACCTGCATTCGTTCATCACCATTTCCAGAAACACAGAGCAAATGGTTTGTCATTGATACTAAACCAATAAATGACAACACTTTCTGAACTGCCCACGTGTCCATGGTTGGAATGTGGCGGCCTCATTCTTCGCATGTCACTGAGTCTCCTATCATGGGGTCATCAAATAAACCAGCAGACATGCAAAACCAGAGTCCCGCTCCTGCGGCACATAAGGAACCCTAAGCCATATCAAGTCCTTACCACGGTATCTGGTAGAAAATCGATTTTAGCTCTGATGACGATTATTACCATTATCTTCTTTGTTACACAGAAACCTGGATGCCTGACTATCTGAACAAAATTTTACCCTTTTTCCATCCCATCTATGTAATAACTAACCAAAGCCCTGACTCTTCTTAAAAACAAACAAAAACAAAGGAAAACAAAACAAAAAGAAACTAAACATAATCCTTGCCCTCCAATGGGAGATATGAGATGTGAGCTCAAAGTTCTAATCAGCCCCATAATTTCCAAATGTAGCCAAGTCAATCATCTCAGCAGACCCAGCAGGACAAATATTTGCAGACAAGCAGTTCAGGGGGCCTCCCCAGCACCTACTGTTTCAGAACACTCAAGTCACTTCCATGTTCCCAGGGCTCCACGATTCACAGGGGGCTGAGATATGTCTAGTTTTCAGGGTTTGGGATAAGACCTAATTTTACTGTCTGTTAAGAACCACAACCCTCTAATTTCATCACATTACATAATTGAACTGTATTGCTATTTTCTCAGCCTTCATGGTTACTAGTGTTTCAGAGAGATTGCTTAAATATACTTCTTTAATTAAAGAAGGCATTCTAAATCAAAAGTAGAACTATGGTTAATAAACGTAAATTCTCAGGGATGTCTTTTGGGAGGTTGTTAATTTTTTATTAACAATTTTTCATTGAAAAATAGTACAGAAATGTTATAAATATTCAAATGGCATGAATGGGGATACAGGAGAAGTCCCTCTTGCTACAGACGTCTATCGTCAAACTTCTCCTGAGTTTAGTGGGACATTTTCTAAGAGATTAACATACTTAGATATGTGGATTTAAAATATATGTACACCAATGACAACATACTGTACACACAGTTATACTATATATATGTATATGTAGGTATATCTATAATATATATATACACACACATATACGTACATGCACACAGTCATGCGCTGCATGACGTTTTAGTCATCAATTAACTGCATGTACAACGATGGTCCCATAAGATTATACCATTGTATTTTTACTGTACATTTTCTATGTTTAGATACGTTTAGACACACAGGTATTTACCATTGTGTTACAGTTACCTATAGTTTTAGAACAGTCACATGCTGTATAGATTTGCAGCCTAGAGCAATAGGCTATACCATACAGTCTAGGTGTGGAGTAGGCTATACTACCTAGGTTTGTATACTCCATGATGTTTGCAAAATGACCATATTGCCTAATGACACATTTCTCAGAGTGTACCCCTGTCATTAAGCAATGCATGACAGTAGATAGATAGATTAGATAGATGGATAGATGGATGGATAGATGGATGGATAGATGGATGGATGGATGGATGGATGGATGGATGGATGGATGAGTGGGTGGGTGGGTGGATGGATGGATGAGTGGGTGGGTGGATGGATGGATGAGTGGGTGGGTGGGTGGATGGATGGATGGATGGATGGATGGATGAGTGGGTGGGTAGGTGGATGGATGAGTGGGTGGGTAGATGGATGAGTAGGTGGCTAGGTAGGTAGGTGGGTGGGTGGATGGATGAGTGGGTGGGTGGATGGATGAGTGGGTGGGTGGATGGATGAGTGGGTGGGTGGGTGGATGGATGAGTGGGTGGGTGGGTGGATGGATGAGTGGGTGGGTGGGTGGGTGGATGGATGAGTGGGTGGGTGGGTGGGTGGATGGATGGGTAGGTGGGTGGGTGGATGGGTGGGTGGATGGATGAGTGGGTGGGTGGATGGATGAGTGGGTGGGTGGGTGGATGGATGGATGAGTGGGTGGGTGGGTGGATGGATGAGTGGGTGGGTGGGTGAGTGGATGGATGAGTGGGTGGGTGGATGGATGAGTGGGTGGGTGGATGGATGGATGAGTGGGTGGGTGGGTGGATGGATGGATGAGTGGGTGGGTGGGTGGATGGGTGGATGGATGGATGAGTGGGTGGGTGGGTGGGTGGATGGATGGATGAGTGGGTGGGTGGGTGGGTGGATGGATGGATGAATGGGTGGGTGGGTGGGTGGGTGGGTGGATGGGTGGATGGATGGATGAGTGGGTGGGTGGGTGGGTGGATGGATGGATGAGTGGGTGGGTGGGTGGGTGGGTGGGTGGATGGATGAGTGGGTGGGTGGATGGATGGATGAGTGGGTGGGTGGGTGGATGGATGGATGAGTGGGTGGGTAGGTGGATGGATGAGTGGGTGGGTGGGTGAGTGGATGGATGAGTGGGTGGGTGGGTGAGTGGGTGGGTGGATGGACGGATGAGTGGGTGGATGGGTGGGTGGGTGGATGGATGGATGGATGGATGGATGGATGAGTTGGTGGGTGGATGGGTGGGTGGGTGGATGGGTGGGTGGGTGGGTGGATGAGTTGGTGGGTGGATGGGTGGGTGGGTGGATGAGTGGGTGGGTGGGTGGATAGATGGACGGATGGATGGAGGGATAGATAGATAGATAGATAGATAGATAGATAGATAGACAGACAGACAGACAGACAGACAGACAGACAGACATTCCTTAACTTATGATGGGGTTACATTCCAATAAAACTTATTGTAAGTTGAAAATATCATAATTGAAAATGCATTCTACACTCTACCTAGTGAACATCAGAACTTAGCCTAGCCTACTGTAAGCATGCCCAGGGTGCCTCCATTAGCCTAAAGTTTGGCAAAATCATCTATAGTGTTGAATGTCTCATGTAGTTTATTGAAAACTGCACTGAAAGTGAAAAACAGAATTGGTGCCATGGGTGGCCCAAGTATGGTTTTCACTGGGTGCTTATCACTTTTGCATCATTGTAAAATAATTGTAAAGTGAACCACCGTAAGCTAAGACCATCCGTATAAATATACACATAAAAACATATCTTGGGAATGTGTCGATGTAAAGCATTTATAGATCCGCTGCATTCTTTTTTCTACACATACTAATCCATTGTGTGCTAGTATTTGAGCAAAATCTGCTCGACTGGTGCCCCCCTGATGGACACAGAGGTGGTTTCCAATTTTTGATACCATAACAAGTGCTTCAGGAAACTGCCATGTCCACACAACTCAACACACACATGTATGTGTAGGACAAATTCCTAAAAAAGGAATTGCCAAGTCAAAAGAGATGCAATTTGTATAGAACTTGTGAAACTGACATTCAGAAAGATTCTACCCACGTTTATATCCACTGACAGTGTCTTAAAGTCCTTGTTTTCTTTCTTTTTGATCTTTATAATTCTGATGAACACAGTATTTCATTAAGTCTGAGTGGTATTGAACATTTTTTCACATACATATCTTTGAATTTTTGTTTTTAAATTTAACATCTGCTCAAATCCTTTGTGCATTTCCCTGTTGCTTTGTTAGTCTTGTTTTTATTGTTTATTAGGAAATTGATTTGTAAGGAAAATCCCTCGATCCATTTGGAATTTGTTTTAACATGAAATAAAGATCCAGCTTTATATTTTCCTGTATGGTTTCTAAAATCACACTATTTATTAAATGATTCATCCAGTACCTGTTGGCATAAATGCCATTGGTAAAATATACTAAGTTTATTTGTGTTTTTAGGCTTATTTTTTTGGACTATCCACTTGCCTTTATTAATCTGTCTGCCTTCTCATGCACCAGTTCCTAAATGCTTTAAATACAATAGCTTATGACATATTTTAATATCTGGTAGGGCTATTTTCTTGCTATTGCTTCTTGATTTTCAGGAATATACTAATACCTCATATTTCAGTAAGAACCACTTCAGTTAGCACATTTTTAAAGGTAACCTTTCAGTTTGCAGAAAGAAAAGAAATTAAGAGAAAAACAAGAGAAAGAAAAAAAAAAACTCACAGAAGACTATCAAAAGGTGCTACCAGACTTTGGGACAACATTCCTCCTAAAGATTAAAAGTAACACTTATCAGTCAATTATGCTGCTGACGACCCACATTGGTAATTCTCTGAGACTACGATAACTGGCAAATGTGTCATCACGGACATCGGGATGACTCTGAGTCAGAACACGGCCCCAGCGACCTCAGGATAGCTTCCTTTACAACAGCTGCATCCCTAAGTGACGTGTGGTTTGAGTTCACAGTAATTACTCTGGGTGACAGCCTTGGCTCCAGGCATCCAATGAGGCTGGCCTCCAACAATGAGCGGTCTTCTTCTTTCTGGTCACTGTGATTGGGTTCACACTTATTGATGAATGTCGGGAATTTTCCAGGAGCGACAAGAAAAGAACTACCCCCTCCCTCCCAGCTTCCTCACTCCTGACTTGACTTGGGAGAGTGTGAGATTTGATCTACTGCACCATGAAGAGGCTGAGCATGAAGTCAGCCCATGGGAAGGGAGAAAAATCAAGTCCTACTCGCATTGGGGCCATGGATTCAACCATTCCTGAAGCAAGTCTATGCCTGTCTTTTAGTTACAGGAGACATCCAGTTCTCTGCTAGTCCACTTTTTAAATGTTTTAGTCATCTCAAGTTAGAATTTTTCTTCTATTTTTCATTTATTTTTATTTTCTTTTATTATATTTTTAATATTTGTATTTCGTTGTGGTAGGAACTGTTAACGTGAGATCTATGCCTTCAACACATTTTTAGGTGCGCAGTAGAGTATTGTTGACTATAGACACAGTGCTGTGCCATGGATATCTAGAGCTTATGTGTTTTGCATAACAGAGACTTCATGCCCATTGAACAGGAGCTCCTCATTCTCCCACTCCCTGCCTTTGGCAACCAACACACTACTCTCTGCTTCTATGAGTTTAACCATTTTCTGACACCATCAGCTGAAAGCATCCGTTTAGGTGTAGAGAGTAAGTGTGGTTTCTTGCCGTCTTTACAACTTCTGAGCCTTTTTACACAAGTTCCCATTTTACAGTGAAGTGGGAACAACACTAAATGTTCATTGACTAGGGTAGTTCCACTCTGGCAAGAACACTTGGTGTAACTCTTCACGTAAAACCATCTCTCGGAGCTGCCTCTCTTCTTTCCAGCAAGAGGACCAGGAATATGAGGAGGAACATGGTCTACATGAGAATCATAGCAGAAGGAGGGATGTGTCCAGGTGCCTCTTGGACACACGCACTGTCTGTTCTCAGGCTGTCTGAGCCAGCGTGGGGTTCCATCATCACAGGTGCATCTTCTGCAGAAGCCAGTGGCTGGGGTCCCCTGGGGTTTCATTTGTGTTATGGGATCCTCAAAGTCTGGTTAAGACTTCCACTGGCCTGACTGCCCCCTGTCCCCACGCCCCGGTACTCTGCCCTGCAATCATAACCAACAATGTGCTTATTTTATTTAACAAATGTTTATATAACCCTTGTCACGTGCCAAAAAAGCTTCAAACATCCACTTGTTTTTTCTCATATGAGGTAAATACCAACTTTGATTCATTCCTGAAACCCTGTTGCTAAATGAAATGTTGTTGAAAATATATGTATGTGTATGTATATTATTCATGTTAGTAGGAAAGATTATGACGTTTTCCATTTCCAATAGGCAGCTCCCTAGACATTAGAAACATAAGCTACACCTGCATTCTCCTTTAGAGCAATGTATATTAATGCCATCAAGCCCCAGTAATTCACAGCAAGCAAGGAGAGGATCCATTGCAAAGCTAGGATTTAAATTAAGAAGAAAGCTCTGAGGCGGGTGGATCATGAGGTCAGGAGTTCGAGACCAGTCTGACCAACATGGTGAAACCCCGTCTCTACTAAAAATACAAAAATCAACCAGGCATGGTGGCGCACACCTGTAATCCCAGCTACTCAGGAGGCTGAGGCAGAAGAATTGCTTGAACCCGGGAGGTGGAGGTGGCAGTGAGCCGAGATCATGCCACTGCACTCCAGCCTGGGGAACAGAGCGATACTCCATCTCAAAAAAAAAAAAAAAAAAAAAAAAAGAAAAGAAAAAAGCTGCAGACAAGGGTAGCTATCATTGCAAGGAGAATTTTGAAGACTTCTGAAAGACATCTTTGCAAGCAGCTTAGAACCATCTATTTCCATACAGTTTATTAATAAGTTAATTAGGATATATACAGGTTATGTTAGTTTTCTAGCCTTGGCATAACAAATTCCCACAAACTGGGTGGCATAAAACAAAAGAAACTGATTTTCTCACAGTTCAGAAGGCTAGAAATCAGAAATCACTATCTTGCAAGGCCATGCTTCCTCCAGGGCTCTAGGGAAGAATCCTCCAGCTGCTGCCTCCGCTTCTGGTGGTGACCAGCACACCTTGGCATTCCTCACCCGGTGCAGCATCACTGCTGGCTCTGCCTCCATGATTACACAGCTCCCTTCCAGCGTCTGTGTCTTCATGGGGCCTTCCTTTTAAAATATTTTCTAGTGACGGGGTCTCACTCTGTTGCCCAGCCCGGAGTGAAGTGGTTCAGTCAGAGGTCCCTGCAGCCTCCAACTCCTGGGCTTAAGTGATCCTCCTGCCTCGGCCTCCCAAGGTGCTGGGATTACAGGAGTGAGCCACGGTGCCTGGCCACGTGGCTTTCTCAAAGGAATACTGGACCTTGGGTTTAGGGGTCACCCTAAGTGTGACCTCATCTGAAGCTAATTAAATCTGCAGAGAAGGTCACATCCACAGGTGCAAGGGCTGAGGGCATTTTTGGGAGCACAGTTGAACCTACGACCTTGGTCATTTCAGTGGGTTATCTGCAAACTTCAGTGGGCAGCCTTTCATGGATGCCATTTACACCCAAACACAGTGCACAATTAAAATTTGTTCTACAGGATGTTCTCCAACTAGAAAGTGTGAGATGAGTAAATTGCTTAAACCTGTAATGCTGAAATAGCACTTCTCATAGTGTGCTTTTGGAGTGAAAAATCAATACTCTGCTAAAAGAGTCTTGTCTGAAAACTGGTATAACTTTGCAAGAGCTGTTATGAAAAGAAGTTTTACCCCATGTTACAGATTAAGTTCTCTGCAGCACAGAGAGGTTGAGTAGCTTGCTCCAGGTCACACAGCTAGCAGGCGGCTGACTCCAGGAGCTCTGCTCTTACGCACTATGCTATGCTGTTACTTTTGGTCACTGGAGGGTCTCTGCTGGCAAATGTGACAATTTGTGCCCTATTTCCCGTCTCTTTATAGGGCATATGGATCTGAGTACATGGATACCACTAGGCTGCAGAGTAGAGTCAGCCTCTGCTGATAAGAATTTAGATCTGGCTTCAATAAACCCTGAGTATTTAGTTGTTGCTTAATCACCCCTGTGGGACAATTTCCTTCCAGAACTCAGATTACTCAGAGTGGAGGCCTGGCCTTGGGGTTCCTGCCTATCTCCCTCTCCCAGTTTAGGGTCTCTGCCCCATCGGGGCAGGGAAGATACCTGCTTCACTCGGTGCCGGAGGCAGTCCGCAGCACTCACTCTCCTCCCTTCTCTCTCTCCACAGTCCCTCAGGCCTGAATTTATGTCTGCAGAGCTGGAGTTTGATCTTCGCCCATCCTGTTCTCCTCCTCCCTGCTCTTAGAGTACAATAAAATCTATTAATGTAATCTGCTAGGTCTCCCTTATGGTCTATTAAAAAGGGAAGGGCTAGGAAGATTTTTCAAGAGATCCTCCTCTCAGTCACGCCATAAAATCTGGCTCTCAAGTCAACTTCCCCGCTGAGGATGAAAATCCCATATTGGATCTTAGGACCTGGGTCATGGCCTGTTCTTTTTCTCTTCAACTTCCTGCTGTAGAACCAGCTCTCCAACATCACAGAGGAGCCTGCTGAAACTCGCAAAGCTCCCACCTGAATTTGACACATGCCTCTCCGGCTCACACGTCACATGTGACCTCACCTAACATCAAGGTGGGTGGGGACGTTAACTCTCCCATCCCTCCCCACCCAGGCAAATGGATGTATTGGACTGGCCAAGAAGAAAGTGGTTTACTCGGAAATGCAGAAGGGAAAGCACATTTAAGTATTTCAACAAACGACCTCCTTTCTCATTTTACAAACAAGAAAACAGATTGTTTAAAAAGCTTCCAAAAACTGGATATTTCCTTAGCTCACCTGAGTAGACTGCCGGACATGTGAAAGAAAGGAGTACCTCTGAAATTTTACATCACTCGCCGGGTGAGGTGATTGGTGAGGATTGTATCGCCATTTCCTCCAGACACACAGTGAAACTCACTTCCTGATATGGTGTGGCTGTGTCCCCAACCAAATCTCATCTTGAATTGTAGCTCCCATAATTCCCACGTGTTTTAGGAGGTCCCGGTGGGAGATAAGTGAATCATGGGGGTGGTTCCCCCGTAATGTTCTCGTGGTAGTGAATAAGTCTCACGAGATCTGATGGTTTTGTAAGGGGAAACTCCTCTGGCTTGGTTCTCATTCTTTCTTGCCTGATACCACGTAAGATGTGCCTTTATTCCTCCTTTGCCTTCTGCCATGATTGTGAGGCCTCCCCAGTCATGTGGAACTATGGGTCCATTAAACCTCTTTTTCTTTACAAATTACTCAGTCTCAGGTATGACTTTATCAGCAGCATGAAAATGGACTAATACACTTCCCTACTCCCTTTGACTCTGGGTGTGGTAATGTGTCTTGCTTTGGCCAATGAACTGTGAGCTGAAGGCCTGTTTGTCACCTTTGGTGGAAGCTAGAAGGGATAAAGCTGTGTTATGTCATCTTTTCCTTCACCCCTGTGACTGTAAATGTTCTAGGAGGTGCCTGCTCCACTAACCTGTGCCCTTGCTGAGGACAATCTAAACAAGACCTTGGCAAGTCTTTAATGTGTGAGGGAAGTAAACATTGTCGGCCTCAAAACATGAAGGTCTTCAGGTTGCTTGTTCCCGCAACCTAACGTGGACAAATTGCGTTTTAGAGAAAACCTCTGGCTCTCTTTCCTATTAGGATATAAACATACAAACGAAAAGCTGGAATCAGAATCTGTGGATGTTTACCCAGCTCTGATTACATGAGACAAATTGACCTGGTTGTCATGAGAAAGATTAATTGAGTAGAACAGAGATAATTCTCCAGATTCTACAGCAAGCACTGGATGAAAAGAGAGCGGGCACATCTTATTTTTGACAAAGCTAATAATTATTCCATACTGGTTTTTTTTTCTATATTTATGCACTAAAAAACCCTGAAAGAGCAACTTGTGGATTTTTTAACTTCAGGAGCTAAAGGTGAGAATTAATTCCTCTGCCTTCACAACTGTAAAATGGGATTTGTCTAACAAGGGATGAATAACTGTGTCCCTCTCTCTGACTGCCCCTCTGAAGTGTATTCCGTATTTCCCAGCCTCTTGATTGGCAGCCCACTCCTGGGCTGCTCCTCTGTTGACATTGCGTCTTGGCACTTAGCAGTCCACGTGCTCTAATGCCGTGATTTGTCAGAAGCCAGCTGTTCCACTCTGCACAACACTTAAGCAACCGCTTCACAGCCATTACCAGTCTGCAGTAATGACACTGGGTGAAAGCTAAGTGCTAAACTGGTTGTAAACTACAAAGAACAACAGGGGAGGTGAAGATAGACACTTTGATAAACAAGAAGGGGCAGCTTGTACCTTCTGATCGACCGGTTTAAATCTCCACTCCGCTTTCCTCTCACCACTTCAGTTCACTTGGTGTTCAGCAGATATGGCAGATTGTATTTCCAGAGATGACCACAACAGTATCTATCTCGTATCCCTTGTGCCCTTCCTCCTAACAAGCAGGAGCAGGAGGAAAGCTTGTGCTTGAGGTAGAAGTCAGGCTATGAGGCTGTGAGTTCCATTGTGAGAGAAAGATCAGCCTCCAACATCCTCTTGTGATGTTTGGAGCTCAGAGCCACCACTTAAGAAATCTAAGGCTGCCATATTGTGAGGAAGCCCCATCACACCACAAAGTAGTGCCATGAGTCAGTCTGAAGCCCCAGAAGGGGTCCCAGGCAAGAGCCAACCTCAACCATCATACATGTCTGGAGTGGACCTTCAGAGGATCCCAAGCTTCAGGGGTCTGCCAGCTCCTCCAAGACTTCCTGGCTGAGGCCGCAGCCATGGTGGAGTAGAGGCATCCACCCACTCTTGTGCTTCCCAGTTCCTGACCCACAGCATCCAGGAGCATAAGAAAATGGTGGTTGTTTAGAGCATTCAGTTTGGGTGCTTTGTTATGCAGTGAGCAAAAGTGGAACAACAGTGTTCTGAAGTGAAACTGGAAAATCACTGCCTGCCTGCCCTGGGTGTGCTCAGAGGCCAGGCCGGGCTCGGGAAGGCGTGTCTGTCTCTTGGGAGTCATTAAATGGCAGCTCAGAGGCTGAGTGTGTCCTACAAATATTTTCCCTAATGTAATTTTACTCCATTTTGATCATTTGAGCCAATCATTTAATTAAGACATTTGCTTTAAAAAAATCCAGATTTTTGGTTGTCTTGGAACATAACACAATAATACTTGACCTATCTACTTCAGTATAGCGCCAATCGGCTGGGGCTGCCACCTGTAAACAGTGCATGATTTCTTCCATCTGTGCCAGTTCCCACGATTCCCTGGGGCACCTCCAAATACAAACCCCTCTCTTCTACACGCTCTGCCTAATTCACTTCGTTGTATTACCTGCCTGTCTCCCTGAAGGTCATAGAGTTGGGAACCTCTGCTTCTGCCCTTAGAATTCACCAAGGGTCGAAAGTGCTAATGCCTGAGTAACCACAGATTTTAATACATTGATTATCATCCCCTGATATTAAAAATAATAAAGATAACTCAACATCCTCTGTTATTTTGGTTGCAGTGAGGGATATATCACTGGGAATATGGCAAGTAGCATATACAGGCAGAAATAAAGGTAAGTCCTCTTCTGACCAGAAAGGCCTTGTACATAGGCGAGGGAAGGGTTTCTCTTGTTCTAAGTTCCTTCCTACAACATCAGGAAAGAGTATATGTGTTGGGCCTGAGAGTAAATAAATAAGTTGTGTTCAAGAAGAAATATCACCAAGAAATGAAGGAGGTATATCCATGTGCTATCTGGACAAGTCCAAGTCAAACCATAAATACACTGTATGTAGAACCGCAATTGAAGGATTGAGTTTGCAACAAGAAAGTAACTTTATAACTGTTTTCTTCCATATTAAAATCTATCTAACATATTGTCTACCTATGCATTTGTGTCTATTATCTATGATCAACCTATTATCTATATATGTAGCTACCTACCTATTATCTATGTACCTAACATCTGTTTATATCCATTATCTATTATCCAGCTATATATCTATCATCTACTTATCTACCTAGCATCTATCCATCCACCTACCTAATATCTACCTACCTAGCATCTATTTATATTCATATCTATTATATCTCTATGTTGTCATCTATTATCTCTCTGTCATCTACCTATCCATGTAGCATCTACCTACCTATTGTCTACCAATCTATCTATCGTCTATCTGTTCACATTATCTATATTATTTATTCTCTATGATTTATCTGTCATCTACCTAGCTACATAGCATCTATCTACCTACCTACTTACCTGATATCTATCCACCTAGTATTTATCTGTTTACATCGATTGTCTATTATCTACCTACATTATCATCTATTATCTGTCATTTACCTATCTACCTAGCATCTATCTAGCTACATACCTACCTATTACTGATCTATCTAGCATCTACCTATTGGTTTACATCCATTATCTATTATCTGTCTATATTACCTATCATCTATCTATCTGTCAATTGATCATAGCTAGTGACTCACTGTTCTCCAAGTATAAAGTGTCACCTTTTGATCCTGGCATTTAAGGTCATCCACAGTCTAGATCCAGCAACTACAACATACATGCCCCAAATCCAAGTCTCCGGTGACAAGAAAGGTCATGCTACCATCTGAGCCCCAGCCTTGCTGGTCTGACAGCATCCACCCAAGCAGCTTCAGTTCCTCAACCTTTCAGGGCCAGGCTCTTCCCCTTTTGAGACCCCGAGAGTGTCTCATGTTTGCTCCCAAATCCACCTGAGTCACTGCTTGTGGCTCATCCGTCATGCTCCCTGCTGGTCACTCTCACCACTGCTGCCCTGATGCCAAGCTCTCCACTCTGCCCCAGTGGCCGCACGAGTCCACCCTGGAGCCACCAGGCTTTGCACCTGTGCTGCAGCTGCTACGCTCATCTTTCCCCTGCCCCTTCCTTTCTGCTGTGTGCATGTCTGTGCACTGACAGTTCTGTGGTTTCCATATGGAACACCTTCCCCATGATAGGCACTCTTTTAGGAAAGATTCAAGAAGAAACTACCACACTGTCACTTAGAAACACTGTTCGTCTGTGCCTTCACGCAATGAGGCTGACTTGGTGGTGGGATGGAAAATGTTTTGCAGCTGGCAGGGAGAGGGAGCGTGGCTACAAGACTGATTTGCAACACCTGCCAATTTCCATGGTGTAAATGTTCCCACCATGACTGTTTTCAAGTTCCCAACATAGCACCATTAAATGTGTCATTGGGAAGAGATGCACACATTGGGTTCCCCCGAGCTCCAGCACCACAAGCACTCATCTTCCTTTTATCCCTAAATGCATCACTCTAGAAAGCTCATCTATTCCACAGTCCTCTTCCATTTTCCAGTTCACTGGACATGCTATTTATGTGTCATCATGATCACAGATACAACTCAAATTCTTTACCCCTGAGGATCCTCAACCACTAAGTAAGTTAATGCCAGTGGACTTGATGGGAGAAAAGTCACTTCCCCATGTTTTCCATACGTCCAAAAGCCAGTGCCCATCTCAAAGGAAACTCTCCAAGCTTTCTTTCCGGGTCTCTCCACAAATCTTTGATTACCCTTTAATCAACACTATCTCATTGGTCTTTCCTCAAAATGCTAGATATAGTCCCAGTTTCTCCTCAACTAGGTATGTGTCAGAATTTCTGTCTGCTCCATACCCCCCTCTGTGTGAATATGTCCCTTCCATAGTTTCTATTCCTTAAAACAGTGGTGTTCATGGCTCACCCTGCATCATCGCACCACTCTTTGGCCAAACCAAGCCAGGGTCAGAGACCTTATCTTAGGACTGCCCTTTCTCATCTGGCTTGTAGCCTATGGACTATGATGACAGCTCAAAATGTTTAATCAGATTTTGTTTCTCTCAATAATTTGAACCAAAGGTACTAAGTAACGGAGCCAGGTGGTGCTGGGTTTCGACATGGAAAATTCATGCAAGCGTGACCTAGGATGGCCGGCCATCTGCAAGTGGAAGAGAAAGGTGGTCGAGAGAGAAGCATGGAGCAGAGACACTGAGAGAGAAAGAAAAAGGTGACCCTTGATTCCCGAGGGCATCACAGTTGCTTACTGTGGTTCCAAGAGGCCTCACGGTATAGTACTTTACGTTCATGAACAGCTATGTGATTTTCTGCCTTCTTTAGACAACCCTCTTCTGAATCTTGTCCACCTGTAACCACCTTCTCTCTACTGTCACCTCTTACACAGAGACCTATAACATGGGACCATTTGTTGAATTGGATGTTTTCCAGCCAGTGACTGTCCTTTATTGGGAAGAAAATCCTGGAGACCTGCTTTCAGGGGGAATCACATGAGCTGCTGCAGGAGGGAGGCCAAAGGCTTAGGCACACCAGGTGGGTCAGACTTGAGTCCAGCTTCCTACAACTTCTCAAAGAGGTGGACTCCAGCTAGAGCAGATTCTCTTTCATCAGGCCACAAAATATTTCTGAAATGCTGACGGCCTGGTCTCCCTTGGTGCTTTCTCCCTGTTTTTTGCTGGAGTTCCAGTTGCTTGCATAATTCTCTCCTCTAGCCCTACTGTGGCCTAAAACCTCCAGCCCTCCAAAGAACAAATTCTCCCAGCTATTTTAGTGTCTCTCTGTCCTTCCCAGACACCAAATATCCTGCCAATGCTTAGGCTGTCAGTGAAAACAATGACAATAATAGGATTGTAACACATTGCTAAATTGATTGCAATGCCTTGATTTCCACTTTGGAAAAGGAAGCTGATTGCACAGAATTTAGTCTCCTTTTTATTAGTACTCAACAGCCCGATGGTATCCACATACAGCTAGCTCCATGACACTGGTGTTGAATGCATGGAAATGTACTCAGCCTACAGCAGAAGAGACTTGAATTCAAGACTACCCCACTGAAAAAGTAGGTCTGTTTCAGGCAGTACCTTTCACGGAACAAGCCTCAGGTGCAATGAAAGTTGGGTCTACAGACATAGAATTACCCTGGGATGACCCTGCTTGAGCAGTTGGATTATCTCCGGCTTTATGAACTATACGCGTTAAAATAGCTAGGGAAGCACCACACATTTATTTCAAAGCGTTCGTTTCATGTATAAAATGACATTCGAAGGTCATCAGAAGAAGAAAAATCTTTTTGGGCCTTCTAAAACTTATTTTGTAGATCATATTTTGTTGTTGGTATTTCAAACTAATTGTCAGGGAAAGGTAAGTGTGATATGCTTGTCAATGTCCAGGCCTTTTAAAGTTCTCAGTGTGACTCTGCTCATTCACCACATATCCTTTTATAACCCAAATAAAAAACAAAAAGTAAGAATAAAGAAAAAACTCATTGATATATATTAGTTGGTGCAAAAGTAGTTATGGTTTTCGCCACTACTTTTCATGGAGAAAACCACAATCGCTTTAGAACCAACCTAATATTTAAGTACACAGATTTTCAGATGTTATGGCTTTCATTGTCTGTGTCTCTCTCTGTAGATAATCTAGGTACAAATATAGAAATGTCTAAGAAAGCTGGATATACACATCAAATTTGATATTCTTGGGTGACTGGGTTACAGGGGATTTACATGTTCTGACTTACGGTTTTTCCATGAACATTTTCTGTCATGAATGTACATGAACTAGACACCAAGGCAAAGCATGGAACAGGCCACAGGGTGCTCCAGACTCCCTTTGCCTTCACTGCACGAGTATCAAGGTTGCTTTAATTCAGTCCCGAGGCAGGTGCAAAGCTTCGGGAAGAACAGTCAAGCTCTGTTCTGTTTCATTCTCTAACACAAACATTCCACTGCTGCTCATCTCACCCAGCAGCTGTCCGTGCAGCAACATTAGAGACAAAGGTGCTGTTTCTGCCTCTGCCACCACCCCTGCCAACGCCTGCCCACCTGGCACCTGGATCGGCACTGAGCAGAGGCAGGTCCCGAAGACTCTGCTCCATGGGTCCAAGCTGAGCGCAAATCCCAGCACGTCTCTCACCAGAACACTGGTTCTTTTCATGTCTTCCCTTGGCAATGGGGTGGAGCTTTATTTTTCCCCCAGAGGTGTTTTTGTGAGAAGCAGAGGGTTGTCTCTGTGGTGATTGAAAATGGTAGAAAAAAACCTCAAATACTAATATAGTAGGTTGCCTTCCTTTTAAAGCAGTGAATAGAAATAACTTTGCAATTTTACTTGAAGCTTTTTTATAGCTGGTGGTCCAATAACCTAGTTACCTTATTTGCATACACCTGGGAAATCCAGTGTCCAAAATGATAGCCCCTGGTAATGGAAATCTATTTAAATTTCAATTAGTTAAAATAAAATGAGGTAAATTCAGTTCCTTGGCTGTGCAGCAACATTTTAAGAACACGCAGCCACATGTAGATGGGGGTTCCCACATTGGACGGCGACGTTAGAGAACACTGCCATTGCCATAGAAAATTCTATGAGAGAGAAATGCTCCAGAATAATTTTGACAAAACTTTGTATCCCCAGGCACATTTTAAAGTTGACATTTAAAATTTTCCCTCCTAAGCTGCAAAGGTTGAAATTTTCAGTATATTGTAACTATTGACATTTTAAAATTAAACTGTTATATCCTTCTTTTAAAAGTATTCACTGGAATCTAAATACCATGGTGATTTGATACTCACCATTATTCACTTTTAAAGAAATACACAGACAACCTCTTCCTTACCAGAGTTAAGTTTTATAGCGGTTTACTTTTTTTAGCTTCCATTTTTATTTTACTTATTCCACAGAATTTTGCTCTAATGTGTTCTATTTTTACATTCAAATGTCTTTAATTGATTACTCTGTCATACTTCTCAGCAGCAAAAATATGCATATAGATTCAAATTTATTTTTTTATCTGTGCACACAGGCTCTAAATGTTCACTCCTAAATACAGAGAGTATAATGGTGGCTGCCAGGGTCTGGGAAATGAGAGAAATGAGGAGATGTGTTTAAGGGGACAAGAGGTACAAACTTTCAGTTACAAGATGAACAAGTTATGGCCGGGTGCCATGGCTCACACCTGTAATCCCAACAACTTGGGAAGCTGAAACGGGAAAATCACTGGAGTCCAGGAGTTCAAGACTAGCCTGGGCAACATATGAAGCCCTGTCTCTACAAAAAATTAGAAAATTCATCAGGTGTGGTAAGGCACACTTGTAGTCCCAGCTACTTGGGAGGCTGAGATAGGAGGACTGCCTGAGCCTTGGAGATGGAGGCTGCAGTGAGCTGTGATCACACCATTGCACTCCAGCCTGAGAAACAGAGCGAGACCTTGACTCAAAAACAAAACAAAACAAAAGCATGGATAAGCGATGGTTCTAACATTGAGCACGGGTGGTGATAGATGGGTAAATCTGATTGTGACAATGATTACACAACATATGCATATATCAAATCATCACATTGTACACCCTGGATAGGTACAATCTATTTGTCAACTAAATATTTTAAAATAAATAACGTTCTACGTTGAGATTTCATTAAAAATATATTCAGTATACACACAAGCAAAAAGACAGTAAAACAAACTATATATTTTAAAGAACAATTACTCAACATAATACAATGAAATGTTTATCAGAAATGAATTGCTATCAGGAATTACATAGTCAGGGTGGTGTATATGCTGAAGTAACAACCCCAACTCTTGCTGACTTAACTAAGATGCATCATTTGCTCAAATGTGATGTTTATGTGGACAGGCAAGAATCCAGACTGATGGAACCCAGTTTAGGATGTTGCCTTCACTACACACTGCTTTGGAATTTCCCGACCAAATGAAGAGACAGCATGAACGATCACATTCTGGCTCAGAAATGTTTCTACATGGAAGTGACACACACCATTTGGGCCAAAGCAAGTCACATGGCCACAGCCTACTTCATGTGGTCAGGGAAGGGTCCCAGTCCTGTGGGTTTCATCTGGACAGAAAAACTAAAGTGGCTCTAGAATATTTCAAGTAGAGAGTGTTTAAAATGAGGAATTAGAAACCACTGGCGAGCAACGGGTAAGGATCAGGGGACTACAGCAGATTAGATCAGCTCAGTGGGTGATTTCAAGCATGGGCTCCCAAGCTGCTGGGAACGTCAGCAATCTCTGTGAAGCCACAGGAAATAGTGACTTCCTGTCTACCTTCCAAAGCCTCATGCCTCTCATTGGCAGACCGTAACCCAGGGCCACATGGGAAACAGTGACTTCCTGTCTACCTTCCAAAACCTCATGCCTCTCATTGGCAGACTGTAACCCAGGGCCACATGGGAAAAGGGAGTCTGGGAAAGTCAGGTGTAAGGTGCTCTTCTGAAATGCAGAAGAGAATGTAAAGGGAGTGTCAATGACTGACAACTGATGTTCCAGTGCTGAGGCATTCTCCCCTAAAGACACGGGTCCATGGACTGGAGAAGTGTTGCATTTACTCCAAGAGCAAGACAGCATAGCCTCAACTCAATCCCTACATTTCAATGTTATAAATGTTGTCCTGAGAAATGTTGAATGGAGTGTACTTTGTCATAGTAATGGCACTCAATTATTGGAACTCCTATGACAAAAACTGTACGGTAATCCATCATCAAGAGTGATGTTTCAAGATCTGACAATATGAACACGTTCTCCTCCTACTTTGTTGAATGCAAAGAATCAGAAATTACATAGATGCCAAAGGAGTTGATATCCAGTCATTCGAGTAATCCACTTTCTCAAAGACACCAGCATCCCTAAATGTCTTACAGGGCCGTCAGCCCATAAGGTTTTACAACCCAACGCAATCCACCTAGATGAGTGACAAAATGGCTTAATTTATAAAGTAGGTACAAAAGCAAATGTGGAGTTGAGTTCTTTAACTTGAGGTACTTTTCTTAGGCAGATCAATTTCAGGAAAGAGAATATACGGAAGTAGAGAACTCAGAAAACAGATACTCTTGAAACTATTTACGTCCATATATCCTTTGAATGGTTTTGCATAGCAACACCATTGGTCTTAAATGGCCTAATTTAAGATCTCTGCCATTAGCAAATTTCCTCAGGGGTCTGAAAGGAGACGAGAGGTCTGGGAGATGAACAATCACAGCATAACTCACCCACGCAAACGTGAAGACGCCGGTTATTTTCTCCAGCAGGTACAAAAGCCTGTGAGTCTTATGCACATGTAATATCTTACCTGTGTGACAAGTTTCATGAATTATTACCATCTAAGAGCATAGATGGTAAATCTCTATTTTAATTTCATTCCTCTTCACCTAACATAGATGTCATGATGTAACCTAGAATTCTTCTTGCTTCTTGAATCAGAAGTGTTTATTAAAAGTCCTTCTACCTTGGGCTCTATGCTGGAATACAACCTCGCCCCCAAAAAGTCAACTTGATAGAATCTTTAATATTAAGCCTGCCTTAAAATACTTCAATTTCTTTACAATATTTATCGATGTAAAAAGCACAAGCATACTCTTGCTTTCTGTCATGGGAATCTAATCTAAATCCAATCACCCAAGGAACATGTTCATGGAGAAAACTCCCTGGGAAAACAGGATAGCATGCACGTGGAATATAGCTGCTGGCCTCCAGTGAAAAGAGTACTGTTCAGGCGAAGGAGGGTTTGGATGGAAAACCAACAGCTGTTGAGGCCAGAACAATGTATGAATGTTAAAGGAAGGCATATTTTAATTCAACATGAAAAGTGTCACGCTAACAGCTCTATGGGCAACTACATAAAGTCTGTGGCAATATGTAGGTTTCTAGGAGTGGGCTCCACTCTTCATGGGTGGGCACCCAGCAAGACGTCCAGGGGTCTTTATGTACATCCTCTATGAAAACACTTAACATTTAACATGCATCTTCTTTGTTTCTGACTCTTGTTTTTTGTCGTTGTTGTTTGTTTTTGTTTTCTTTCTTTTCTTTTCTTTTTTTTTTCAGACAGGGTCTCACTCTGTCACCCAGGCTGGAGTGCAGTGGCGTGATCTTGGCTCACCACAACCTCCACTTCCCAGGCTCAAGCGATTCTCCTGCCTCAGCCTCCCGAGTAGCTGGGATTACAGGTGTGCACCACTACCACCCAGTTAATTTTTTTTGTGTGTTTTTATTAGAGACAGGGTTTCACCATGTTGGTGATGCTGGTCTTGAACTCTTGACCTCAAATGATCCACCCACCTCAGCCTCCTAAAGTGCTGGGATTACAGGCATGAGCCACTGTGCCTGGCCAGCACTTGTTAATTGCTAGAGATATACCCGAAGACAAAATAGTCCTGGTTCATACTGTCACGGAGCTTATCACCCAGGTAGGAATAGATCAGGCAGGTGAAGTTAGCTTATGCTGTGGTAACAAATACCAGCTATAAAATAAACAACCAAAGTTTATCTCCCATTCAGGTACTTGCTCACCAAGGGTGGGTGACATCCTTCTTCAGGGAGAGTAAAGAGGGGCTCTACCACCGGGAATGCTGCCAGACACCTCCACTGGAGAAGATTAAACTCTCATGTTACTTATCCTGGTGTCTCCCTGTAAGCCACATGTCACCTTCACATTTATTTTTCCTTTCTTAGAGAAAATTATATGAGAATGTCTAGCTTCACAGTGATGAAGAAGTGTGAACTACTTCTCTGCCCAGTAGATATTAGTAAATGGTAGCAGCAGACTGCAGGGAGACAGGCATTAAACAGATAATTATAGGATGACAGATAACAGAGAGTGCAATGAAGGAAAAGTTAAAGGTACCATAAGAAAGTAAATTAGGGACTTAATTTGGTTTGCAGGATTCAGGGAACGCCTGAGAGGTGATACTTACGATGGGATATAAAAATGTGTCTGTAAGAGTCTATGACCTTACCATCCTGAGTCTAACCAGACTCTAACTACCCCTAACTTAGGATAAACAATCGGAACCACAACCAATATGAGAGCTATGCACAGATCCTTCAAATGCCTTGCCTGGAAGCCTAGGCTTTGAATCCTGCCTGACAGCAAGCACTGCTTTTCACTTGGCAACAGAGACCAATGCAGGTTCTCCAGAACGAATCTCATTCATGGAACACTAGGCATGGAATCTCAGCTGTTCTTCATAGCAGAGGGCTCAGAGTTTCTTCATGTCACACTAATAGTTTCACTGATTGAAAATCCAGAGAAGACAAGAATTGGGAGTCCCTGAGATAGTGCTGGAGTTCGAATAATTTATGGAGAGCAGTCTAGCACAACATAAGCTATTTAAAGCTGCATAATATACCCACAAACTCTTATTAAGGGCTGTGGTTTTCAACCCTATGAGACAGAAACCAGTTATCATTATGCATCACCGTGAAAGAAGATTAAAATTAAATCAATTTGTTTATCTCTGGGTTCTCTACCCAATTAACATTTCAGAAAGAGAAACATTCTGTCCAGATAAGAAATCAACCCTCATCCATATTGAGATATTAAAAATATAAATCTCAGGAGGTTTTCGGAAGTAAATTTAATTATCAAAAGGGCAGAAGACCAGTTAGGGCTCAGCTTATGAATTGTTGGTGCTGTGAGTTAGAGTCAGACGCTTCGGACACTATCCATTTGAATTGAAGGAAGGTGAAGTTTCTATGCAAATTAATTCAGATCCTAAGTGGATTTATCTCCAGAAATAGAAATGCCACTTTATTTTAATGACTGCTGTATTTTCTAAAAACCTTCCTGAGAAACATTTTACAGTGAAACACTGAAATTTTGTATAGAATATACCATGTATAGATTAATTCATTCATAAAATTCATGAAGGACTTGGGCTTCAGCTAAATAAGGATTTTTCCAAAATTCCAGGTATTTGAGTGTGGATAATCCATCTCAGTTGATTTTCATCATTTCACCAGATCCAGGTCATATTTGGGTTCATGTGTTTCAAAAGTGGCAATGGATTTGCAAATTCTTCCATAGTAGATTGAAATGGATTTGGGGCACACTGTACTCTTAGTGAAGACCAGAGTTTTGCTGCAGACCAAGTTACCCAGCTCGAACACCATTCCCTCCTAGCAAGCAGTTTTCCTTCACATCAGGTTATTAAACAAATTATTTTACAGGTAGATAACCTATCAACAGAGGACAGATTCAGTCAGGGAGGTTGTGAACAAGCCCTGAGTCCCTGCACAGATTCTGGAACCTCATAGAAGGGTATAAATATCTGTACTCTTGCAGGAGGAAGACCCAGATTCAAGATCCAGAGATCTGGTATTTACCAGCTCTTCCTCCTTGGATCATAATGTCTCTGAACCTTGATTTTCTAATATGGGAAATGGTAACAATTTGCTTAGCCCAAAGAACAGGATGATTGTGAGGATCAACTAAGACTCTGTGTGTGCAAGAACTTAACCACTGCACTCCCTGCCACTCCCCAAATCACCCATGCGCTCTATGTATGTTAAAGGGCCTTTGCTCATGCTATTCATGGGTGTAGAATATCCTTCAACCTTTGGTCCACCTGGAGAAACCCCGTGCTTCCTTTAAGATCCGGTTTACAGAAAGTCTTCTTGGGAAGACTTCTCTGATTTACTCTTCTTTGACCAAATCAGGTAAGCACCCCTGTACTCCAGTCATACTCTGTAGATAACTCTATTACGGCACCTACCACCTTGTGCTGTAATTGATATAACCAAGGCCTAATTTATCATAGGAAACAGCAAGCACCTTTATCTGTATACTTTTCATCAAGACAGCCCTGGCCTTGTGTGTACTACATAATCAACAAGTATGTTGATACAATCATCACATTTTAATTTTTTTTTTGACGCCGGGGGTGCTTTGGTTTATTCCAAACATACACCTGGAATGCTAAAAGTAGGCAATAGAGAATAACTGCAACATATAACTCTCCAAAGTAATGTTTAAACATATTACTCTGTCTTCTCTTGTCCATTTTTATAAAACCTTCAAGATCTTGTTCAAGGGATACAGTGACGTAAATTTCTGCTATTTTTAGAAGGCACACAGCCTGAGCTTTTTCTTTTATGTGTTTTTGATCCTCAGTGCTCTTGGCTTTGGGGATGTGTGCACTTGTGCACAGCTGAGGATATAGATGGATGTCTTTTCCCATCCCTCTTTCTTTGATCTCCCTCTTAATCCCTCTAAGAGGGGAGAGTGGGAAGACATGCTTAGATACACAGTGTTGGCAGTGTAATCAGGCACTGTGGTCAACCTATGAGGTCGGTGACAAGAGAGATGTGTATGCTTCTGGTAGAGATTTCATTCTGAAAAATCTGAAGTGCATCAAGGCTCTCGCCACATTAAACATCAAAGGTCAAGTAAGGTTGTCCTTTTAGGATAGATTCAGGACCCTGAGGGAAGGACAACCTGGCTGAAAGAAGATCTGGGATTGTGGGGAAGACAAGAGGGAGGGTTAACCCACAGACATTAACCCACAGACAGACATTCAACCCACAGACAAACGTTCAACCCACAGACAAACGCCCATCTGAGATGGAATCTTGCACCCAGGAATAATATTCAAAAAATACTGAACAATCCATACATTAAGGGGCCAATCAGGATGGCCGTGAATACTGACCTGGCAGTACTGCATTGCACCAGATAAATGGTAGCCTTGGGACAGCGTTTGGGGGAAAAGGAAATGACACCAAAGACAGAATCAAACTCCTGGATGATAGGAAGCAGCTTCTATTTCTAAAGATGGGCAACAGTTACTTTTAAACATTGAAAATATTTCAGGTATAACTAAGACGTTTTAGGGGATTTTCATTAATTAGTCCCAAAGTATCAGGCACATGGCAGTTGCAGTGAGCACCTAGCTGACCTGCCTAGGTAATCGCTAAATCTTATATGGAGGAGAGAACTGATCCTCGAAGTTGATGACATGCCTAAAGTCTAGGTGCTAATTAAGGGCAGCTCTGGTCTTAGAATCTAAGTCTCCTTGACTTGTCCAATGTATTCAAACGAAACCAGGGATTTTTCTGATACGTCACGTGGCATAGTTCCTGCAAAACACATGGCAGAAAGTTTCTGCCATGTTCATAAGATCTGACACAATTAACAGACTACAAGGAACATGATACGACGACCTGCTGCCTTCTGGCAAGGAAATCACTGAATCATCTGGGACAAGGTTGTCTTTTCCCTCCTCTTTAAGTGCTTTGTGGATGAAGAAGCCCATAGTCTCCTTGGACAGTTATCTTGAGCGTCTGCGATTTTCGCCACTCAACTTTCTTTTACCCTTCTTTCATTAAAGCAGTTCACTTGTATTTCTCCAGTGAACATGTCCCTCGGCCATTCTCAAGCCTTGTGGATTGGATGGAAATGACCCTACTCTTAATTACAAGTATGTTCTCAATGGCTTAAGTCAGGGATTCTCAATGAAATATCTGTGAACTCCTGAGGGAACCCCAAGATATTTTCAAGGGTTCTGCAAAGTCAAAACTATTTTCACCGTGAAACCAAGATGTTTTTCACATTTGTCACTGTGCTTCCATTTGTACTGATGGTACAAAGGCAATGATGGGTACTGTTGTCAGCCTGGCATGACCATGGAAGGTAGCGAAACCCAACTGCACTAGGGTTTGGTTTACTGTTGGAGTAGGCAGATGACTAGGTATGAGAAAAGTGGGGAGCCCCTGAGAAAGGAAAGAGGGGAAATACCTATGCAGGAAGGAATGCCCCAAAATGTCCCTTAAGATGCCTAGTAATTCACTCTGTGATTAAACTGTCAGACTATGGCTAGCCACATGCTGATGAGAAGAAAAATGGGTAAAGGGGAAATTCCTAAGAGACACACAAGTGCAGTAAGTACAGATTCCCCTGCTCTATGCCTTTCCTGGGGTGGCAGCAAAGGAGCAACGTGGCCATCTGGTGAGATTCATATCGATCACCAGCCCAGGCAGGTGCATCCATTGACAGTAAAGAAGAATCCCACAAACCTGGGTGGGAACTAGGTGGGACAAAGATGGAAACCCCACACAGAAGCAGGAAACTAGACCTAGACAAAAGCAGGGACTTGAGATAGAGGCAGGGACTTAAGGAAAGAGTTTGACCCAATAAAAACCACAGGAAAGAACTCTAAGGGCTGCTGTCATGTTGATATCTTATTGCTACAAAGAGCCTGTTGGTCAGTCTTAAGGTGTTGTAAAATTAATGCTTGTCAGCTGTGCCTGAATTCCAAAGGGAGGAGGGTATCATGAGGCAGGTGCAAGCCCCTCTTTCCATTATGCCCTGAACTAGTTTTTCAGGTTAACTTTAGAATGCCCTTGGCTGAGAGGACGGGGTCCATTCAATGGGTTGGGTGGCTGAGAATTTTATTTTTGGTTTCCAGCAGCCCACTCTGCCTGGTCTTTCAGAGCGAACCATCTCTTTTAAGCAAACTCTGTTACTACTTAACCCTGACTGCTACTGCAGCTCCCCGCTGGGTCAGCCTGCTCCTGTCTTGGGGAGGAATCTTATTTCCTTAATAAACCTTTTGCTTGGTTTACTGAGTGGTCTCTTGGTTGAATTCTTTCTTCCAAGAAGACTGAGAACCAGGGACCTCACTTCCCAGTGACAGTGTTGGTCACGGAGGCACACTCGCAATGTGAGAAGTGCCAGTTTCACTTAGGGATGTCCTTGAAGATGCAGTAAACATTATTACTTTTATTAAATATTTGTCTTCGAATGCACGTCTTTCTACTGGTCCGTGATAAAATGCGTATAGCACTATACTGCATACTGAATTCCTATAGCTGTCTTGAAGAAAAGCACTTGGGTGACTGAGTTGCAAGCTAAACTAGCTGGTTTTTTCATGGAACACCATTTTCACTGAAAAGAATGACTGAGAAATTATGGTTATTTTTATTAGGTATTTGACAAACATTTTCTGAAAAATGAACAAAGTGAGCTAGTCATGTCAAAAAATAATAAACAAATAAACTGGCAATATTTGTTACCAATGATCAAATTACAGGTTGAAGGCAAAAATTAGAATTTTGGAAAACTGGCATCTGCTACTGTGATTCTGAAAGCATCTCAGCATTGCAAACCAAAAGTAAAATTCTAAGTCATCTAACCAACTGAATGAACCCCTCCTCTTAGCCAAGGTCCTTCTAAACCTGAAAAACTAGTCCAGGCCATTATAAAAGGGCAGGCAGGGGTGGAGTGGGGTGGGGGAGAGGGGTCAGACGTGCCTCATTATACTCTCCTCCCTTTGGATTTCAGGCAGAAACGACCAGCATTAATATTAAAAGAGAGACTGTAAGACTGACAAAACAGACTCTTTGTAGCAATAAGATATCAACATGACAGCAGACTTTGAAAGAAATCAAAGTATTTTACCCGCTAATATATTTCTTGACATATTTTGAAATGACCCTACAAAGCTGTCTCTGGTGGGAAAAAATCTACATTCTGTAAAGAATTCCCTTCCCTTTCCAGGTCTTTACCTGATTGAGGAGACAATTAACTAAGAGCCTGGCACCATTTTATGTCTGATAAAAAATATTTATAATCTATTTACCTAAGCCTCTAGGCTTCATCTGCCTAGTAAGAACCTTGATTCCCACAACCCCTTATCTTAACTCAGACACTCCTGTCTGTGGATTCCAAGTCTTTAAATAACAACTCCTTTTACCAATTGCCAGTCAGAAAATCTTTGAATCTGCTTATGACCTGGAAACTCCTGCTTCAAGTGGTTCTGCTTTTCCAGACCTAACCAATGTACACCCTACATGTATTGACTGATGTCATGTCTCCCTAAAACGTATACAACCACCCTGTGGCTGGACTACCTTGGTGACCATTTCTCAAGACCTCCTGGGGCTATGTCACAGGTCCTCATATTGAGCTCAGAATAAATCTCTTCAAAATTTTACAGAATTTGACTCTTTGTCAATAATACTTGCAAGCTTTTCTGATGACATTGGTGCTGATATTTAAAAGAAAAGGTGACTTTGATACTGTAAAATGAAATGGGTCAACATTTGGAAGTGCAACATCACTAGTGAATTAATATTTTCCAAATTACCAATTCATGATATTATTCAATCATGTGTGGATACAAGAACCATTCAAAATCCAAGATAGACCAGAAGTTTATTGATAAGATTTTAGAATCCACATTGCAACTAACTTTAAGAAGCTGCCACATGACAAGTTTTAGTATAGTATTAAAAAAGAATATATGCAATAATCTGATAAAGCTATTAAAATATTCTGTTTTCCAACTACACATATATGTGAGGCTGAATAGTCTACCTATATACTTCAATAAAAACACGTTTTTGCTACAGATTGGATGCAAAAGCAGACATGAGAATTTAGGTGGTATCTGCTAAGTCGGACATTAAAGACATTTACAAAATTGTAAACAGTACCACCTTTCACATTAATATTCTTTTGAGGGGAAAATATAATTATTTTTCATACAATTACATCATTTATGTTACCATTCAATGGCTTTACAATTGCTTTTTTAAATACATGTATAAATATATCATTTTAATTTTCTCCGTTTTTATTTCTAATACGGTGCACATCTACAGGTATAAACTACATAAACAAATGACTTTGCAGAATCTCCAGTAGTTCTGAACAGAAAAAGAGGAGCCAGGGACCAAAAAGTTTGAGAACCACTGGTTTAAGCCAATCAGCATATCTCGCATCTCTCTTGATGTCTGACCAGCATAGGTGGTTTAGGGATGGATCGCCATCTGAATAGTGAGCAGTTAAGGAGGGGTTCTGGGCATCTTAAAAAGGAAAAGAGTTTTCATTTCTCTCCCATTCTGTTCAGGCTTGCATGAGGTGTCGATCACAGGAGCTCTAAGCAGGGAGATGGAACCTGCTTGGATGCCAGGAGCAGTCTGAGGATACACCAGCTACCTGCAAAGGCAGAGTTCCTGCAGGTGCGCTGCTGCAGTGTTGAGTCCAGTCTCCTTAAGGCCACCTCACACTTGGAATTTTCAGTTTCCCAAGGCAGGCATTCCCTTGGCCATTAAGTCCACTTGAGCATGTTTCTGTCACTTGCTACCAGACACCTAACTTAAATGACAGCCTGGAGGAGATCCTGTCACCTCTTGGTCTATAATCCAACGCACCGACAAACCCAATTCCCTGTGAGTAGAACTGGAGGAGAGTTTTATTTCTTGGGAGCAGACATACCCCAGAGTACTAAGAAACCATTGTTTTATGACACAATTTTCTCTCTGTCTCTTGGGAATTATCTTTTATTATATCAACAGCATTATATGTGAATGCATCTGTTGCGTTCAAAAATCTCAAATCGAACTATTCTCTTTTGTAAGCAGTCCCACTTGCCGGTGGAGGGGCAGGTCATTTCCTAAGAAGTGTGATTCTGAAACAAAGTGTTTAAGATCCTTGAAACATATTAAGCAGCATAAACTTATGTTTGGTTCATTATTCTGTATTTCATGTTATCTTACTGCTATCTCCAATTCATTATATTTAATAGTATGTTTGAGGAGAACTTGAATTTGTTTAGTTTTATTGTTTGGTTGGTTCAGCATAAATGAAAACCACATGGGGATACATTTAACCATAGATTTCTATAGTAACTGGAATCACAGGTCAGGAATCTGAGGTGTCAGTATAAATAGGGGCACAATCTCCACTCTTAAAGCAGTGACTCTCAAACCCTGGCATCCACAAGAGTCACCTGGAAGGGATTAAATCACAGAAGGTTGGGCCCCATCCCTGAGGTTTCTGAGTTAGCAGGTTTGGAGTGGGACAGGAGAATTTGTACATCTAACAAATGCTGTTGATCCTGGGTCCACACTTTGAGAGCCACCACCCTGGAATATCTTAGTGTGAGATGACATGGTTAGCTGCTGACTGCTAATGCTGCTGACAGCTACATTTGGAAAGATTTGCAGTAGGTAATGGGGAGAACAGGCATCCTAACCTAATAACCTGATCAATGAGATCTCAAATAGGCTTACACAATGCTAAAGATCTTCTGACTTAATAGATCAATGTCTCTATCATATCACTGCACAACAAGTGCAAAAATGCTCAGGGCAACCAGTAGCTGGAATCAAATTGAAGGTAAACTTGGATATCTGGGGAGAGTTTTATTGCACAGGCACAAAATAATGGACAAGAGTCTTCAGGGTGACATTACAGTACCACTCCTGCCACCAGGTTCAGCAAGTATGTAAGTGCCACCATCTCCTTGGATTTGATCTGTGATATAAATATTCATTGAGATCCTATTGTGTGCTAGGCTCTATACGAAGTATGGGGTATAGAGAGGCAAAGGAGAAAAAAGGCATTTCTCCTCTATATCACACCATAGTATTAAGGCATTTTAGGACTCAAAGTGGTAAACACAATTTTATTTAGATTTTCACAATGGAATTTGCAAAAGATCTAAGCACAAAATACAAGTACGGCTTAAGGTTGAGCAGCATGCCGATTTACGTAACACCCTCAACACTGACCCTGAAGGCTTTATGAAACAACTCCACTGAAGCGCCAGCCTAATTCTACCCAGCTCTACTGTGAGATAACTGGCTGCTGAGAACTGAAATCTGGAAACAAAAGTTAAATTATCACCCACTTGCTGCTACCATATAAAAAGGAGGGAAGTTTTAATTTTTCTACTGGGGGTTTGGTGGTGGGTGGATGGAAACTGAGACTGAAGTGGACATACCCTACTTCAACTCTAAGTCCCTGCAAAGCAGGGGGTGTGTGATTTTTGCTGAATGGCAAATAAAGCCAGCTGTTTCTTCAATTCTATGGGAAGAGACTCAAAGAAGCTGGATGATGGAACCAATCTTTGGTAGTTTTCTGTTGGCTGATTAAATCAACCAGAAGTGCCATAGTGAGTTCAACGGTAGGATACAAGAATCTAGAGCACATATTAGCAGACCAGTGAAGATGCTTGTGGCTTGAAGTAACAGAAGACCATCTAGAAGTCACTTAAATAAATAATGGGTTTATCCTCTTACAAACCATAGCATCCAGAGGAGAAGCAGTATCAACGTTGGTCAATTCCATAGCTCAATAAGGCTCTACTCTCTGCCATGTGAGCCTGTGGGCCCTGGCTCTCCTCCTGGTCCCAAGACATCCATTGTGGTTCCAAGCATCTCTTGGTGCCACAAGGATATCTGCCTTCATGTAGTTTCATTCAAACAGATAGCCTGAATCAAGGATTCATGTGTAGAAAGCTTTTTAAAGAGGTGAATCCTAGAATTGCTGGAAAAGATGACAAGACAGACCTAAAAGGAACCACAGGTTCATGACCAAATTGCCTCAATGGGTCACTGGAGGTTGACCCATTGATCAGGTCAATCCCACTGGGACCTATGGGAGCAAGTGCGAAACACACACCTCATAGCTACCCTGGGGCAAACGGAACTGCCACAGGCGTCCGATGAGGGCTGCTGCTAGGGGTGATAATTCCAGTGCAATCTGGGTCCTGGATGGTGGCTAAAGACAGCGCCCAGATTAGATGGAGAAGTGGTTGGTTCTGGTAGGATTCCATTTCTGCTGTTATTGGTGGTTGTTATTCGTATTTATTTCTGAAGTATTCAATTATTGTTGTTATTGGTGGCTGTAGCATTCACATTATGAAATAAGAAAACATCCCCAGAACTCGCTCAGGTCACATGAAACTGGACCAGCCACTGACATGAACAAGGAGATCCCTGAGATGGGTTTAGTAAACAAGGACTCGCCCACGGGGGCTGGGAGATCATGTTCCCCCAGCACATAGCCAGGGACAGGACGAATGCAGAAGCCAAGGGTGGCTGCGAAGTCACCAAGGAAGGCAGAGGGGCTGATGGTTCAGAAATCAATCATGCTTGCTATAAGGAGACTATGTCAGAGACAATTCTATTACATCTGAATGTAGACGTATGTTAGAGGTAATTCTATTCAATTTGAATGTAGCCAAAAGGAGATTGTCCTCCTTCCTGTGCCTGGATGGACACTGTTGAACAGGAATTTAATCCCATTCTTACTGCAGGGTGACCACAAAACCTCTATGAATGCTAGGAGTTATTTGCAGGCTACTCTTTATTATCTAAGTGTTAATTTGAAATTTAAGGCTGGGCGTGGTGGCTCACGCCTGTAATCCCAGCACTTTGGGAGGCCAAGGCAGGCGGATCATGAGGTTAGGAGTTCAAGACCAGCTTGGCCAACATGGTGAAACCCCATTTCTACTAAAAATACAAAAATTAGTCAGGCATGGTTGCACGCGCCTGTAATCCCAGCTACTCGGGAGGCTGAGGTGGGAGAATCACTTGAACCCAGGAGGCAGAGCTTGCAGTGAGCCGAGACCACACCATTGCACTCCAGCCTGGGTAACAGAGTGAGACCCTGTCTCAAAAACAAAATTAAAAAATTAAAAGAAATTTAAAACACACCTGAAGATGGAGGGAGAGGAGACACAAACAGCAGACATGGCTTGCATGTGCGCTGTGGGCTTATTTTGAAAAAGGGGCATTGCCAAAGTGTGTCTTTCTGAATTTAGGGAGTAGCCAATTAGAAGTAAATTGACTCCATTTTTGATCTGCTATTCCCAATGGAAAGGGAAGAAAGTACACATTACCTTAGACAAAGAAAATATTTGGGGATTTTTTTAAAGACCATTGTGAACAAAGAAAAGTTTAAAAAAAAAAAAAAAAAAAGCAAAAGCTCCTTCCTGATTATGGGTTTTAGACAGTACAATCCCAGAGGGTAAACGCTTTTTATTGGGAAATGAGGATAAAGCTAATTTGTTAGATGCAACGTGTAAAAGCAGCAAGGTGTCTGTGCAATGCATGCTAACGGGCTATCAAGAGGTGACCTGATCCGCAGATACTCACGCTGCAGGGACTTAGGATGACAGACTCCCCTCTACAGGAGCCTTCGCTGCCTGTGGGTGACAACGGGCCTCACTGCCCCTTCCCAACAACACACAGTGGAATCCACACTGACTCAGACACAGGGCACAGTCACATTTTAGGTGAACTGGAGTCACGTAGATTTGAGAGAAGGCAACGTAACAAACGTGAGTGAAGCTTCACACTGTGCACGGTGTCGGGAACAAGGTCGTGCTGCCTTAACGCCGCCTGTTGAATTGTGTGAAGCTGGCAGGCAGAGGGAGGCCTGCCCTGCACAGTGCATGGTGTCCCGCACAGTGTCTAAGACGGGAAGCGGGAGACGGGATCTGGGAAGCAGGCAGGACTGCACCGAGGGCAGAGGGTCTGTTTCTTTGCTTTTTCTTTTTATTTTTTTTATTTTTATTTTTTTGAGATGGAGTTTCGCTCTTGTTGCCCACGCTGGAGTGCAGTGCCATGATCTTGGCTCACTGCAACCTCCGCCTCCCAGGTTCAAGCAATTCTCGTGCCTCAGCCTCCCAAGTAGATGGGATTACCAGGCATGCAGCACCACACCCGGTTAATTCTGTATTTTTAGTAGAGATGGAGTTTCTCCATGTTGATTGGGGCTTGTCTCGAACTCCTGACCTCAGGTGATCTGCCTGCCTCGGCCTCCCAAAGTGCTGGGATTACAGGTGTGAGCCGGCGTGCCCGGCCCAGAGGGTCTGTTTCCAACCTGGGGGTGCACTAACCCCAGTACCTCTGCCTGGAAATAATTACTCCTTAGATTCTTTTCCTTGGATTCTGAGGAAAGCCAATTTCATGGCTTTCAAGTAATTTCTTTTTAAAATCAGTCTGATGAAAATTAAATTAATTTTGTAAATGTTTCGTAGAATGTGACTTCTATACTTCATTGAGAACTGTTATTTCAGTGAATGGATGCAATGTAGGTAATGAAGGGTTAGCTAGACACATTGAAAAGATGTTACTTAGAATATTACTCATATGCTATACACTTAAAAATAATAAATAAATCCATCTGGTGGACTCAGGAGAGCAAAGCAGCTCTGTGTCGTGGTGCCGTGTGACTGCACAGCCGGGGGCAGCCACGGAGACCCTGCGCCTACGCAAAGACCTCTCTCCCAGGGCTCATCAGCCAGCGCCTGGGCTGGACTTGCTACTGTGAGGATGGTTCTGGGCCTGGCCGGGGATGAGGAACGAGCAGAGGGCGCCAGAGAGGAAGTCCACAGGGGACCACTCCAGGGAGAGCTGCGATGAAAGCTCCTATTTTTCAGAGGCCTGAGAAGCCAGACCTGAGAGAAGAGGGAGGCTTGATGCGTCCATTGCCCAGACAACATTCATCCGTGCTTATCATTTCGCCTTAGCAGCTTCCACGTGTGGAGCATCCACCATGCATCTCAGAAGGTGACCGGGGGAGGTCACGGGACTCGCGTGAGCTCACCCAGTTAGTCAGTGGAGAGAAGTAGAATTTGCTCTTGGATCATTAGATCTCTCTGATGACAAATTCTAGAGTCCAAATGCTCCAATGATAGTTTTTAAAGTACAATTGTGGATCATGGTAATTTGGATGTGTGACTGTATGTAGATTTTCTCTGTTCAAATATTCATAATGACTTTATTTAGCGTAGCCTCGAACTAGAAAAAGCCCACGTGTCCACCAAGAAGAAAATGCATAAACAGTTGATGGCATGGGCAGGCAATGAAACGTTCCACAGCAGGGAAAGGTAACAGAGTGTCTTCTACATGCAACTACATGGATGAGCCTCAGAATACTCTGTGTGAAAGAAGTATTACACAGAGGCATGGATATTGTATCCTTCCATTTATAAGAAACTCTAGAAAAGGCAAATCTACTCTATGATGGAAAAAAAAGAGCAAAAATTTCCTCTGTTGGCTAAGGACGGGAACTGATTAAGGAGAGGCACAGGAGAACTTCATGGGGCCAGGGTAATGATCTTTGTCTCAATCGGAGCTTGCATGCATTGGAACTCATCAATTGGTACATTTTAGGTGTCTGCATTTCATTGTGTGTAACGTTTACAATAAGGGGAACAAACATTAAACTCGAGTTAGTGAGAGGTACGCTGAAACAGTTGGGTAGAGTATACTCATGTTTGCATCTTACTTTGAAATACATCAAAAGTAAGATGGATTAATAGATGCAAGAAGGATGAACAGATTGATAGATATGTGATGAAACAGATGTGGTTTAAATGTTAATTACAGAATCTAGGCGATGGGTATATGGGTGTTAAGTGTAAAATCTGGTCAACATGACTGCATGTCTAAAATATTTTGTAATAAAATACTGGAGGAAATATACACGCTGCGTTTCCTCTCTTCTGAATCAGAATCTTTGGGAATATTAAAACCCTAAAACTTAAAAAACAGTTAGAGAGCAAAGGCATCCTATGCACTAGAATTTGAATTTCTGTTTTGACGAGGGGCGAAACGATGCTACATTAGCAAGAGCAGCGATTGTGCGCAGAGCAAAATGCATTTCACGTTTTTGTGTTTATTACGTTGTTGAACAAGGGTGAGGAGCACAAGGGTCAGATGTTATGAACACGCTTTTGAGTGGAGAGAAAGCTGAAACTCAAGAAGAAAGGTGAGGTGTCCAGGCTCACATAAGCAGTCAGCATCCACAGTGAGAGGAAACTCCAAGAATCCAGCTCAGGACTTCTTCACATCACAGCGGGTCCTACACGTGAACAATCGGGAAATCTACGGTTTGCTGTGCCCCTCCGTGTTCTCAGATATCAAATGACGGGCGATGCAATACAAAATAAAGTCAATGAGAAAGACCTCCAACTAAGGAAGCAGCCAGGTCAAAATGATGGAACCTCAGAAGCAGCCGGATTGCCAAGGAAAACGAGAGGCAGATGCCCAAAACTCCACCAAGCACTCTGCCTGCAGAGACTCAGCCAGAGAGACAAGGCAGCCAACGCTCCTAAGGAAGGCAGCTCACTCTCTCATCACATCTGCTCGGTGTTACGTGTTGAGTGTAAGGAGAGCCTCTTACCACCTGGAACACATGAAGATGCTTTGCAGAAGAACAGTGGAATGCAGGCCCTCAATCCCTGCACCATGTCATCCCGCCGGTCCTGCTCAGCATGGCTGATGGCCTCTGCGTTATCATGGCTCCCCAGAGGCTGTTCGCTGAAATAATTTACTGCCACTCGCTTGCGTGCCGGTGTTAGACATCTCTCCCTAAATAACGTGAAGATATCCTTGACTGCGATGGTCCAACCTGAAGTGATTACCCGGGCCGGTTGATAAGATAAACAAACTGACTATCAAAGAGAAAGCAGCGAGCGCTGCATCCGTGTGCCACACTGAGAAGTCCTGCCTTGCTAAAATCCGTACATGCTAGAAAGCTCAGACCAATTGTTACCAACGGGAAACGTGGGCCTCATGGTCAGGCTGGACTATTTAATGAAAGGCAAAAATTCCATTTTTCTGGAACAAATTTTTTCTGGAATGAAACCTGTAGATTTGTGGGTGGTTAATTCAATTGTATCAGCATATAGATACATTCTAAGTATTTTTTAGGACAGTCCTTACATGTGGGAGCCCATTTCGGCCTGTGTGTCTTTGGTGCAAGCTCTGCTTTACCCTACCTACATTGACCATCTCCATGATAATGCTGCCTGACAAATGAACTCCAAATGGGGTGGGTCGAAACTGTAACAATTCCTTCTTAAGTGTTGCTTGGGTTTTTCTTACTATAACGTTTGACAATTAATAATTATCTGGATTTGTAATTAAAATAGATTCACAGAATGAGCTCCATGAAAATGGTGACTGTATTAGGGTTCTCCAGAGAAACAGAACAGAACATATATATGTGTATGTTTGTATTTTTGTGTATATATGTATGTGTGTAAACATATATGCATACATATGTGTACACAGATCTGTTTACATACATATATACATATATGTGGGTAAGTATAGATACACAAATATGTAGAATATATATTATACACACACACACACATATATATCTATATATATGCAGTTGACTTTAAACAACTCAGAGGTTAGGGGTGCCAACCCAAACTCCCCACCTTCAAAAATCTGTGAACTTTTGACTCCTCCAAAACTTAATTACTAATAGCCTACTGTTGATAGCCTCGCCAATAACAAAAACAGCCAATTAACATATTTTGTATGTTATACGTATTAGATACTGTATTCTTAGAATAAAGTAAGCTAGAGAAAAGAGAGCACTAAGAAAATCATAAGAAAGAGAAAACACATTTCCAGCACTTTACTGTATTTATCGATACTGTATGCTTGTGTCATTTGTTTACAAGATGAATTGTCTGTCTGAAATGGTGGCAACCACAGCTGCAGACCTCAGTCGACAGCACATCCCAAGCAATTCAACTTTTCTCTTGCAATGTCATAACTTTTCTCTGCTTCTTGGAAGCACTTCCAGCATCACTAGTGGCACTCTGTATGGGCCCGATGGTGTCACCGAAGGTTTACAGTCTTGCATTAAACACAATGAAAAATACTTGAGAACCACTAGAGATCACTTTTTATTGTGATATGCAGTTTACTGGAGGTGAATTGCCTATGAGAAGATGGTTAGCAGCACACGGCGATTTCAGTGGATACTCACAACTCTCGAGCTTGCCAAAACAGCAACAAGAGGTGCCCACAAAATTACTACAGTGGTGCGGCATATGCTGCAGCTAATTTTATGCGGTTGTGATATATATTTCTACATATATCCTCTTGGTTCTGTTTTTCTAAAGAACCCTGAAATACATACAATTTTATATATATATATAAAATTACATAAATATATAATTATATAAATATATATCTATATTTATAGAAATAAAATATAAATATTCAACACTGCATCTTTACATTTGTTTACATTTCTTTTGACTACAAATGACCCTGTGAAGGTCTGCCTGTGTATGCAAAATTTGGTAAATGTTGACTTTTTATATTAGATTTGTATATATTTTATGGCAGTAAATACTAAAAATAGACGAATATCTGCATGTATGATTTGCATTCATGACATATCTAACGTTCAGTTTTTGATATTCATAGGCCACAAGGTTCACGTGTAACTTTTTTCAATTTGTCTCAAACGTTCAAAAAATTTCCACTATGTTTATTTTTTAAAATAAAATAATTTTTAAAATAATATTTAATAATTTTTAAAATAAATTTTAAATACATTTTTTAAAAATTTAATAATTTTTAAAATTAATATTTAAAAATAAAATATTTTTAAAATAAAATAAAATAAGTGGACCCATGAAGTTTCAAACTGTGTTGTTCAAAGGTCAACTCTGTGTGCGTGTGTGCGTGTGTGTGTGTGTGTGTGTGTGTGTGTGTAGAGAGAGAGAGAGAGAATGGTTAATTGTATGTGTCTATTTGACTGAGCTAAGGGAGACTCAGATAGCTGATAAAACATTAATTCTGGGCGTGTCTGTGAAGGTGTTTACAGGCCGGAGAGATTAGCATTTGAATCAGCAGACAGAGTAAAGAAGATCATCCTCGCCAACTCACCATCCAGTCTGCTGAGGGCCAACACAGAAGAAAAAGGCAGATGAAGGGTAATTTTATCTCGCTCTCTCCTTGAGCTGGGACATCTGTTTTCTCCTGTCTTCAGACACTGCAGCTTTTGATTCTCAGGTCTTCAGATTCCAGAACTTGGATCAGTGCATCCTCTTCTCTCCGTCCTCAGTCCTCAACCCTTCGGTCTCAGGCTGGGAGTTACATCAGCAGCCCTCTTAGCTCTCAGGCCTTCAGACTCAGAATGAATGCACCCCAGGCTTCCCCGGGGCCCCAGCTTGCAGGTGGTAGGTTGTGGGACTTCTCAGCCAATATGATCATGTGAGACAATTTTGTAATAAATTCCCTTGCATATTTCTATGTATATCCAATTGGTTCTGTTTTTCTGGAGAACCCTGAGTAATACAATTATTTATATATATATGTATGTATATATATATCTAATATTATATATAGGGGATATTAAAATTATATATATATACAATACACACGCACGCACACACACACATATAAATGAAGAGATTTATTATGCAGTATTGGCATATTGGCCCACACAATCTGCAGGCTGTGGCATCCTACGATCTACCATTTGCAAGCTGGAGACCCAGGAAAGGTGGTGATATCACGTAAAAGCCAGAGAACTGGGGAGCTGATAGTGTCGTTTCTGGGCTGGGTCTGAAGGTCTGAGAACCATGAGTGATGAGGGCAGGAGAAGACTGATGTTCCACCTCAAGCAGCTGGTCAGAGTTAATTCAACCTTCCTCAATCTCTAGTTCTATTCAGACCTTCAATGGGTTGGAGGATACTCACCCACTTTGCTGACAGGAGATCTCCTCTACTCAGTCCACTGATTCAAGTGCTCATCTCTTCCAGAAAAACCCACAAAGACACACCTAGAAATAATGTTTAACCAGCTATCTGGGCATCCCACGGCCCAGTCAAGTTACCACATAAAAAATTACCCATCACAGGGACTTGGTCTTATTACCATTGAAGGCTCAGAACAGCACTTGATAGTAGGTGTTAAATATTTGTTGAAAGAAATAAATGAATGAATGCCTCTTTAATATTAAAAACAATTTTCCAAGGGAAAAATGCTTTTGAACCATGAATGCTGATCCTATGCTATTAGGTGCCTTTTGTAAAGGGAGAAACATTGAATGTATGGGCAATATTGCCACAAGAGAAAATTGAAATCTCAATGAAACCTACCTTCTTTCACATGTCCTTAAAATTTACGGAGATTTTTGTTTTTAGTTAGTGTATTAGTCAGGGTTCTCTAGAGGGACAAAACTAATCAGATATACGTATATATGAAAGGGAGTTTATGAAGGAGAATTGACTTACACAGCCACCAGGTGAAGTCCCACGATAGACCATCTGCAAGCTGAGGAGCCAGGAGGCCAGTGGTGGCTCAGTCTGAGTCCCAAAGCCTCAAAAGTAGAGAAACCGACATTGCAGCCCTTAGTCTGTGGCTGAAGGCCTGAGAGTCCCTGACAAATCACCGGTGTAAATCCAAGAGTCCAAAAGCCAAAGACCCTGAAGTCTGATGTTCCAGGGCAGGAAGCATCCAACATAGGAGAGAGATGAAGCCTGTAAGACTCATAAATCTGCTCCTTCTATCTTATTCTGCCTGCTTTTTCTAGCCATGCTGGCAGCCGAATGGATGGTGCCCACCCACATTAACGGTGGGTCTTCCTCTCCCAGTCCCTGGACTCAAATGTTAATCTCCTCTGGCAACATCCAGAAACACCCAGAAACAATACTTTGCATCATTCAATTCAATCAAGTTGACACTCAATATTAACCACCACAGTGAGAGACACATGAGCCTGGATTCTGCCAAAGGGAAAGTCTATGGTAAAGTTGGGTATGAGTGGTTTATTTGGAAACATGATCTCAGGGTACAGGAGGGAGAGGGACTAGCAAGAACAGAGGAAGAGGGAGAGTCAAGACAAGACACATCATCATATTGACCGTCCAAAGAGGTAAGTGGCTACTTGGTCCATGGTACTTTCCGATAGGCCTTAAGGGGTCAATGCACAGCTGCCCTCTTGAGGAAGGAAAGGAAGGATGTTTATCTCTTGGCTCTAGCTCCCCAGTTAGTCAAGGTTGTCCCAGAAAGCACTTACTCCTCCACCTTTCTGGGATGCACACACCTTTTCAAGGTGAAAAAAACTCAGGTCGAAAATAAGACACACAGCATGGAAGTGAAATGTGAAGCCATCAGACTACACCTGCACCCATCTAGCTGAAGCCTGTACAGACTGGTCACCATATCCATGCCTGGATTTGAGTTGAACTTGAGAAAACTTGAAATAGCGCCCAAAGGTGTCCAACACGAATGTCTTGTGTTATTAAAGAACGTTCCCCACATAAAATGTTGAAGGAAGGTTTGTGGGAATCTACAGTCATCTTCATTTAGTAACAGAAGTCTACATCTTTTGAGTATCATCTTAAAAACCTACAGAAACAAATACTGAGATCCTTTAAAAATCACAATTAGCTGGGCATGGTGGCATGCCCCTGTAGTTCCAGCTACTCAGGAGGCTGAGGCAGGGGAATTGCTTGAACCCCAGGAGGCAGAGGCTGCAGTGAGCCAAGATCGCGCCACTGCACACTGCACTCCAGTCTAGTGACAGAGTGAGACTCAGTCTCAAAAAAAAAAAAAAAAAAAAATCACTACTTGTTCTACCTTTATCCTGTTAGTGTAAATCAGATTGACATAGTTCATCACTGATATTCAGAAATTTCAAATCATGGGCAGGAGTCTGATATGAAACTCTATACCTCCAAATTGACATCAGACAATGATTAATGATTTATAGTGATAGCAATCAATTGTACCAGTTTTCTCAATTGGCATTACTCTGCAATGCACTGACAACATTAGTGGCAAATGCTGTAGTTTGGGTATCTGACCCTCCAAACCTCATGTTGAAATTTGATCTGCAATGTTGGAGGTCAGGCCTGCCGGCAGGTGTTTGAATCATTGGGGCTTGCTGTCATCCTTGCAGTAATGAGTAAGTATTCCCTCTATTAGCTCCCTCGAGAGTTCTTTCTAGAGATGGTTGCTAAGAGTTCAACCCCACCCCTTTTTTCTCTTGCTTCCTCTCTTGCCCATGTGATCTCTACAGATGCAGCTCTCCTTTTCCTTTGGTCATGAGTGAAAGCCACCTGAAGTCCTCACCAAAAGCAGATGCTGGTGCCATGCTTCTTGCAAAGCCTGCAGAACCATGAGCCAAGTGTACTAGGGTTCTCTAGAGGGACAGGACTGAAACGACAGATGTATATATGGAAGGGAGTTTATTAAGGAGTATTGACTCACACCATCACAAGGTGAAGTCACACAATAGGCTCTCTGAAAACTGAGGAGACAGGAAGCCAATCCAAGTTCTAAAGCCTCAAAATTAGGGAAGCCGACAGTGCAGCCTTCAGTCTGTGGCCAAAGGTCCGGGAGCCCCTGGCAAATCACTAGTGTAGGTTTAAGAGTCCAAAAGCTGAAGAACGTGCAGTCTGATGTTTAAGGGCAGGAAGCATCCAGCATGGGAGAAAGATGAGGCAGAAGACTCAGCAAGTTGGCTTCTCCCACCTTCTTCCATCTCCTTTGTCCTAGCTGAGCTGGCAGCTGATTGGATGGTGTCACCCAGACCGAGGGTGGGTCTGCCTCTCCCAGTCCACTGACTCAAATGTCTATCTCCTTTGGTAACACCCTCACAGACACACCCAGAGACAACACACTTTGCATCCTACAACCCAATGAAGTTGGCAATATTAACCATCACACCAAGTAAACTTCTTTCTTTATAAATTACCCTGCCACAGGTATTCCTTTATAACAACACACACACAGACTGAGACAGTCAAAAACAGACTTTGTTTGAACATCATTTGCAACTCATCCCGCTTGCCCAGAACACCATCACTGGCCAGTGTGTTTCACACTGAGAGCATCAATGAGACACAGCAGGTGCAGACAGGAGGGTCAGTGTCAGCTGTGCTATGCCAAAGAGAGTCTAAGTTTTCTCTGGTTTTATTTCCCATCTTGATGAAACATGTCTGCTTTTTACATTGTGTCAGAACAATGACTTACACATCACAGTCCACATGGCCAATCCCATGTATTTTTGACACTGTGATCACAATTTTGACAGCATCTGAATTCCCTTTTCCTTCCAGATGTTTTGGGAGCACGTGGCTGCTATATTTCCCTCAACGTTGCTGGGTATTTGGCTTGTTTCTGTTTTTATCAGCCATGCTGCAGTGGAACTCATCTGACACTTAGTTTACCTAGGAGTGTGGCCCTGGTACTTATCCCCTGAGATGGGGTCACAGACCCAGGGTTACGAGTAACTTTATTGCTCTCAATGCAGAGTGCCAGGCACTGGAAACGTGTGCATACTCACCAATTTCACTGCTGTGTGTCTGTGAGGCAGGGGGTGAGGAGCTCTAGCTTGAGGGCTGGCTGCTGGCATTTAGCTTGGTACTTCCTAGTGTTGAGAACTTAGGTAAATAGTATTTGTACTGCTTACAAGACCTGAGACTCATTTTCTTTTCTTTTTTTTTTTTTAGACAGAGTCTCACTCTGTTGCCCAGGCTGGAGTGCAGTGGTGCAATCTTGGCTGACTGCAACCTCCGCCTCCTGGGTTCAAGCGATTCTCCTGCCTCAGCTTCCCGAGTAGCTGGGACTACAGGCACCCACCATCACACCCGGCTAATTTTTTGTTTTTGTATTTTCAGTAGAGACAGTGTTTCACCATATCGTCCAGGCTAGTCTTGATCTTCTGATTTTGTGATCTGCCCACTTCGCTTCCCAAAGTGCTGGGATTACAGGCGTGAGTCACCTTGCCCGGCCCTGAGACTCATTTTCATTATCTACAGAATGAATGGGAATAATTTAGAAGAGGTTTTAGGAGACTGTGAGCATATGAAACATTTGGAATAATGCTTGGCACATGGTAAGCCTCAAAAGATGTTCATCGTGGCTACGTACTCTATGATTACCTTAACTCGATGGTCTAGAAATGACAAAACTATAGTGATGAGAAACAGATCACTGGTTGCCCGTGGTCAAGTGGAGAGGGAGGGAGGTGAGGATTTCACTAAGGAATGACAGCATGAAGGAAGTTTTAGGATCAAGTGTTTCATGTATTGATGGTGGCAGGTACAGAAATCTGTGCATTTGTCAAAACTCACAGAACTATACACCAAAACGGGTGACGTTTACTCTTTGTAAATTAAAACCTGAATTTTAAAATGGTAGTTTGCTTTTGTAGCTGAAACAAGCAGTCATCATTCTAGCACTGTGGGTGCAGAGGTAAACACGCACGCTGCCACAGAGCTTGTACTCCAGGGAGAACAGACCAACAAACAAGATGAATGCTAGGAAGAAAATAACATGGGCTATGAGGACAGAGAAAGACCCACGGGGAATGAGCCTGCCTTAGAGGAATGAGGCGGGTCTCTTTGAGCAGGGAATCCTCAGAGACATAAATGGCGAGAAAGAATCAGTCAAGTGCAGAACTGGGAAGAGGATGCAGTAGCTTCACCAGATGTTCACCAACACATTGAGTGTTTTCATTTAATTATTTATTCCCTGATTCAACGGACCACAGGGAAAAAAGGTAGTTTGTTTTTGTTTTAAGTCAACCCCTTTGATTATTAGTTGATCAGAGTATTCTTACAAATTTTCTCTTTTATAAATAAATATTTCCATTTTTGAAACCTGTGAGCCTTTTGTTCAGTGGGGAACAGTTAATTTTTTTATTAGACCCTCAGTTAAACATGGCTCAAAAGTTAGAAATTTTAAATCACATTGTGTAGTAATAGAAAGAAAAGGCTAATAAATAGTTGGTCACAATTCATCCTTACTTTGAAAGTTTTTGATTGCTATAGTTTTTACTAAAGGAGTACAAGGTAAAAAAAAAAAAAAAAAAAAAAAAAAAGTTGTCAAAAAGTTTCAAAGAATAGTAAGATCTTTCTTCCTCTTCCACCCAATATCTCCCCAGATGCAATTTCTGTCTCTAGTTTATTGCTAACATAAGTCATAGCTTTCTCTTATTTTCAGTACTAATGTTTTTACTTAACAGCAAACCCTAGAGATTGATACAGATTGTTCATACTGCTTCTTGCTTAAAAGAATAGCTTCCTTTTGGCCGGGCGCGGTGGCTCACGCCTGTAATCCCAGCACTCTGGGAGGCTGAGGCGGGCGGATCACGAGGCCAGGTTAACCATCCTGGTTAACACGGTGAAAGCCCATCTCTTTTTTTTTTTTTTTTTTTGTAGTGCTCAGTGTTTTTTTTATTTTATTTTATTATTATTATTATACTTTAAGTTCTAGGGTACATGTGCATAACGTGCAGGTTTGTTACATATGTATACTTGTGCCATGTTGCTGTGCTGCACCCATCAACTCGTCAGCACCCATCAACTCGTCATTTACATCAGGTATAACTCCCAATGCAATCCCTCCCCCCTCCCCCTTCCCCATGATAGGCCCTGGTGTGTGATGTTCCCCTTCCCGAGTCCAAGTGATATCATTGTTCAGTTCCCACCTATGAGTGAGAACATGCAGTGTTTGGTTTTCTGTTCTTGTGATAGTTTGCTAAGAATGATGGTTTCCAGCTGCATCCATGTCCCTACAAAGGACACAAACTCATCCTTTTTTATGGCTGCATAGTATTCCATGGTGTATATGTGCCACATTTTCTTAATCCAGTCTGTCACTGATGGACATTTGGGTTGATTCCAAGTCTTTGCTATTGTGAATAGTGCCGCAATAAACATACATGTGCATGTGTCTTTATAGCAGCATGAATTTATAATCCTTTGGGTATATACCCAGTAATGGGATGGCTGGGTCATATGGTGCATCTAGTTCTAGATCCTTGAGGAATCGCCATACTGTTTTCCATAATGGTTGAACTAGTTTACAATCCCACCAACAGTGTAAAAGTGTTCCTATTTCTCCACATCCTCTCCAGCACCTGTTGTTTCCTGACTTTTTAATGATCGCCATTCTAACCGGTGTGAGATGGTATCTCATTGTGGTTTTGATTTGCATTTCTCTGATGGCCAGTGATGATGAGCATTTTTTCATGTGTCTGTTGGCTGTATGAATGTCTTCTTTTGAGAAATGTCTGTTCATATCCTTTGCCCACTTTTTGATGGGGTTGTTTTTTTCTTGTAAATTTGTTTGAGTTTTTTGTAGGTTCTGGATATTAGCCCTTTGTCAGATGAGTAGATTGAAAAATTTTCTCCCATTCTGTAGGTTGCCTGTTCACTCTGATAGTAGTTTCTTTTGCTGTGCAGAAGCTCTTTAGTTTAATGAGATCCCATTTGTCAATTTTGGCTTTTGCTGCCGGGTGAAACCCCATTTCTACCAAAAATACAAAAAGTTAGCTGGGTGTGGTGGTGGGAGTCTGTAGTCCCAGCTACTTGGGAGGCTGAGGGAGGAGAATGGTGTGAACCTGGGAGGCAGAGGTTGCACTGAGCCGAGATCAGGCCACTGCACTCCAGCCTGGGCGACACAGTGAGACTCTGTCTCAAAAAAAAAAAAAAATAGAATAGCCTCCTTTCCACTCTTTCTATGCAAGAGGCATAATTTGCCACTTTCACGACCTTCAAACGTGGCTATGTGACTTCCTTTGGCCTCATGGTGGGTGGGAATTACTCCCCCTCCCTTTGACTTTAGGCTCAGCCATGTGACTTGCTTTGGCCTCTGGGACGTGGCAAGTATGAAGCAAGCCACCCAGACACAGGCTGGGGTGGTTGGACTTGCCTTATGGCACCTCCGCCACCCCAGGGGAGAGCACTTCGTGGCCAACCCATTGGTCTAAAGAGGAGGAAGGAACCAGATGGCCTAGACTAGGCTCCATGGGGCTTGGCTCCAATCTGCGGATTGGAACCACTGGATGATTTCAAAGGATATTCTTAGTCTAGAAAAGACTGGCGTGTTCTCAGATGGTGTTAAAAAGATCTCCAGCCGTCCAATCATACATAATGAAATGACTGGTGGAAAGAACAGCTCCACATGTGTTCGTATGTTAGCCAAAGAGGAGGGAGTCTCTCTTACGTGGCAACAGGAGAGTGGGGACAGAGCCAGTGCGGGGTGTTACATGTGCAGTCTGCTTTAAATCTGAGAGACTTTGAGCTATTTATTTAAAGTGGATGCGGCAGTTTCCTCAATCGCAAAATGAAAAAACACTAGCATCACTAAGGTATGGATTTGAGAATTAAAGAAATGGATACAAATAAAGTCACTAAAACAGTGCTGACATATAACACTGCTCAATACATAGTGGCTTTATTATGATTTTCATCAGGAACTAAGGAGAAGCAATGGAGTTTCATCCATATTAAGGAAATAAATGAAATCATCAGAATGGTAGAAAACTTTACAATAAATGTTATTAACATGCAGAATAAAGCCAATCTGCTACTAATATGAGTGAGGCATTTTAACAATAATCATAGTTTACCTTTTGTTTGTTTGTTTGTTTTTTGAGAGGGAGTCTCGCTCTGTCGCCCAGGCTGGAGTGCAGTGGCCGGATCTCAGCTCACTGCAAGCTCCGCCTCCCGGGTTCACGCCATTCTCCTGCCTCAGCCTCAGAGTAGCTGGGACTACAGGCGCCGCCACCTCGCCCGGCTAATTTTTTGTATTTTTAGTAGAGACGGGGTTTCACTGTGTTAGCCAGGATGGTCTCCAACTCCTGACCTCACGATCCGCCCGCCTCGGCCTCCCAAAGTGCTGGGATTACAGGCGTGAGCCCCCGCGCCCGGCCTAATCACAGTTTACGCTAAGGGAAAAAGCCAAGAGTGTCAGACGCTGCCACGCCCACGTTCCACGCAGCCCAGGACGCCCACGTTCTGCATAGCAGGGATGCAGTTTTATGAGGAAGAGAAAGAAGGTGGCCACGCACTCAAATCCATCCATTTGTTTTGGAATCACAGTTCAGGAACCTGCAGAGAAGATCGCCAATGTTTCAACACATTTGAAAGCGGAGCAGCCGCAGGGCAGGCCGGAGCTCTGTCATTGGTTGGCTGCGCGGGGGCCGCGCGTTCCATGCGTTATTAACCGTCACTGCGGCACTTGTGGAGATGATTGGCATGTAAGGAGCTGTCTCAATTGATTCCTCAAATGCACAAGTGACCGGGCAGTTGCGTGATTTGCTGACACGGATTTCCAAGTTTGATTTTTCAAAATTTCATTAATTTTTATCACATGTTGAATGTTCCTGGAATTCTTTCAAAGGGATTTCAAATTGGTCATTTTAGAAGCATCTAGCACAAAGATGAGAAATATAAAAAGATTGCTATTTCCTCAAAATGAAAGTAGAATATAACACATTTCCAATCAAAATACCAATGAGATGCGTGTGTGTGTGTGTGTGTGTGTGTGTGTGAGACACAGAGAGAGAGAGAGAGTGGGGGTGGGGGTGTATCTTGATAAATTTGAAAAATAATTTTGCAAGAGGAAAGCGAAAAATAATTGGGAGAGGTGGAAAGAAAAACATAATAGAGAAAGATTCATCCTATTATATGTCAAAATGTCCTGCAGAATTATAATAATAGTAATTAAAGGAGAATTGTGCTGAAATAAGAATAGACAAATAGTTCTTTGGAATAAAATAGAGGGTCTAGCAGCAGAACCAGGCACACATTGTACTATGGCAGAGACGCGGCTATGTGTTCACCTTAGTGCTTCCTGTCTCCATTCACACCATTACAAAAGCTCCCAGCCTCTTCTGCAGTTAGGTTGGGGACGTGCAGCTGAGTTTTGCCTCCTGAATGTGATGGGAACCATGTAAGCCACCTCCAGCCTTAGACCTTACAGTCACGCCTTCCATCCTGTGACTGCCTTCAAGGCCATCTGCTACAGATAGAATAACATTAAGATGAAAGTGTGACCTACCTTAGATTGTGCTTGTGGGACACATTCAGGGTTTTTTTTGCTACAGTGTCTTAGTCACTTTAGGCTGCTACCAAAATGTACCCCAGACTGGGTGGCTTACAAAAAACAGAGGTTTACTTCTCACACTTCTGGAGCCTGTGAGTCTGCCATCAGGGTACCAGCATGGTCAGGTTCTAGGGGAGCCCTCTACCAGGCTGTAGACAACTGACTTCTCGTTGAATGCTCACATGGCAAGAAGAATAGAGCTCTCTGAGGTCCACGGGGCACTAATCCCATTCCTGAGGGCTCCACCCTCATAACCTATCCCCCAAAGTCCCACCTCCTAATAACGTGGCATGGAGTTAGAATTTCAACATATAACTTGGGAGTGAACGTTCAGGCCATCATACACAGCAATGATCTTCAAGGCTTATTTGTTACAATACCATAGCCTAGCTTATCTTGACTAATGCAGGTATATAACATGATGAAGGTGGCATTCCAAATCAACAGGGAAAGGATAGAAGACTCAGTAAATGGCTATGCATGTTAAAAACAAGAAGATATGAGATAGATACCATGAATCATAAACAAAGTCCACTGACTTCACACAGTCAAAATATATTAATCCCTCACATCACAGCAGGATATAGGTGTAAAGGCCATGAAATAAGTTGGAAAATGCTAATAAAAAATCAAATGAAATAAAGAATTTAAAAGCAGTATGTACATAGCAATTTCAGCTAGAGTAAAACCTATCATTGCAGCACTACCCACAACAGCAAAGACATGGAATCAACCTAAATGCCCATCAATGATAGGCTGAATAAAGAAAATGTGGCACATATACACCATGGAATACTATGCAGCCTTAAAAAAGAATGAGATCATGTCCTTTGAAGGGACATGGATGGAGCCAGAGGCCAAGCTAATGCCAGGAACAGAAAATTAAATGCCACATGTTCTCACTTATAAGTGGGAGCTAAATGATGAGAACACATGGGCATATAGAGGGTAACAACACACACTGGGCCTAAGGGAGGGTGGAGGGTGGGAAGAGGGAGAAGATCAGGAAAAATAACTAATGGGTACTAGGCTTATTTCCTGGGTGATGAGCTAATTTGTACAACAAACCCCCATGACACAAGTTTACCTATGTAACACACCTGCACATGTACCTCGAACTTAAAAGTTAAAAAACAAAACAAAACAAAAAAAAACACTCACTCCAGAGACCTCAGGAAATGCATTCCCAAAGCTGTAAATATGGAAGGGTTTGTACTTGTGCAGATGCCTAGCTTTCTCCTGAGTCACATTTCCATTAAAATTCAAATGTGATACCTTGACTCAGGCCTTCTCGGCTCTCACCATCCCTATTCAATGGGCAGTTTCCACAAAGGAGCCAAGTTTGTGTCACCACAAAGTGTGACAACAAAACAAACAATGAAACATACCTTCAGTGAGATCAGGATGCTGGCCAGGGGGTGTACAATTCTCCTATCGCTGATATAAAAAATGAAATCACATGCTTGGTGCCTCAAACCAACAGCAATTAACCAGGTTATAGCTCTGAAGGTCAGAAGTTCAAGATGAGTCTCAGTAGATGGGAATCCTGGTGCAGACAGTCCTCAGCTCCTCCTGGAGGCACCGGGGAGGAGCCACTTGCTCTCCCTTCATGGCTTCTGATGTCTGCCCAGACTTGTTGGCTGGTGGCCCCATATCACTCAGCCAACTCGCCTTAGTAGTCTCCATCTCTTACTCTGACCCCGCTATTTCCCTTCTATAAGAATGCTTGTGATTTCTGTGGATTTACATAAATCATTCAGAAAAATTCCATATATCAAGATCATTCGCTTAATTCCATATTCAAAGTCCCTTTCACCACCTAAAGCAGCACTTCTACAGATTCTAGGGGTTAAGCCACAGTCTTCTTTGAGGGCCCTTTTCAGCCCCCAGAGGAGACTGAGCTCAATCGCTAACCAGCATGACTCAATTGTGCTGCAGAATCACTCAACATGTTTATAATCTCCAGACGTGAATCACTCATCAATACATATTCACAACTGAAAATGTTAAGCTTGTAATTACTGGGAACCTACTCTGGTGTAAACATAAATGCCTTAAGACAAATAGAAGAAATGGAAGAAAACAGGCCTGAAATAGGATGGAGCTGACAGAGAAGGTGGATGAAAGGTGAATTGTGGGGCTTTTTTCTCATTTTTATTTATTTATTTATATTTTTATTATTTATTTATTTATTTATTTATTTTTCTTGAGACAGAGTCTTGCTCTGTTGCCCAGGCTGGAGAGCAGTGGCACGATCTCGGCTCACTGCAAGCTCTGCCTCCCAGGTTCACGCCATTCTCCTGCCTCAGCCTCCCAAGTAACTGGCACTACAGGCACCCATCACCACTCTAATTTTTTTTGTATTTTTAGTAGAGATGGGGTTTCACCATGTTATACTCATTTTATAAATCCAAATCATGTTTAATTTTAATATATTAATTATTTGCTTCTGGAATCATATCCCCAAATGGAAAGCAGCTACAAGATTACTCGTTGGTACTATTCCTGAAAGCATGATCAGAATACCCTTCTTCAGCTGTGCCTTGTGATACATGATCTGGGGTTTAAAACAGAAGAAACCTTCCTGCAGTGCTTCGAATGGCTTAGAAGTACTCATCTTTTCCTTTCCTTTTTTTAAACAAGTGGGAGACATCAGTCAGAAGTTCTTTATTTTGTGGGGTGATACGGTTTGGCTGTGTCCCCACTCAAATCTCGAATTGTAGTTCCCATAATTCCCACATGTTGTAAAGGGACCCAATGGGCAATACTTGAATCATGGGGGTGGTTTACCCCATACTGTTCTCACTGCAGTGAATAAGTCTCACGAGATCTGATGGTTTTATCAGGGGTTTCCCCTTTCAGTTGGCTCTCATTCTCCCTTGTCTGCCGCCGTGTAAGACATGCCTTTCGCCTTCCGCCATGATTGTGAGGCCTCCCCAGCCGCGTGGAACTGTAGGTCCATTAAACCTCTTTCTTTATAAATTACCCAGTCTCAGGTATGTCTTTATCAGCAGCATGAAAACGGACTAATACATGGGGGAAGGGATGGACAATTGGTACCTACCTGTATATGCAAGAACAAATGATTCAAGTATACAAATAAATACTCACTTCCAGCTGTCCTTCTTGCTGTCTCCTGCTCCTACCTCATGTAGACCCCCACACATATTTCAACCAGTCAACCAATACCCTAGAGAAAGAACAGTGATGCAGGTAATATACATTCTCCAGGACAACTAGCTGATCTCCTTTGGTTGCCTGCTTGATTACTTGTGGGCAGGTGGACCAAAGCTTGTCGTCATGGGTGGCTGAGCAAATCTACAGCCACAGTCCCTCGGTGAGCAGACAGAGTTATCGCGGCTCAACACAAAAACATTTATTCTGTTCTTACCAGTAGGATTAAGTCCATTAAGTAATGAATCTCCTGCTGCAAGATTAGTGTGATCAAACAGATTTCATCTCCGGGATTGTTCCCTGGACTTTTATAGTACATTTCTCTTTTTTGAATTTCATTGTTTTTACTCACTCCCCTCTGAGACTGAATTAAATCATCCCTTTTCATGGGTCTTGTTTCTACCCTCTCAAATATGTTCTATGATGTTCTCTTTTAGATACCACTTAGCCAGGAGTACATATTTAGTTCCTTTAATCTTTCTTCGTAAATCAATTCCTTCAGTACCTTGCTTAATGTGTTGCTCTTTTCATATTTTGAATTTTTTTATTCTTCTCCAAACGCTGTCCAATTTATCTGTGTCTCTCTGCTAATGAGGTGTCTGGGATGAAATGTGTTTCTCCAGGTGCCGTCTCATTTATGAGGTTGAGATGAGCAACCCCCATGCTTGCCATTTTGCCACTTTGCTCCTGAGACACAAAGGACCACCATGTCAGGACCGCCACATTCTGACACCGCCCCGGCTGGAACAGATCGTTCCAGCACGCTTGCCTCCACCAAGTCCCTTCTAATACAATCACCATGCAAGGCGCGTCCTCCTACCAATTACCCACTTTTCATAGTGCTGATCCCACAGGTGCACGGTTAAGTGGTAAATGCCTCCAAACGTTATTCCACTTCCTGCCCCTGTTTCTCATGGATCTTGTAAGAGTCTGGCAACATGTCCAGTGAACAGGACACAGAATTGTGCTTCTATTCTTTTTCACTGGCTGTGTTAATGATGGGTGAGAAGATCGCTTAGAAGAAAGTTGCATCTGCTGCAGCAAAGACCAGAAATCACAGAAGCTTAAACAAGACAGCTGTCTGTTTTTCCTAAGGCTGCTGGGATGCAAGCAGCCCGGAGCTCAATGGTGACAGGGCTTGGGAGTCCTGTGTTTTTGCTTCACTGTCATTACTGTTTTGTCCTCCTTCATCCACAGAGTCCAGGACAGCTCATTTTCTAACCAGCATGGAGGAGGAAGGAGGTCCTGAGACCTCACCCCCACCTTGTCATGGTCCACTTTGAAAATTGCAAGCATCATCTTCAGTCATATTTCCATTGAACAGACCACCAGCATCTGACATCATTCATGCGAAAGAGAAGCTAAAAAGTCAAGTCTTTTATTCACAGTGGTCAGGTTGACCATGTGAAGATATGGTTGTGTTATGGCGAGAAAAAAGAAAGAAAAAGAATATTGAAGACATCTGGACATCTCAAGAATCCACAAAAGGAATGAGGGTAGAATGTCTCCAAACCCAAGGCGTGAAAGGAAGAGGTATATACAAACTCTGAATAGCAGGGAGAAGGCCAGGAATGGAGGTTGAGGAAGAAGGGGGCATTGTTCAGGGCCAGGAGAGTCAGATCAAAAGGGTAGTCAATGGCATATTCTCATCATGGCTTCCAAAGATGCGTGGGCAACCCTTAAATGACATCAATTATCTACTACGTATCCCTTCTATTGGAGGATGGTGATGGTGGTAAAATTCCTAGAGCATGCATCATCCATATCATCAAACATCAATAATTTCAGAACAGAGGAACTCTGCTTTGGAAGAAGGCTTCAAGAAAAATGAAAATCCATGCTGCACTTTGCAATGGCTTCGTACATTCCATTCCTTCTTTCTGAAAATAGCATTCCAATGAAATAGAATTGATTCTGTTATTCAATCAGCATTTGGAGTGAAACTGGCTTTTGGGTTTTTTTTTTTTTTTTTTGGTTTTAGGAACTATGATGGGGCCACATGATATATTCACTCAACATATATTTATTTATCAAGTGTTTATTCCAAGCCAGTCACTGAAGGTACAGTGATAGCAAAAAAAAAAAAAAAAAGAAAGAAGAAAGAAAGAAAGAAAAAAAAGAAACCTCACCTCATGAAGCTTTTCTCCCCCTCTAATGAGGGGAATTATTTGCAAATAAATCAGTTAGAATTAATTCAAAGAGAAGTGAGAAAATGTAAAACATGAAAAATTTTGAGAGTGCAAGACCTGATGCATATTTAAATGGATAATTCTGACTGCTTAATAAATAAGCACAAGAATGAGTAGCAATTCATCTCTTAAAAAATTCAAGATGGGTCCAACTGACAGTAAAATACAGCATTGATAATAAAAATAGTATTGAGTTATTAACCTAAAGATTTTGCACTAAATTGAAAATTTATCTAAATAACATATTTGAAAAAAGACTAACAAAGTTTCTTTCTAAACCACAAAAATTTGTTGATTTCCATTATAAAAAGTATGTTTTATTAGAATTTAAACCCCACTGATTGTAAGACATGTCTTAATTTGTGTAACATTAAAATATTCGCCAAAACTCTGCAGAATATAATTGTAAGAAACTACTGAATGTAATGTCCATCTGATTTTAGGGAGTAAAAAAATAGCTGACTTGGAAGTGGGAAGATATGGCCCTCTCTTCCCAGGTTCCATGGATCATCCTTCTAGATGGACCAAGATGTAGCAAGAAAAACTAAAAGGCACTCCCAAATTATTGCCATTTGAAATACTACTCTTGCCTATTCTAAGTACTATGGCATTACTTTTATTTTGGAAATCTTCCATTTCACAGGATAATCCGATTGGTCTATAGAATTTGGCAATCTCTTTGGCTCAACTTCTAAGCATTCAGGAGACATATATGTATACATACATAAAATATGATATGTGCACAAAATACTTTTTGTGGCATGATATGAAATAAAGTTTGGGAACAAGGTAAGTATACCCTAGTAGGAGACTGGTTAAATAAATTACAGTACATATGCCCAATAAAGTTATTTGTACCTATTAAAAAGAATGAGCCAGCTCTACATGTTATGACATGGAAATGCTATGTAAGATGCATTTTTCATGGACTCAAAGCAAGACGCAAAATAAACAGTGTGTGCTATGTGAACGTTTGTGAAGATGGAGCAACGATTATAGGTCTTTGTGTACAAAAGTGGGTCTCAGAAAGAAGATGCAGACAAAGGACACAGCTTCAAAGCAGGATTTCTGGAAGACACAAGAAAGAGGACTATTTTATTAGTAAAAACCTTTGTAGTTTGTAATTGTTTTCATGTACATGTGCTGTCTATTCAATAGCAGTGAGGAGGAGAAGGTTGAGGAGGAAGAGGAAGAGACAGGAGGATGGACACCTGGGTAAATTCCCAAATTGATGCCACATGGAGGTATGGACGTTACAGAGAGCCCCATGAGGTTCAGGTTTTCTGAATTTTCTTCCAGAAGTCAAAATACACATTCTATAAAACTAATCACTGTGGGGAAAAAAAGGTTAATCATTTAGAAATGAGAGTATGTAAAAAAATCAGGGAAACTCAATGGTTGGAGTCTCTCTAACCTTCAGGCTTAGAAGCTGCAAGAATCCTGGACTTTTTGTTTGTTTGGTTTTCTTCCTAGCACCATCATGGTGAAGTAACTTTCCTCAATGGCATCCTGGCAAAACTATCCCAACTCAAGGAAACAGAAGATAAAAAAAAATGTGATGTGATTCCAGATATTTTATTGTACTATAAAAATTCTATTACAAGCATAGAAGAAAGACAAGTAAAACTGGTCACATACATTGGGTCCAAGTGTGTTTTAATAGATCCATGAAATAAATCAGGTCGCAGACACTTGAAGGCTAGCAAAGGTTTTGGACTGATTTTAAAAGTGCTGAAAAGTGGGTAGGGAGTAGGAAGCAGTAAAGATGTGAAGGGTGAGTTAAAAAAAAAAATTATTGATGACAAACACTGAAAGATTGCAGTTTTGGCTTTTGGGGAGAACCAGCAATTGTCACCAAGGAATTAAGGCCCACTTTGGAAAGGAAGATGTTTTTCCTTCACTTGCTCAATACTCAGTATTGTAGACTAAAATAAATTGGCATTGTGCTGATGTAAAGTCTGTGCTTCACACCGTTTAAAGCATTGGGAGGTGCAGAGAAACGCAGCTGGGATCAAACGTCACAGGGAACTTACTCCTCTTGACATGCATTTTTAAAAAATATCAAATTCCTTAATACTTGTAGGGTTTTTAAAGTTTGTATAATTTCAGTTACAACTCACTCATGCTTTTCTCTTTGCCTCATCTTTGCACATATCATCATGAAATTAGGCAATCCCCTGTTATGTATCATTTAGTGTCACACTAAGATAAGTCCTTAGAGGCCTCACTTTGATAGATTTCCAAGGCATGCCAACAGAAAACCAAGGGGCTTGCTTTTGACTTCCATGGTTCCTGTGTAAGCCGGCAGTGCAACAGCATATATCACTTTGACATGGAGGGGATGTTAAGCAAACAGGAATAGTTTAGAGCCACAACCATGGGGTGCTTCCCAGCACTTTCCCTGGTTATGCAGAAGGGGGTCTAAAAGCTTTTTAAAGCTGATTTGGCTTAGCAACCCCAAAAGCCATATGGCCCCATTTAAGATGATGATTCACTTCCATGTGATTTGCACATTTAAGGTGAGTCAAGAGATTTTCTTGACAGTTATCACATAGATGGCCAGCTAAATGAACATTAACATCACATCAATGTCCAGGGGAAATTAGTATGTTGTTTTCATGGCTGTCAGGAGGAGTGAAAATCAAGAGAGATCCTCAGTCATGCACAGTAAGTTGCTTTTGGTTTCTATGAGGAAAATGTAAAAAGGGATATATCACACACTGTATATTAAGCCAAAATATATAGACTATTGGAAAGCATGGCCTTTACTCAAAAAGTGGCTAAATAATTACTCACTAAGATTAGAGAATATATGCATAGCCCAAAATGATGGTAGCAAGCAATCATACTTAGCACTGTAGTAATGTGTGCAAAGCTCTCCTAAGTCCTGTGGATGTTCTCTCTCAGTACTGGGCACTTTGCCTTTTTATCCTGACGTTTCACATTTGCTATTCCTGTAAGTTCCCGGTAGCAGAAACGTTGCCTCCCTACCATCCACGGACTCCCCCTCCCCTCTCTAATATGGCCTCTGTACATAGTAGGGACTTCACTGACACTTGCTGAGGAGGCTTGCAATATCTGGGACTACTGCTTAGTTTGTGGAAATACCACTTCCCATGGCACTCAGGAATGAACGCAATGCAAATATACCTTGTTCAATAGACTCAGGGTTTATAATCACAGACAGGTAGAGCTGAAAGCAAAGTATGAACCTATATAGGTTAATAGCTTTGTTTCACATAGGAGGAAGCAAATGTGATAAAGAGGTAACTTGCTCCAAGACACAGATCATGTAAAAAGCAGATTCTAGACTAGAAACCTAATCTCCTCATTAATTCTAAGTGAAATCAGATAATATGCAAAAATTAATGTGAACAGGAACTGACATTTAAACCTATCATCCATTCAACAACACTGCACTGAGTGCTTATCTTGTACCTACACAGCTCCAGTTCCTCAGGGTAGATTTATAGATCTTATATTCTAGTGAGGTGGGAGGAACACAGATAGTGCATATGTAGACAAGATGATTTGAGGAAATAAAATACAGCAATGTGCAGAGATATCCTTGGTGCAATGTAAGGATGAGAATTACTTCTGTGAGGTGTCTCAAATGAGCTAAAAACTGAATGACCAGAGCGGAAGAGAAGAGGTGTGGTAGCTTGAAACAGTGGACCTGATCCTTTACACCTCTCAGTACCCACAACCCTTGCTACTGTGACTTTCCAATTCCTCCCAGAAAAGGGGCAGGGGATATTTCTCCATCCCTTGACTCTGAATTAGATCCATGGGTCATGCTTTGGTCAACAGAATAAAGCAGGCATGACTCTAAGCTGGTTCCCAAGCAGTCTTGTGCATTGCCGTCTATGGCTGTAAGAAGAACATGGAAGGGCAACCTTCTGACCCTGAGGACCAGATGATAGGTGGGCGGAACAGAGCCACCTGCAGAGGAGCTGACTGACTGCAGATATGGGAGGGAGCCCAGGGAGGGCCAGAAGAGCCACCTCGCTGAGCCCAGCCTGCATGAGCCAATTTCCAGTTGCCCCTCAGCCTCCCAGTGACATATGAGCTACAGAAATGCTGATTTTTATGCTGCACACATTTTGTAAACATTTGTTCTACATCATTGTTTGGCTATATCTCACTGATACACTTGGGAAGAATTTGGAAGCAGGTGTTCTAAAAAAAGGTATCAATAAGTTCAAAGGCTTGAAACAAAGTCCTGGCTAGAGTTTGAAAAATAGACAGGCAGCCAGTATGACTGAGAAGCTCATTAAATGTGTGATAATGTGATAGAACACGATTTCAGACATGATGTACACAGGAGATAAATTGGGTATGGTTTTGTGGGCCATGGTGGAGATGTTATCTAACGAGTACAATGGAAAAACACTGGAAAGTTATAAAATGAGAAACTAGCTGATCTACAGCTCTTACTCATGGTAACAAGCTATTCTGTAGGTAATGGGACACTGGCAGGTGAGAACAGACCCAGGTAGATGAAAGGAGGCTACTGTGATGGCTCTGGTGAGACGATGCTCTTCTTCTTTTCCTTGAAGTATACTGTGTGTGTCTATGTGTGTATACTTACACATGAATATACATGTATACTTTTATGTGATCAGATGTGTTCTATGCATTTTTAATATATGGTTGTCCCTTGGTGTCAGTGGGGAATTGGTTCCAGCACTCCCTGCAGATACCAAAATCTGTGGAAACCAAAATCTGAGAATGCCCATGTCCCTGATAGAAAATAGTGTCATATTTACATGTAACATAGGCACACCCTTCTGTATGCTTTAAATCATATCTAGATTACTTGTAATGATTAATACAATTTAAATGTTATATAAATCATTGTTATACTGTATAGTTTAGAGAATAATGACGAAAAAGTCTTTACCTGTTCAGTACAGACTTTTTGTTTCCAAATATTTTCTAACCACAGTAGGTTGGATCCACAGACACAGAACCCACAGATACGGAGGCTGACTGTATACAATCAAGATAGGAGAGGACATTTGTGCTGCTCTCAATGGGAGAGGTACTTAAACAACGATATACTCCTGCTTACTTTATTTGTACACATTGGTAACCAGAATGTCATAAAATATTTTTCAGGCCCCGAAGTGTTAAAAAAAAGTATTTATAAATAAAATAAAAACAACTTTCCTGTAATGAACATCCCATATTTACATCAGACAGAGCTGTAGCACTTACCAGCATGGTAAGTAAAATGATTATAAAGATAAATGTTCCATCAAGATTCCCCAAAAGCAAATAACATTCACGGAGTACAAGTAAGACCGTCCCCCAAGACAGTAATATTATCTCTCAATCCATCATATAAGCACGTTCCCTCAGGCAGTCCAAGGACTAAAATGTCATTCCCCTAAGTGAAACATGAAAGAAATCCCTTTAAAAATAAAAATGTATCGTCAGGGAACCAAACTATTGTATTCACATTCTCACCTGCGTTTCAACCGTAACACAGCCTTTAGAACGTGTAGATACATTGGTTGACGTGTTCTCTGCACATCATCAAATGCCCCAGAGGTAGGATTTTCCCATCTGCCTTGGACCACCTGTGGAGCTCGAACAATCACAAAATTTCCTACCGAGTCAGACTGGGTCCTATATTTAGAAGTGCTTTATTGGTGGGGGTGGATGGGGTGATGCGCACATTCAAACAGAAGTTTTTTTAAAAAAAAAAAAAACACCATTTGAATGAGGTCAGAGGCATACAGAATTCAATCAAAAACAGTGAGTGGGGAAATAGAAGAAGAAATTCAAAAGTAGGAACACAGCCATGACATACTTGCAAAAAAAAAAAACTACAAAGGAATGCAACCACAAATATAAATTGTACACATTTGGAAGGTGTAGAATTCTAGCACGTTATAAGCCAGATTTCCTGGACAGATTCTTATAAAATTCAGAAGTGTGTTCACACATTACATCTTCCATGAGGAAAAGGCATCCTATAAAATGCTGCTTATTTTTTATGAGCTATTGAGAAGCACAGTTTACTCTGGAATAACTCAGGGGACTTTCTTTAAGAGGGCTGTAAAGACAGGCAGACTCCAGGTCAAAGCCCCTGGCCATATAAACACACCGAGCTTATCTCTGATGGACGTGACTGACATCTGAAAAAAGATTTTCTATGGAATTTCCACCCCAAATGGAATCATTGCTTCCTTCATCCTCTGGAGCACGTTCCCAGCTCTACTGCAAAATTAGAAATAGATTATGTGTTTGTATTTTCTGTTGTTGTTGCGATGCTTCTAAGTCTTTACCGGCAATAGTGACAGAAAGTAAGTAAGAAATGCTATCATCCTAACAAGTAAAAGCCAAAGAAATACTATAATCCTAACAAATAAAAGCCAAATAAATACTATCAAGAAAAGAAATTAAAAACAAAAACAGGCACAGAAGAGTCACACCTCACAGAAAAACTGAATTGATTTCTAAAGATCTGTGTTTTGGTAATGATTGTAGAAATTCGTTTTTCTGCTTTTCAAGAATTCATTCCCTCTTTCTCTGATACCACAAGCTGTATTTCCACCTATCCTCACTGGGAGTACATAGGGATGAGTGGGTTGATTCTATTCTAAGCTGAGGTGGGTCTTTCATTAAGGCCTGGCTGGTCAGACCGTCTCATGGCACTGCATTGTAACTTGCTTAGAAATGAGTATCTAATGCCACTAAACCAATCACAGAAAATGCTTACACTTCTGAAGGAGTTTGGAGTGAATCTCTTTCTCCTGGGTTTGTTGAGAGAGAAAACACACGCCTAGGGTTTCTGGCAGCCAAATTTCCATCAAAGAGAGGAGCAAGCTGAGGATGCAGAGAGGAGAGCGCAGCTGAGAAGTAGAAAACAATTTATGGCCGTGGCTCTGTTTAAATCCTAGAGCCAGTCATGCTGAAAGCAGCACCACCTTTGGAATTCCCAGTTTTATGAACCAATAAATTCCCCATTTTGCTTAACCTAGTTTGAGTAGGCTTTCTGTCACTTGCAATTAACATATCCACAACTAATATATTTCAGTGAATTATTAGCAATCCTTTGTTTATAATCAGACAAAAGAAATAATAAAATGTGATTCTGAATTACAGAGGCATTACACAGCAGCCGCTATCTATTCTGCAAACAGGGTTTCCTTCCAGTCAAATGACAGTGAATTTAAACCTAAAACATGACTACTGAGATCACACAATTTGTTTAATCAGTCAGGATTTATAATTGCTTTGAAGTTGTCACATTTTAAACATAACCCTAGAACCATAAAACTGTTGACTGTCATGAAGCAGTGGGCTTTATGTATTGTATAATTCACACATTTTAAGTGTGTCACATATATCTAGTGCATTCAGGCATATTTTCTAGATATTGTGGGTTTGGTTCCAGATCATCACAATAAAGCAAATAATCACAATAAAGTGAGTCACACTTTTTTTGTTTTTGGTTTCCCAGTGCATATAAAAGTTACATTTATACAATACTATTGTCTATCAAATGTACAACATTATGTCTAAAAAAAACTATGTACACACTTTAATTTAAAAATACTTTATTGCTAAAACTGATCATCATGACCGGGACCTTGAACAAGACCTAACTTTTTTGCCACTGGGGGGTCTTGCTCCATGTGGATGGCTGCTGACTGAGCCAGGTGGGGCTGCTGAAGGTTCTGGTGGCTGTGGCAATGTCTTAAAAAAAGACAACAAGGCCGGGCGCGGTGGCTCACGCCTGTAATCCCAGCACTTTGGGAGGCTGAGGCAGGCAGATCATGAGGTCAGGAGATTGAGACCATACTGGCTAACACGGTGAAACTCGGGCTCTACTAAAAATATGAAAAATTAGCCGGGTGTGGTGGTGGGCACGTGTAGTCTCAGCTATTCGGGAGGCTGAGGCAGGAGAATGGCATGAACCCAGGAGGAGGAGCTTGCAGTGAGCCGAGATCGCACCACTGCACTCCAGCCTGGGCAACAGAGTGAGATTCCATCTCAAAAAAAAAAAAAAAAAAAGATAACAATGAGGTTCGCACATCAATAGACTCTTCTTTTGACAAAAGATTTCTCTGTAGCGTGCAACGCCATTTCATAGCATTTTACCCACAGCAGAACTTCCTTCAAAATTGGAGTCCATCTTTTCACACCCTGCTGTTGTGTCATCAAATCAGTCTTTGTAATATTCTAAATCCTTTGTTGTCATTTCAACAATGTTCACACGTCCTCACCAGGAGTAGATCCCATCTCAAGAAACCACTTTCTTTGCTCATCCATAAGAAGCAATTCTTCTTCTGTCCATATTTTGTCATGAGATTGCAGCCATTCAGTCACCTCTTGAGATTCCACTTCTAATTCTAGTTCTCTTGCTGTTTCCACCACATCTGCAGTGACGTCCTCCACCAAAGTCTTGAGCCCCTCAAAGTCATCCATGAGGGTTGGAATCAGCTTCTTCCACACTCCTGTTAATGTTGACATTTTGACTCCTCTCGTGAATTGCCGATGTTCTTCATGGCATCAAGAACGGTGAATCCTTTCCAGAAGGTTTTCAACTTACTTTGCCCAAATCCATCAGAGGAATCACTATCTCTGGCAGCCATAGCCTTATAAAATGTATGACTTGAAAGCCAGAATTACTCCTTGATCCATGGGCTGCGGAATGAATGCTGCATTAGAAGGCATGAAAATAACATAAATCTTCTTGTGTGTCTCCATCAGAGCTCTTAGGTGACCAGGTACATTGTCAGTAAGCAGTAACATTTTTAAAGGCATCTTTTTTTCTGAGCAACAGATCTCAATAGTGGGCTTAAAATATTCAGTAAACAGATGTATGCTGTAAACAGATGTGCTGTCATCCAGGCTTTGTTGTTCTGTTTATAGAACACAGGCAGGGGAGATTAAGCATAATTCGTAAGGGCCCTAGGAATTTCAGAGTGGTAAATGTGTGTTGGCTTCAACTTAAAGTCACCAGCTGCATTACCCCCAAACAAGAAAGTCAGCCTGTCCTTTGAAGCCAGAAATTGACGTCTCCCCTCTAGCTATGAAAGTCCTAGAAGGCACCTTCTTCCAATAGAAGGCTGTGTCATTTACACTGAAAATCTTTTATTTAGTGGAGCCACCTTAATCAATGATTTTAACTAGATCTTCTGGAGAACTTGCTGCCGTTTCTCCATCAGCATCCTTGCTGCTTTGCCTTGCACTTTTATGTCATAGAGATGGCATCTTTTCTTAAATCTCATGAAACAACCTCTGCTAGTTTCCACCTTTTCTTCTTCAGCGTTGCCCCCAGCCTTCATAGAATTGAAGAGTTAGGATCTTGCTCAGGTTAAGGCTTTAGCTTAAGAGAATGCTGTGACTAGCTTAATCTTCTATCTAGGCCATTCAAACTTTCTCCACATCAGCAAGAAGGTTGTTTCACTTTCTTATCATGTGTCTTCACTTGATAGCACTTTTAACTTCCTCCAAGAAATTTTTCTCCACATTCAAAACAACTATATGATACAAAAGACCTAGCTTTCAGTCTGTCTCCACTTTCAACAGGCGTTCCTCACTAAGCCTAATCATTTCTAGCTTTTGATTTAAAATGTGAGATGTGCAACTCTTCCTTTCACTTGAGCACTTAGAGACCATTGTAGGGTAATTAACTGGCTTCATTTCAATATTTTTGTGTCTCAGAGAATGGGAGGCACGAGGAGAGGTAGAGAGGAGAATAGCTGGTCTGTGGGGCAGTCAGAACACACACTTTCATCAATTAGGGTTAAAATCTTACATGGGCATGGTTCATGGAGCCACAAACAATAGTAACATGAAATATCACGGATCACAGATCACCATAACAAATATGATAATACAGAAAAGTTGAAATATTGCTAGAATTGTCACAATGTGACACAGAGATGACATGAGCTCACGCTGTTGAAAAAATGGTGCCAGTAGACCTGCTCAATACACGGTTGCCATAAACCTTCAATTTATTAAAAAAAAAAAAAAGTATCTGCAAAGCATAATAAAGCAAAACACAATAAAATAAGTTATGCTGGTACTTTCATTATCACTTGTTTTGAGTGGTATTATAACGATTTATTTGTCTTTCTCATTGGAGTCCATTCACTCCTACCTTTAGTACATAGGACAGAGTTTAGCAAAGATTTGGTTCTTCATTGGCAGAACAGCTACAAGGGCCAACTCTATCATTAAAAACCATCAGGTAGAAAAGTAAAACCTGAAAACTAGACCATCTGGATGCAATTATTATATCTACACCGTAGGCTAAGAATGTGCAGACATCTACCCACATCTCAGTATTCCACCTTTCCAAAAATAGAGTACCAAAACTAAGATGGATACTAGGAAATAAAAATATCAAAATCACTATCAGTGATCTCACTGAATTTTACTTCCTAAAGCAGATAGAAATGTTGCCCGGAATTTCATTGGTTTATTTAAATTGTGGAGAAAAGGCAATGGTAATATGCAAACTAAGACAAAAGAGAAACTGAAGAGTAGATAAAGACATCGGGAGGAGAAGATGAACTGGAGATAGTAGATTTATACCTATCCCATCCAACTGCTGTGGCAAAAATGTGTTGGCCTGCTATTGATATTAGTCACAGGGGCATATGACTTTTGTTTTCAACAGACCTTGTTTTTTAGAGCAGTTTTAAGTTCACAGCAAAATTGAGAGGAAGGTACAGAGATTTCTCATACATCCCTTTCCCCACACATACACAGCCCTCCTCCTTATCAACATCCCGCACCAGAGGGTTCATGTGTGTGTTAGTCCATTCTCACACTGCTGATAAAGACACACCCAAACTGGGTAATTTGTAAAGTACAGAGGTTCCATTGATTCACAGTTATGAAGGGCTGGATAGGCCTCAGGAAACTTACAATCATGGCAGAAGGGGAAGCAAACACGATGGAGAGGTGCTGAGCAAAAGGGTTGGAAAAGCCCCTAATAAAACCATCAGATCTCGTGAGAACTCACTTACTCTCATGAGAACAGCATGAGAGTAACTGCCCCCATGATTCAATTACCTTCCACTTGGTCCCTCCCCCGCACGACACACGGGGATTATGGGAACTACAATTCAAGAGGAGATTTGGGTGGGGACACAGAGCTAAACCATATCCATTTGTTACAACTGAGGAACCTATCTCTACATATCATTATCACCCAAAGACCAAAGTTGGCATTAGGGTTCGCACTTGGTGTTACACATTTTACAAGTTTGAACAAATGTACAATGACAACGTACCCACTATTACCATATCATACAGAGTAGATTCACTGCCCTAAAAATCCTCTGTGCTCTGCCTATCTCTCCCCAACCCAATTCCTGGAAGCCACTGACATTTCTACTGTCTCCGGGGTTTTGTCTTTTGCAAAATGTGATGCGGTTGAAATCGTACAGCATGTAGTCTTTTCTAATGGGCTTCTTGCCCTTGGTAAATGTTTTCTTTTTTAGTTTCCCTCCATGTCTTTCCATGGCCTGATAGCTCCTTTGTTTTTTGCACTGAATAACGTTCCATTGCCTGACTTCTCAAAACAAGACATTTATGTGGCCAAGAAACATGAAAAAAAGCTCATCATCACTGGTCATTAGAGAAATGCAAATCAAAACCACAATGAGATACCATCTCATGCCAGTTAGAATGGCAATCATTAAAAAGTCTGGAAACAAGAGATTTTGGCAAGGATATGGAGAAATAGGAACACTTTTACACTGTTGGTGGGAGTGTAAATTAGTCCAACCATTGGGGAAGACAGTGTGGCAATTCCTCAAGGATCTAGAACCAGAAATACCATTTGATCCAGTAATCCCATTACTGGGTATATACCCAAAGGATTATACATCATTCTACTATAAAGGCACATGCACACATATATTTATTGCAGCACTATTTACAATACTAAAGACTTGGAACCAACCCAAATGCCCATCAGTGATAGACTGGATAAAGAAAATGTGGCACAAATACACCATGGAATACTATGCAGCCATAAAAAGAATGAGTTCATGTCCTTTGCAGGGACATGGATGAAGCTCGAAACCATTACTCTCAGCAAACTAACACAGGAGCAAAAAACCAAACACTGCACGTTCTCACTCATAAGTGGGAGTTGAACAATGAGAACACATGGATGCAGGGAGGGAAACATCACACACCAGGGCCTGTCAAGGAGTCGGGGGTAAGGGGGAGGGAGAGCACTAGGAGAAACACCTAATGCACGTGGGGCTTAAAACCTAGATGATGTGTTGATAGGTGCAGCAGACCACCATGGTACATGTATACCTATGTAACAAACCTGC